>NC_067455.1:9005236-9342736 GCF_025434085.1 Hippocampus zosterae | reverse complement strand
CGGCCCCGTGACACACCGATAGTAGAGTTGATGCCGTACAGGAACAAAGATTTTTTGGGCAACATGTTGGATGATTTCAAGCAATGACAATTGAAAAAAAAAGACTTATTTATTTGTAGTTTTTTTTAAACATTTACATGTATTTTTTCACATTTACAATTTATATATTTAAAATGTCCATTTTGTAAAAAAAAAAAAAAAAAGAATCTGAATTTCTTTACATTTTTGATCGGAATTTCAACGATTTCTCTTTCGAAAAATGCCAAATTGGCATTTTACACCCTCTCTTCTACTCCATTAATTCATTTTTCGGAATGTCATCATTATGACCTTGATTCACTGACTAGCTGGGAGAAACCATGTACCTTCTTCACTCAAATTAAATATGGTTAAATTATAAAGTTTGCTGCTTTATAAAAGCCTACGGAGCACTTAAAAAATAAAAATGGGATTTGTCCACACATTTCTTTTTTTTGTCAACATTTTTACAGTGCGTCACTGGGCCGGCAGGGTTAGTATTCCTTATCAAGTATGTAACATCCCATAATGCTATAACGTGTGCAAAAGCAGTAATGGGGCCGCGATTAGGTTGTAATCATTTTGTTCAATTGTATAATTAAAAAGATATTTAAGACACATTTTTTACCGTATTGACTTGATAAATTAAAAAAAAGGAAACGTATACAGAAGTGAACAAACAAAAAATAATACATAATTTAAAAATGGTACAAGAGTCTTCATTCATCTCAAACTTGAATGAAAATGTTATAAATAAATTTATCCATAAAACCAACAACATTCCTGGAAGCAAAACAATGGATTTCAGTATTTTATAGATGATCAGCAACCAGATAAAATCCCTGGCAAAGGCTAACCGAGACCTTGGCGGGTTTGAAATGATGGCAAAACATTGCATTTTCACGGCTAAACATGGTCTCAGCTGGTCAAAATGAAGGGGTCCTGGCAGGTGGGACCTCGAAAAATAGGTGATTCACCGTCACCATGGCAACAATAGACATGCCATTCACCTCATTACAAGCCAGCGTACCAGCAGAAAAATGATGTCGGAGCTCATATTTTGAGGTTAAATGCTACATTTTGTCGCACAAGCGCGATGCTATTCTCCGCCTCTGAGCATCGATAAATGGCCAATGCACTTCCAAAACTGATGGAGGCTTGCGACACAATAGTGGACAGGACGGGGGGAGGGGGGGGGGGTTGTCAAAGCATTGAGGAAGGAAACTGTGCGGGTCAAGGGGAGCCATGCAGACACCCGCCCCACGTAGCGCTAAAGCGGGATTATGTGATTAAAGATGACTGGCTGCTTCTTTAAGTAATGAACCATGATGACCCAAAATTACAAGATTAACACGGAAGGCTCACTATGTGTGTATGCATATTTTTTTTGCCACTGGAAATCTACTCTGAGGAGAAAAAAAAATAATTGTATCGAAAAAAAAGGACCTGAAAAATCATGTTGAGGGATCTTGCTCTAAATGCAACACGAGGTGAAGTGGATCTTGTGTTCCTTGTCATTGGATGTATTTTTAGTATGACGCACACGCACACATACAGTATGCTTTTGTAGTTTTGGAAGCATGTGGCGTACGAGGAGTCCATTTTCAGTTGAATAGAGGAGCAATGAGATTCATGAGTTCTTTTGCCGCCGAGTTGGCACAAGGCTATTTTCCCTGTTAAAAAATACAGCCGCTGCTCGAAACACCGTCAATTACAAACGGTGGCACTTTGCTCAGACAACAAACGCGTGCCGACTTTGGATGGCACCTTGAAAAAATGAAAAAATGAAAAAATGAAAAACAATAAAGAAGTAAAAAGACATGCTTGGGAAATGCACTCGAACATGATTCACAAATATACAGAAATTTCTTCCTATTCCCTTTAAGACGGGAACATTTCAGGATGAGGTATTTATACAGCAATTATTTTGTGCAGCATGTTTGATTAGCAGTCCTGGAAAAAAAGTGGATTTTTAAAACAATGTAATTTTTTTTCATACATTGGGCGTACCACGTTATAAGATGCAATCTACAATGCATCCACTAGATGGGGCTACACTCAAGGAAATGCCAACAGAACGATCAGATGTCAGTAAAACCTATTTAATAAAGCAAGTTATACCATTGACTCGTTAACGTTGAACTCTCTTGCCGCTGCTCTATTTCCGTGTTCAACCGCATAACCGATAGCCTTAAGTTTGAACTCTGCGATGTAAGCATGTCTATAGCAAGGAGCCATTTTGGGGTCGAAATATTACCGTAATCACCACACGCAAGGTGCATCGGATTTTAAGGCGCGCTGTGAGCTTTTAAGAAAATGGAAGGCTTTTAGGTGTGTATTTTAGTGTGGAAAATATGGTATTTGATTAAGAATTCCTATTCATTCAAGTGAAGACCGATCAGGCTTTCCTCACAATAATTAGGCAAGAGATAAAAATAATAATATGCAAAACTTTATTCCTCGAACTCTCAGAAAGCGTTTACATTTTCAAATGATTACTTTGATGACATTCCTGGGAAATCACAATCAGCTATTTTTGGAGCAGCCTATGTGACCCTTGGGGTCTACGTGGTGCCCGCGTGCAACACGTTGATGAGCCCTGGTTTAGGTATGCAGAATAATGGACAGCCCGATTGTTTTTTTGTTTAAAAAAATAGTTTCGTCAATTTGTTTTTCCCAGCAAATGTGGCAAAATAAAACGCACTACAAGACTGAGCTCCGATCCAGCTCGTTTTATACTGTACGTTACCCTGTTCCAACACACCTGATTCAACGCTTTGATCGTGTAGAAGGCCGCTCGACCAACTATCAATTATACTTTCAGCGAAAAATATTGGTATACAAAGACCAGGTAGTGTCACATGCACCTTACTTCCCTCTATTGTCAGAGTGCGTGCGTTTAGCCAGAACAATGGTGCCATTGGCTAAGCACATCTTAGTGCCACGCCTTTAGATGAGCAGTGTGTGTGTGTGTGTGTGTGTGTGTGTGTGTTGCAGGAGTGGGGCAGAGGGGTCTACTCCCTACGCCCGTTGCTGACAGTGAAAATAATGGCGGCTGACATCCTTTCTTGCCTCTTTGGCTCTCACCTCATCGTCGCGTTGCCCCTCCCAGGGGCCCTCTCGAGCCCGTTTGGGCACATGAAATTTGTTGACTTCTTCCCTACAGTCCTTATCGCATTTGCCATCTTTCTCCACCGTGTGCAGAGCCCCCACCTGTGTGTACTCGTACGTGCGGGGCGGGTGTGGTTTTGCATTGGAATGGAGTGTAGAGCAGAGTGTCACTGCTCTGACTCGATAAGAACATTTGCAAATTGTTTCCTGGTAAGTTCACACGAACCAGGTTTGTATTCCTTGATATCGGTCATGTGATTGATCTGGAGATAATGCTGTTCATGACTGATAAATGAAAGTATTATTGAGTGCACCTGGAAAAATTTGCTGTGTGTCAAACATGCAATACTTGCACATATTCCGAAGACGCATGCCATTTAAAAAAAAAATAAAAAAAGACACCATCACCAAAAACAAAGCAAAAACAGATTTTATATCATGAAAGCTATTTTGTCTTCATTTTGGAAAAAAGAAATCTTGCATTGGCTTGTGCACGTATACCTGAAGAAATGGTCAGTGTATGCAAAAATGCGAATATCCACAAACTAAGACTTTATGACCATTTCAGTTGACAGAGGCCGTGACAGGAAAATGTGACTTCCAAGTAAACTCATCGTTGCATTTAGTATTGTATTTAAGATTTTACTTCCATATGGGAGAAAACCACGTTTGATTGTGTAATGTGATGTTTAGTCCAAAGTGTAACTGTAAAAACACCAACATGTTTGACAGTATGCAATATTTTTTTCTCCATCAGAGCACTCCGACACAAGCATGATGGCAAACAAGTCTCAGTGTGGTAAAATCATTCTGGTCCCTGCGACACTTTTGCGCTGTGCCTGGGTCGATACTAATTTAATTTCTGTCTCGGAAAAATGTCCTGGGTCGCTTTTCGACAGGACCTCTGAGCCCAGCCAACGAGGCACAAGCGTGACGGAGTGAAAATTCTTAAGGGGGGGAAAAAAATTAAAAACCCACACATACACACAAACACACGATGGCTCAAAACATAGAGCCATGTTACATCAGAGCCGCACTTGATTGCGTTTCCGTATTCGCGCGCCAAATCCTAATTGCACTCGTGTTAGCCGGAAAGGAATATGCGGCCGGTGTCACCCATCTAACAATGGTGCCTCATTGTGTGTGCAATGAATGAATGCTCACAAACGGAACTCAATCACAACCTCCTCTTACGCCCGCCCCGTCGCACACAAACAGTGCCGTGAAAGCCACACGGAGGTGCCTACTCGGGCTGGATTTACAGAGCATGTCTCAAGCTGATTTTTCATAGCGTGGATGTAGCTTCCTATTGCTGATGTCATACTGCACTTCTTAAAAAAGTATTAAACTAGGTTGGAGCAAATAGTGCATTTCAAGGCTCAAAATATTCGCATTGTTGCACCTCATTGAATGATTCAAAATCGACTATACCGCGTAGCAAATCTTGTCAATTGCTATAAAGCTCCACTGAGCTGCGTCGCTCACGTCACGCACCGTAGGTAGCCGTAAGTTGAGGTACAAGTTACCACTACATACGCTCCACCAGCTAGCTAGCAAAGAGTTTCAGATGGCAACTGCTGCAGCTGGACACGTTGCTGAGTCGCACCAAAGTCAGTAATTAGCACTTTGGTGGTGGCGAATAAGCTACAATCCTGATGAGCATTATTCTGACAAGTGGAGAGGCCATGCTAATTGCTAAGCTAACCTAAGAATTACACGGTGAGCACATTTAACGCCAGAATTAAAAGCGCTTGAGTAATTGAGTCCACTTTTCGCAGATGTTTGGCTAGAACTGCGTTAAAGAGGAGAATGAACAGCAAAATAGGAAGCGGCCGGACTCTGGAGAGAAAAACCAACTCAGTAAAACACAACCTGAACTAGAAATAAATTACGTGATGCTCTGCCGTAAGTCAGCCACGAAGAGTGGCCTACAAGGTTAACATATCAACACAGAAACTACAATCTGACTAGAGTGATTCATTTGCCTTGAATGAAGAGATGATTTACCGGTACTCCAGTTTGATGTATGGAAGAAAAAAATACTTTTACATGTCGATGTATGCCCAGTTTCATTTGTAAAGGGCTTTTGATTTTCGTTTCGGTAAGCTTGACAGTAACTATCATCTCTTTTGACACACACAACCTTTCCTATTATACCCCCGTAACAAGTCTAGTTTTTCTGCTTCAATTGCAGCAATTATTTGGCAATTATTTGTTCAATGAAATAGGAATCCTAACATTCCGGCCAAATGTAATAATTTGCTTCAGTAGAAGGCAGAAGGGTGGGGAGTGGGGGAAGCACAAGAAATTGGCAGGAGGAGATGTCATTGCGCAATCTGCAATCCAAGAGAATCAAAACCTTGCCAAGACTCTCCCTTCTCTTAATTCTTTAGTCACACCTTAACGAGCTGAAACAAGACAATGACCTAGATAGGTGAGATGCTGCCACAGCCATTTGTTGATCTTGATTTAGGCACGCAACAATGGCACCAAGGGAAGGTGTTTGTTTTCACGCACACTCAAATCCAGTGTCACTATCACACCCTGTGACAACAAGCCTGAAGACTACCACTATGGCGCTCAGTCGAGAGCAGAACCTCTACCAAGGCCAAAGATTAAGACCAACCTCTACCTTGGGGTGACCCGACATCCTCTTTTTCCGGGACGAGGGATTTAATAAACTCAGCATGTATTCTTTAATCAAGGACTTGCATTTGTTCATGTCCTGATTGGACGTTGTGATAGGAGTCACTAGCCGATTTTTCGGTGACTACTAAAACAATAATTGGACGGTCGACAATATACAAGATAAAATGTAATTGCAACAAAATACGGTGTCCTGAACAACAACAACAACAACAACAGCCTCCCTTCATTCCAAACTGTAATCACACTCCCATCTCTCGTCCGGCGGGCCACATGCAGAGGTGGCCTCAATTTGCAGACCAAGACAATGCAACACAAACCACTACAATCAGATCTCGTCTTTGTTTTCCCCAAAGCTCAACCACCCACGGTGTGCCAGCACAGATAACGCATTGAGTGCGGCAACCACAAAACATACCAGGCACATTTAGCAAAGACAGATAAGATGCACCATCGGGTTGGCTGAAATGCATTTCAGGGACGGCCACAATAAAGCATGGATGCAACTCTGTTTGTGTGTGTGTGTGTGTGTGAGAGAGAGAGAGAGAGACTGAGTGCGCATGTGTATTGAGGGACTGGGCTAAGGAAGACTGGGAGTAAAGTCGTAATTCGCTCATCGTAGGTATCTCTATTATAGTTCATCCAGGTTCTGTATTAATCATTTACCAGGGGAATAAAGACATTTACACTCACACAGCCTGTGATGTAATCGTCGAAAAAGACTCATTTGCATGCACGCGCGCAAACACACACACACACACACAGGATGAGCTCGCAGTCAGACCCTTGAGTAAAGAAAAATGTAAAGTGAATACAAACAGTTGACACAACCGTGTTCAAATGTCTGGTTTTTGTGATGTAAAAAAAAAAAAGACCAAAATAAATCATTCTAAAACTTTTACCACCTTAATATGACTACGACAAAGACGCTTGATTGAACCCCCCACGCTCCCCCCCAAAAAAACAACCTAATATGAAAACTGAGGGCCTTGTCAGGGTAGAGGGGAAAAAATGAACAGCACCACCAAACAGCAGTCAGTGTTGGCACAAAGGCAACCAGCTTCTGCTTGGATGCAAATAAATGGATCGGAAAAGCCTACTAGAATGTTTTTTGTTGCCGTTTGTTTGTTTTTTTTCTACATGGTTCATCAGTGGCACTTTAAATGGTGCTATTATCATCATAATGTAATGAGTCAATTCCAGCAGACTTGTGTTTCAGGTTTCATTTTCTTCAAAAGATTTCATTTGCGTCCCTCGTTGAGTTGCACAGGTTATCGACCGCATTGATGCTGGGGGTTGGGAAATAAATAAATCTCAAAATATATATTTTTTTGATTGACAAAAACCTGGCATTTGAACAAGGCTGTGTGCGTTATTTAAAGCAATTTTAGCATTACAGGGCACTATATTCTCCCCGTTTGATTTGAATTCTAAAATACTTCAATGCAACTGAACCAAAATGATCATATTGTGAAATGAATCCATCTGACGGTGTCCATCTATCATCATTGGATCACATTAGACTCAGCAGGTGTGCGTCATGTATATAAATCTCGAAAGGTCAACCCCCCCCCTCGGATAATATGCGACAGCAGCACAGCCCTTCTTTGCACGTACGTACAGGATGTGATTTAGTTTGGTATTTAAAGCGGCTCACTCACACAGGAAGGGAAATGATGCATGCGTTTACGCATTTAATTAGACACTGGAAGGCTAATGAGGTGTGATTTTCAATAAAGAAACAGGAGCAGCCTCCTCGACTGTGGGCCCAAGTTTGCTGTCAAGGCAGGAGACGAGGGAGGAGGAAAATGAGGTGCAAGACTTTGGCACGTATTCTCCCTCGGAAGAACGCTTTTGTCTCCAATTAGGAAGCTGCTGATCCGAAGCTTTAAGAGCAGGACCTGGGCAGGAGGGGGATTTGAAGACAAGTAGCAGTTCAGGTGACACCAAGGGTTAGTCGTGGGGGAGACGAATTTGTTCATCACCTTGCTTGAACCAAAAAATACAAACCGCTACGGACCACTTCCATAACACTGGCCTTATAATATTATCCTAACCTTTAACTGCTCCAGGAAGTCGGAAAATAATCTCTCTTCTAATAAAGGAACAATCAGCGTAAGAGAAAAAGCGGCGATAAAATCGACAACGCTCGTAAACCTCGTTCATTAAATCGTAAAAATAAAGAAATAAAAAAAGGAGGCCGACGCCGAGTCTCACCGTTTCCCAGCTCCAATATTTCAATCAAGGGGGGTGGTGGGGGCGGGCTCAAACATGCGTCACTTTAAAGCATCTCCCCACTTGGATGCCTGTGCTTCATTAAAACCATAAATCCGGACAGTGACGGCCAAAGTTTTCCATCACGTGTTTAAAGAGACTGCAGTGGCTCCTGTGCCTGCCTTCAATATTAAGTGTGTAAAGCATCTTTTTTTTCCCCCCTCTCTCTTTTTAATTGTTGCCTGCGGGCATAGCTATTATACTTTATAGAATGCATATTCCCCACTAAAATGCACTCCGCGGTGAACTAATTACTTTGCATCAACTCCCTCCGCAATGCATCTTTACAACTGAAATAACATTTTATTAATGTAGCGGTATTCCAAATAATTAATTAAAGACACACAAAAAAAAACTGAGTGTAAGCATGGGAAGGTCAGAGCTGACTAAATTGCAGGCAATGACTTTTAAAAATCATGTGTATAGTAAGAAAGGGCATGGAAAAATTGCTTAGCTAATCGTTAAGAATTTAGTTGATGATGCGGAATTAATTGATTGTGGAATGAACTGAAAGAATGGCGTGCAGTACTTGGCTGCAACCACCAGAGGCGCACTAGATACATTTTCCACTGGTTTGTTGTCGAAAGAAACTGCATGACGGCAGTGAATTTTTAATCAAACATTTACGTCCATTTACGATTAAAATATCTTTGGTCATGTCAAACAAAAATTAACATCTTTTTCTCCCCCCATTGCCCTCCTGCGATGATATTTGCCAATATTTGTCAACTTTGCGCATGTGAAGACCTTGGAAGCGTTTTTTTGTGATTAACGCATAGGATATATTTTAAAGATGTTTTTTTGACTTGACTTCCTCTTTAAAATACAATTTGAGTGTACGTTGAACAGCATACATGTTAAGCATCAGTAGAGTTGGTTCGTGGCCTCATGTTCCCTCAATGCTTCCCTGACACTCATGATGAAGCGGACCTGAACTCTTCCTCAGCTTGGTTGGAAGTTTCTTGAAAATAGGATATCGGGGTGGGGGGGGGGGGGGTGATAGAAGCACAACTAATCACAGGTCATACATCCATCAGTGGGCAGGACGGAGCTGTGAAGGATGAAAATGGCATATAGGAGGTGGGTGAAGAGGGTCGGGGTGGGCTGTAAATAGGACGGTAATGAAGAGTGAAGAGAGGAAAAAAACGAGAGCTGGTGAACCCTGCTTTTAACTCGGGGAGCGAGGAGAGAGCAGGGTCACTGGGAATGAGCCACCAGCACCACGGGAGGGTTGTTGGCCTTCTGTATGATGGCACTGTGATTTTGTGCCTGCCAAAAAACCTCTGACCATTCATGTCAGAATCACATGGGTCCAAAGAGGTCCTCAAGCCTCGCAGTGCCACATCGCTTCCAATTACACTAAACTCCACCATATTGGAAGCAATTCAAATGCCCCAAAGGTTTGTACAACTTCAACCAAAACATAGCAGACCTCTGTCTTGACTTTTTCTGAGGGATTTTAATTTATTTTTTTGAATGCCAGCGATGGTCGATAAACCTGAATTAAATTTAATTGTGACGTAGGAAAGCAACACACGTGAGAGACATAACTTTTTTTTCCCACCATTAACTTGATCAATAACCTTTTCAACGTCATGGAAATTAAAATGCTAATATTTCCAAGAGAAGTAAAAATAAGCAGCTGATGCGACACAAGTGTACACACCCAAAATTAACCAACCACATTCTAATTCATGCTAAACTGAAGTCAGCAGACACCTGTCAACACTTAAATTGCCTCCAATACAGCTCAGACGTTCTCGCAAGTGTTTCCTGATTTTTCTTTGCATTCTCGCAGAAATCTGACAATTTTGTGCCAACGCCGACAGGTATTTGAAACTCTTCAAATAATTATCCCCAAGTTCCAACTGAAGAAAAAAAATGCCCCAAAGCACTGTGCTGCCACCATTATGCGTTACTCTAGGTTTGGTGTTCTTTTGGTGATGAGGAGTACGCCACAAACAACTTTAGAAACGATGGCCACAAAGTTAAATTCACCATAACAATATCTTTCAAACATGTGGGAAAAATTGCTTAAAATTTTTTTTTAAAGATTTTATTTTTTAAATCAACGGATTGACTGGTGATCAGCACAGGTCGGCTGCCTCTTGCCCCAGTTAACTCGTTCAGTACCAGTACAAACGTCTTTGGGAGTGAATGAGTTAAGATAAGTGCTTTAGATTTTTTTGGGGGGGGGGGGGGGGGGGGTGTATACTTGCATACTAATCACAAAGTTATGATAATTATAATTCTATATCTATAATTCTATTGACAACAGTTCTATTTCTCTTTCCATGACTTTTTATGACACAAATTTAAACAAAACAGACGTTCCGTTGAGCAAATGTGCCCCCACTTGTACACGCACACCACTAATCTCAAGCGTGACTGCCAAATTGACCTACTATACATATGCAATGAAGGCTCAGTGTTATTTCAGAACAACAGCCCTACTTCCACCTGTAGGTCCCCCACTTGCATCCATCCACCCATCAGTTTTCTATTCCGCTTATCCTTTCGAGGGTCGCGGGTGTGCTGCGGCCTATCCCAGCTGTCTTCGGGCAGTAGGCGGAGTACACCCTGAACCAGTTGCTAGCCAATCACAGGGCACACAGAGACGAACAACCATCCGCGCTCACACTCACACCAAGGGACAATTCAGAGTGCTCCATTAATCCGCCATGCATGTTTTTGGAATCTGGGAGGAAACCAGAGTATCTGGAGAAAACCCACACAGCATGCAAACTCCACACAGGAAAGCCGGAATCGAACTCTGCACCTCTGCACTGTGAGGCCAGCATGCTAACCGGTTGTCCACCGTGCCGTCCCCTCCCCTCCCCCACATGCACCCTTTAATTATGTTTGCGAGGTGCACCTGGATCAGCAGGTGAGCCAAGTTTGGAATTGGGAATGGTCCATCACCCCACACACACACGTGCACAGTCACAACCTCCACTTTCCATTTGTGCACACAGTTGAGGGGAAAAAAATAGTAAACATACACAAATTAATAATTTCTGGAAGACTCCATTATTATTGTCAGGTTAAAAATGAACATTGCACAGGTAGGAGGCGAGTAAGAGGTGTGCTGCATGGCAGAGATTCCTTCGACTGACTCATTTATTGAGCTATTCTGTGGGTTGTTGAGCAAGAGTGCAAGCTCAGACCAGCCAGGCTTGTGCGAAACTGATGACAGATAGTTGCACCTTACAGGCAACACTCTGCAAAATGATTAAAAGCCTATGCATAAAAATAAGCAGGAATTGAGTTACCTGGTGTTGGTGGAATTCCAGTACACTGCGTGTCTTTTGCTCACGACGGCTGAGATGATGTTTAAAAGTAAAATAGTGTTTTTCCAAGCAGGGAGGGTGGCCGGGGTCCAAATGAGGGAACCCATCACGCGCACGTCTCGCCGGGGCCACGCACGCAGCACTTGAGAAGTGTAAAAAACCCCCCAAAAAACCCAAACAAACGCACACACAAAACAGGTGAGGAAACCGAACAACTTGATCAGTTAATAGTGAACGTGCGTCATTCTGCCAAAGGTGACTTGAGATAGTCACTGAATGCTCGGAAGTTTCGTGCCTCCAAACTGAGGAGTTGTTGCCAGTTTATCCAAAATCGTCATTTTCGCACCAGCTCGCTTCCTTAAATAGCAAAAAGTAAAAAAGGTGAAGATTGTGGGGATGGGACAGAGGAAGGAGGCTTTGGCTCAGAAGTGATTGCGCTGGGGAGGCGGGGGAGGGTGGAGCCGCTAAGGTTAAAAGGGGCGGGGTTGGTAAAACTTTGAGCCAATCAGGACACAAGGGTGTGGTCAGGCCACAGAGACAATTGCGAGTGACGTGCGCCGTCTGGTGTAGACACACAGCAGAGGTTGTCGCCCTTCTCCTCTCGTTCCTATCAGTGGTGACAATTATTGCCAGGTAAATAAACCACATCGTTTAAACTCTAAACTTCTCATTCAGGGTATGTACCGCAGCTCAAAATGACATGTAACCCTTAAATACGTCTTCAAAAGGCCACAGAAGTGGAAATCAACATCTTCTTGTGTGTTGCAGATTAGTTTCAGGTGTGCGCACCAGGAAAAGTCCCGTAATATTTGTTGCGTTAGTTTGGAAGTGGTTGATTTAAAAATTATTTATTCGTTTAAAAATGTGTTTTTGTAATAATTTATCTCATTGAGTTGTTTGGTTCTACTTTTAAATAAGAGTAATTTTACAAATCAATTTTTTTCTGTCTTCTAAAATCATATAGTGATGCCTCAATTATTTCTATTCGAATAAATCATTATTTTATCGTTGAAGCATTACTGATTGTGATGGTTGCTTGAATTCAGTTTTTCTCCTGTGTCCACTGCTGCAATTTTATTCAAAACAAATGTATTCAAATATGTAGGAAATGACCTGTCAGAAAACAATGAGCTGAGGAAATGGAGAGAGGAAGTCAGAAATCACGAAGACATCCTTGCCAGAGGCAGAGTTTCCTGGAAGAGGCCTTTCACGTTGGCAGACAACATTAAGGTGAATAATAGTTGTGAACATAATATTTCAGTCATCCTTAGCATAAGTTCATATTTTTCAGAGGGCCACTGGCCATTTGTGGCCTTGGCCGAAAATCATACCAAGGCCTTGGCACGATATGCTAGCTCTACACCACAGGTGTCAAACGCAAGGCCCGCCACATCATTTTAAGTGGCCCGCAAAAGCAAATCAAAGACAACAACTTCCATTATGCTTGCTAAAATCTGTGCCAAAATGTCAAATTTTCACATAAAATGAATCGGTGACATATTGTCAGCATTTTCTTGTTACCAAACCTCTCATAACAGGTACTTAAACAATCGTTGACTAAAACGTTGTTCTTGACTTCTTTATATAATTTCAGTCATCACAGGCCTCCAAGGGAATCAATAATTATAATGTGGCCCGCGACAAAAATGACTTTGACACCCCTGCTCTGAAGATTTTGCTATTTCGTAATCCAGCCAATTTACTTACTGCATTCATTGTATCCGCATCAATATTGGCGATACTGTATTTACTTGGATAGATTGCAGTTATCCACACCACTAATGTCCATAAAAAGTCTTAAATTTGCCTTCCTTGGTAATGGTAACACCTGTTTTGCTGCAGTGCTGGTTGAGTTAGTTGTAAAAAAAACACATCTTTGAACCAAAAAAGCTCCTTGAAAAAAAAAATACAAACACCTGGTCTTACACTTAGGGGTGTGTAACTGACTGCCCATGGGCCATTTGATGCCCAATCCAGCAGTTGAGTCGGCCCTCCATATGCAGTTCTAAAAATAAATAAAACACCAGAGGAAAAGTTACTTCCAAATCCAATAAATTCAGCTTGGCTCTCTTGAGGACTTCACAAAAAATGAAGTGGCCACTAATAGGAAAGTGTCTCCCCACCCTTGCTCCCTCTAACTAAATACACCTCGATTAGCAAATGGTGCGCTCAGGTACCCACCACACAAGCTGGTCAAACACAACTGACCCACACCAATGCCCCCCCTCCCCTACGTTATCTGCACTCGCCTCATTTGTTGTGGGTGTGTTTATGCGAGATAAGTGTTAATTCCTTGCTTTTCACACACCCTCAGGGGACGGTGTAAGGACAGTACTGTAATCACTGCACCTCGGTACGTGAAAGCCACCGGTGGTCCTCTCTAATTATTGAATTCTCCCACTCTGTGTGTGTGTGTGTTATAGCACTTCTATCGCTCATCGATGGATAGCATTTTATTAGCCTTCTCCTCCTGTTGCTTTATCTCATCTCATTCGTGTGTGTGCCCGTGGACTCATTAGCTCACTTCCTGGAGATCATTAATTTCCCATGATGCCTCAGTGCTCCGATGTGGCTAATTTGTCGCCGCCGGCGAGCAAGCGCTCCCTCAGCAAATGCAGTGAGGTCCACAGTGGAAGAAAAGGCTCCACGAGGGCTCTTTTTTGGCCGTGACTGATCCGTTGAACCACAACGTTGTGGAGGATGCCAGGAGGTCGCAATTGCACGCACTGCATTGCATTGTTGTTAATTGCAGAATACGCACATGGAGGCACAAGTCAATGCTCGTCTGCTCATTCTTCAAGTTTATCTGTCCAAAAAAAAAAAAAAGTATAAAATATTAATACCTTTTGAGCAAAAGCCTGTTTTTATGTTGTGTTCCAGAGCCCCTTAACTAATTTGGGAAGGTGACTTATAAAAATGCATACTCCTACTTGTAAGAGACTGAAAAGTGGGCTCAAAATTGAAAAGCTTCCATCGATTCATTTTCTCCCGCTATCCAAGGTTACGCATGATTGGAGCCTATCCCAGTAGACTTTGGGCCATGGACTACTAAACTTGAAGAGGTTTTCAAGTTTGAGGCCCATTGCACACCAGAGCGATGGAGCTGAACGTGACCCAAGTGAACCATCCAGGGGCGTGCAGAGGGTGAGGCCAAAAGGGCAGTGTGGGGGTGGGGGGGGGGGCAAACTGAAGGACATCTCCAACTTTGGGTCCTCGTCATTGTTTCCTGGTACAGATGAAAATGATGGTTATTTTTTTTATTCTGAGTCAACCCGTTCTGGAAAAAGTGGTGTTATTTACCTCATGGGAGTGCTGAACTAAATTGAGAGCGACTTGATAGCAAAGCTGATTTTTTTTTTTTTAATTTCCCCCCGCATGCTGATTTTCCCATTCTGGCCCCAGCTCAAGTCCAAATGTGCAGCATCTACTTGTCTCTCTTTAATACACTATTTACTTTCCGCTTCATTTTAGACTTGTCATTCCTCTGTACCGCTTCCAAAATAATTATTCTCATCCTCCACGCTGTCCATCCGTCATTTTTCCTGATTTTGGCTTTCATTGATCTTCTCAATGGTCAAATATGGTTTCCATCACTTCCTGGCGAGGGATCATTCAGCATGCGTGTTCTGTCTGAGTGACTCATTAGGATGGAACATTTTATGATTCTTTTTTTTTTTTCAAAGCTGCCGTCTTGCCATGTTTTCGTTCTGGTGTTACGAAAGTGTTCATGGTGTTTTTTGTGGCCTCGTGACATTTCTACTTTGCGGCATGCATTTTTAAAACTCGGCATGTTGTCGTTCTTAACTAAATAAATGTGTCTTCTTGTGGAAGACGGCAACAGTTTGATTTGTGTGATGTAAAGTGCCAGTGGTAGCTGGGTTGCAAATTTTGTTGTCAACACTTCAGGATTTTCAAACCTTTTTTTTTTTTTTTTTACATTTTACAATATTTGTTCTAGAAGTCTACAAATTTTGAAAAAGAATCTGACACTAAAATATCCACCCAGGCACCTCCCCCTGCGCTCTGCCGTTGTGTCCCCGGTTTGAATGGTGACTTGCACGCTTTGCAGCACATTTGTATATAGTTGTGGTAATTACATGTCAGTCGGAAAATTTAGACAAGGTGTTTTCTCATAGTCATCGTATGTGTGCTTTACTTGCCTCTCGGTTGTTACTCCTTTGAGCTGCTGTTTTGTTGTACTGTGGGTTTGGCATGTGGTGACACCCTCCCCATTTGACAAAATTGGCACACGTTGTTGCGACTGCACATCTGCTGCTGATACTTGGTGAAAGAGACTCTTTCTTCAGCTAGTTTTGGAGTAGCCCCAACTATTGCTTCTGACATTCGTCACCATCATACATTGGCGGCAGTCATTTCCAACCTTTAGTTCCTCCCCAGGATAGCGCTTCGAACAATAGGATGTCCTGCTTCCTTGGCATTAGTCTGGTACAATTCCCTCGCCTCAATGTGCTACCAGTTAGTTTTCAACCAGCTACATTAAAACAATTCTCACAATGCCAAAGTAAGAACGTGATTGATTTTTGGACTGACTCCAAAAAAAAAATGGCTGAAGGTCACTCATGTCCAATGTTCGACAGCTACGTTGACATCATTTTGTCCAGTTGCGACCACAATAAAACAAGCACGCTTAATGTCACTATGACATTTTCCAATAGTCCCAGGAAGAACATGTCTGCTTTGAATGATAGCTAACTCAAAATGGCTGACATCAATCAGGTTTTTCAAATGATTGCCCTGACGCGTTCCAGCATCATATTTCCCTGTTGATCTCACGCTGATCAGATTTTCCTCAGCGCAAACACTTGATTACCTTTCAGTCATCTGTCCAAGTTTGACTCTTGATGACTCAAGTTTGCCGTCCATCTGTAGACATTTTGGGACTTCCCGTCCTCTGCTTGCACTCGGAGGAATGTTCACAAGATGAAGTGGACCATTTTTCTTGTTTCATTCCCCCCACCCCCTCAGTCTTGATGACCCTACTTCCCTCCATTGCCTCCAATCCATTGCTCTTGTACAGCAGTGTCAGTAGCCTCTTCATGCTCTTATCTCCACTTATACAGGCTGACACCAAGTCAATTGCAAGGGGCACTAATCAACTACATTCACTCTCACACACACGCACACACACACTCTACAGTATATCTTTGAGCCTGTCGCACACATGCCCCCCCCCCCCGCCCCAATAATCCAGCTATTTTTGGCCTCTGCCTTTCTTGATGGGCCATATGCATGTTTAAATCACACAATCACTCCTCTGCGCCCCGATGAATGGCTTCATCCCTTCATTTGATTTTTCTTCCACTCCCACTAAATTTCTCTTGATAGTCCTTCATTTGGTGTCTTGGGTGGACTCGCTTTTGTTGTTGTTGTTGTTACTTTTCTCGGTCTGCCTTTTTATTCTTGCCACTCATTTGCCATTGTGGCACTTTGATGAGATGGTCATCACAATTACTCATTTTGTATGTTAAAAAAAAAAAGCATTGTGTTCTCTACGTCAGTCTGTCCCCGTCTCTCTCTAACCCCTAATTACACCTCTTGACTCAAGCAGCGATGGTAAATACTTTTCTATTCCCTTTCCTCCATCACTCTCCCTCAATTTCCATCGCTCCCCTTCTTCCTCACCAAGCAAATTACATCTAGGTTGCTATGGTGACATGTTTATTGAATGCTTTTTTTTTTTACACACTGTATTACCTCTCCCCGATGAATCCTCCCCCCCATTTCTTGCTTCTTAGATTTGCCCGCATTAAAAAAAAAAGACAGTTGTGTATTTATGCTACGTACTACGTTTTTTTTTAATGCATGTTTTTTTTGCATGTTAAGAGGCTGTTTTTTGTTTTTGTTTTGGAGGCATGGTACATATTTGTAGATGGAGCAAAAAAGGTGTCTTCTACAGTACAGTACATTTTTATTCATTATTGATAGCTTGTGTCATCCATCACTATTGACCATGTAAGTAGCCCCAACTGAATACAAGTGTGCGATGCCATTGGAAACGGCGTCTTGTTCTTTTTATTCTCCTGCGCTGATCAGTGTCAACTGTGCTCCCCGTCATTCCTCTTTCTTTGTCTTTTTTTCTTCACTTTGGTCTCTAAAAATCAATATCACCAGAAGGCAGGGGTGTCAAACTCGTTTTTGTCCGAGGCCACGTTGTCGTTACGGTTTGTATTGGAGGGCTGTTATGAATTTTGGGAACCCATATAAATGCTTCATCACCTCCACATATTACATACACAGTGCACAACAAATCGATGAATAGCTAGTTTCAAAATCTGAAGTAAAAATAATGACTGTTACTGTGGATTACGGATGACAATTTGAAATTTTGGTTCAGACTTTAGCAAGCATCATGGAACTTGACATGCTTGATTTGCTTTTGCGGGCCACAGAAAATGATGTGGTGGGCCAGATCTGGCCCCCGGACCTTGACTTTGACACCTTATGGCATAAGGCACCTTTGAGACTTCCCATTTCACCTTCCATTGGACTTCTTATCTTTATCATTTATTAGATGGGGAAACTGTTCGAAAGGCATATTGGTCAAGCTCCCATGCCTTCTTTTCAAAATAAAATCATCTGGATACCCATTTAAAATAGACCTTACAACTACTCTTTTAAAGTAGCCGATACAACTACTTAAAAATGCATCTGGATCCAGATGATTTTATTCCGTACAACTACTTGACGAAATAAAATTGAGTACATTCAACACAACATTGTTTTTTCAGTGTACCTCGTATTTAATAATGGAAACGTTTCACTGTTGACCTACTGTCATCGCAAACCCAGCATCAAGTCCCACAGGGCCTTGGTAAATTGCTCGTCATGAACCCTTTCATGCACCCTGTAACTTGATAACATGAGAAGCTGTCCACTGTAGTAACCGCTGTTCCTGAAAAGTTTAAAATCAAAGAGTGTTTAACTTTTCAAACACTGGAACATAAATGTTAAAAAAAATATTGAAATGTCCTTTCAAACATCGCTTGTTTGGTTTGTACATATTTTATGATTGCACACTTCTCTTTCCATGTTTTTCCTATGGCAAAAATATGAAGCTGTCCAGCTTTCGTGAACAGATTGTGTTTCACTATAGCTACATGAATGGACAAGGTTGTGTGCTGGCATCTTCTGTATAGCAGGGAAACAACTAAATCACACAAAAGGGTATAAAAGATTAATTTATGAGGCGTTTTCTTTATTCTGAGGCAGGCGAGCCCCTTGGCAACCTCCTCAAATGATCAGGAGTTGAAAGCCGGCACACTTTATACATCACTTTGACCGTTTAAACTGTTCTTGTGTCTCCTTGGCTTCTTTTAAAAGCATTTAAGAAGAAAGTTTGCTTCTTTTTCCGAAGATAGCGGAGCGTGAATAGTGAGGCGGGCTCTTGTGGTAACTAGAGATCAAGGCACAACCTTCAGTGACTCAATGCTGGCAGGATTCCACAGCCGGAGCCTCGTTCATCTCAAAGTGTCCATCTGGGACGGAGCAGGGGACAGGAATGAGGGAGAGAGGATAAATTGTTGAGGTGTTCAGGGTGGAGTGTTTAGAATGACTTTGCGCGGAGAGGCTAGAGAGTGGGGAAACGAAGCACACCGAGCGCACAGAGTGATGCAGAAAGTGATGGAGGGAAGCGAAGGATGCACAGTGACGCCACTCATCATGCACGAATATTTTGTGGCAGGCGAGGGCGAGGGTAACACATGAGACGCATGACAATTTAGGGGCAAATTATAAATCTCGTCATAAAAGGCAACTTTTACCTTTTCTAGTAACGAACGTGTTTTCTTCAAACGGCCTCAATGGGAAAATATTGCCACTTTCTTACAAAGAAATGTCAAGATACGAAAGGTAAATGTATGTAGTATGGGCTGCTCCTTGCAGCTCGGTTTCCTGAACGCAACAAACTTATAGCTGCTCTGCCATTGGCTATTACCGAGCCTCTTCCTGGCATCTCATTGGCTAAGAGGGACCTCTTCCCTATGTGTACAGATAGATAAATAGATCGATATGTGTCTTTGCTATCCTCATCATTTGTTCCGCGGCCCATGAGGCGTTTCCATAGTTTTACGGAAATGCGAATCACCCAGAAAAAGTGTTTCCCAGTCGGGTGATCGCTCACGATGCTGTGATGTTTGCCTTGGACATTTTCGAAGGATTGCTAAAAGCCGATAAAAGCAAACGTCCTTGGATCAGGCAAAAACCACTTCTGAGAAAAAAACATGAACTAAAGAGGGCAAAGAAACGATGAGGATGCAGTTACAGGTTAAATGGCCATAATTTTTATTCTTTATTCTGTTTTTTTTTACATTCTGCACAACTTTCATTTATTGTGCAATAATCTAGTTGTAACATGTATTTGTTGTATATTTTGATGCATTTTTATGTTTTAGAAAACATTGACAACAATCCCTCGCGGTTTGTTTAATCGCGGCTTCAGTGCATCGCGGATTTTTTCAAACGTATTCATAAAAAAAGTAAAAAAAAAAATATATATATATATGTATGTATATATATACATCGAGTACAGTACTGTATATGTTGCTCTATGTGACTCGCTGTTTTGCAGCTTCTCGCGGACCGTTTGCGGACTTAATTTTATTATTTTATTTTTTTACCTGTATATGTAAATATGTATTTGGTCGCTACTTCGGGGATTTTCGTTTATCACAGGTGGTTTTGGCCCCCATTAACCGCGATATACGAGGGATTAATGTATGTCTGAATTTTGGTGGGGGCTTGGAACAGATTAGGAAATTTACATGGAAAATGCATCTCTACTTAAAGTTTTCGAGTTACGAAATTTCTTCCAGAACCAATTAATTTCGTAAGTGGAGTTACAACTGTCGTTTTAGGGAACGTGATGCCCTTTTGATCACACGATGGGTGGACTGATTTGCTTGTGTGATGCTAGTTGGACTTCAAATTGTCGGAAGAGAAAGGTTTCATTCGTTTTATGTTCCAAAATCTAGACTGTGTGAAATTTAGTTTGTGTAAAACATGTTGGCTATATGTAGACACTACCTGGCACTACATTATATATTTTAAGAATCATGTTTTCTAATTTTGGTCCTGTGTTGAAAACCATGGGTCAGTCAAATCTGCAAGGACATGTGCTATGCGCACAAGCAACATGTTTTTTACATTTTCTTAAGTCAAAACATTTGCTGCTTTCAGAATTTACGGCATGTTTTGCAATCAGATGGCCGTTTGGCAGCCTCAATGCGAGGTAATTGTTCCCCCGGGAGACGTTCAAGCATACCAAAGACCTTCAAATTATAGGCTGAGAGATACAAGAAACAGACGATTTTTATTCCCTCGCCCCCCCCCCCATCTATGAATGATTGAAAGATGTTTTTTGCTCGTAGTTATCAATGCACAGTTGCACAAGCTTGTGTGTGTGTGTGTGTGTGTGTGTGTGTGTGTGTGCGTGTGCGTGCGTGTGTGATTAAAACACCTCCTCACTTTTTTTCTCTCATCACCACCTTTGACAGGCTCACAAATGTAACACGCAAACAATACATTACCGACACGCGCTGCTTCCTGACAAGAATCCAACCGCATTGGCTCCAATTAACTTCACAGGCACTTTTCACTTGATGAAGTGGTCAAAGACGGCAGCGACAACACAGTTTCTGAAAAATAATTAGCCCCTTCATACTCCCCCCTCCATTGAGACGGCAACAATATAAACTCCCACATGTTGACACCCCAGTTTACGGTTTCGTGATTTGAATTATTAATTGCCAGTTATGTTCTCATGGCTGGAAGGAGGATGTGGACTTCCAGGCTGTTATCCGACTGCCTCGCTTTCCCCTCATCAGGGGACGGGGCTGAAAGTGATATCTCCTAATGATTGCCCTCGCAGTCTTTCAGTAAATGAGCGAAAGTGATCCGGCACTCTAATGACCAATGTGAATAATTGCCATCTAAATAAAGGCTGAAAAAAAAAACCTCCCGCTGTGTCTCTTGCTATCTTTGCTCTATTCCTCTTTCCTTTTCGAACTGGGCTCACTGTCGTTGTATGCCAGTGACGGTCAATAGTTTCTTCTACTGAAGTGCGAAGATGCGAGATGAGAAAATACTTTTATCGTTCGAAAATTGCTGTTTGTAATATGATGGGGATGGGTGGATGCATATTCGTTGACAGTGATAAATGGGTAAGAAACGGAGAAAAATAAAGTCGCGAATGAGTATCATCATCCTTGTTGTTGTTGAGGTAACCCCTTCGTGTGCAATATGCTTGATCGCTTGCCCCCCCCAAAAAAAGAAGATATTTGGCAGAATTTTTTTGTGGAAGCTTTTATGACAGGGGCTTGGTGCAATCCCTCGTCAGCTACGTGAACCACTACGCTTTCCGGTTGTAAGTTCCCTCGAGGAAATATTGTCCTCTGTCATCGTCAGTCGTTTTGTGGCAGTAGGCTTTTCTCCGAATTTTTTTATTTTTTATTTTTTCCCCGTCTGTGTCTACATCCATTACTTCTGTTGGAATGCGTACATGTATTTTTCCTCACCGCAGATCAGAGAGGAGCTCAGAGTGACATCCATTCGGGCTCCAACATTTAGCCGGATGAAAGCGCCGCAGCGTTCCACCGAGATTAAAGAAAAGGCACCAGAGAAGAAGAATCTTCATTGGATCTTTTTATTTGTTTCTTCTTACTGGCCTTTCGCATTCCTGCACGTGACCTCCTTTTACACTTGAGTTATTAAAAGGCCAAATTTTCCAACAAGAGGCAATCAGTCAAACTAAATATCCAAAAGAAGTGACACACATACACGAACAACCATCCACGCTCACATCTACGGACAATTTGGAGTGTTCAATCAGCCTGCCATGCATGTTTTTGGAATGTGGGAGGAAATCAGAGTACCCGGAGGAAAGCCATGCAGGCCTGGGGAGAACATGCAAACTCCACACGGAGGCTGGAGCCGGAACATACCCTTCACCTCTGTGAAATATCTATCTATCTATCTATAGCTGGAGGGTTGACAGGAATTTCCCCTTACTAATCAGTTATATTTATAGTTGTTACTCTGAGTTCCTTGAAATGTCATTGAAGGCATTCATGTAAACCCCCGTTTAGTTGGCAGAGATGTAAAGAAACTTGGCCTGGCCTTCATCACTTGACCACATGACAAAAAATGAAGCCGCGCGCCTTCGGGAGTCCCGAGCAGAGACGATGGAAGCAGGCTGGCCGGCCTCCAATTCGGGAGCAAATGTGCGTTGTTGATCCTGCAATCCAATCATTCTGTTGCGAAGCTGTCGTCGGATCTGTCGATTTAATCCCCAAAACTAAACAAGAAACATTAGCGGCTGACAGATGAGACGGTCGATAAAACAGTCACTGCATAGAGGGCGGATCAATATGAATCTGGAGTAAAAAAAAGATTTGTCTACTAACAAGTTGAAACAAAAACGGATTGTGATGCATTCTAACAACATTCAATAATTATTTTATAAGAAAAAGAGGGCAAAAAGTACAGCATATTGTATACATGTATACTTTTTTTGTTTTGGCCTCCTTTTTACTTGTCAATCTTCATTTATGTCACAGATTTTAGGTTGCGGAGAGTTGCAGTGAGGTCGCAAAGTAGGTTAAAGTTCCGTGTTAAGAGTGGTTTGTAAAATTGTTGTATTGGCCATGTAGGAATTACAGCCATTTCATGAAGAGTACATAGTGCAAAGTTCAACGTGTTGGAAAAATGATGTGGTATGCTTTGGATCCTTTGAACGTTGCACTGTGCATATAACATGGTGCACTATGAATCATTTTGAAAGTGATACTTTTCATATCATGTGGAATACTTTGGCTCCTTTTGAAGGCGGTTCTGTGCATAAAATGATGCCAATCCGGAAATGCTAAATACTATATTTGGAGGAAACCTCTGAAACTAAAGCTGTAAAGTCAACACTTTGACCATCTTGATTTTTGTTTTTTTTTTGCAAAATCATTGCGTTGGTACTATAAAAGGCAAAAATCTTGAGACCTTGAAAGTCCACTACAGACCAAAAAGGCTGATATAAGAAAGATAAAATAAATCAACAAAACCAGTGATGGCCAAGTACTTTTGCACAGGAAGCTACTGTTACCATGTTTTGATGGAAATGTCTTGGTTGAGCTTAGCGAGAGGTGGGAACTCCCTGAACATTAATCAATAGTCTTACATTTATGAAAGAATTTAATTCATATCCTTGCTGAAAGTGCTCCACACACACACACACACTGAGACAAACGATCGGATGACACACAGACAACATTAGCAATTCTGCAGCTAATTGCATCACGTACTACATTTCCTGGAGGATTAGTAGAGCCTGAGTGACTCGCCTGCGTGTGTGTGTGTGTGTGTGTGTGTGTGTGTTTGTCTGTCTGCATTCTGTGTGCTCACTGGAACAGGGAACCTGACAATCAATTATTCATATTGTGTGCTACTCAATCAGATACTTGGGAATCCATCTCACCCCCCCCCCCCCCCCCCTCACCTGCAGGGATTACAGGACGATGGGAGGCAGCACAGCGGCACGGCTGCACATCAACATGCGGCCGTTACGGTGGCAACCAGGAATCCTTCATCGGGATCAAGAGAGCACAGGGTGGTGCTCCCGTCCCTGCTTCCACTGTTGGAAAGGGTAGGAGCAGCGTAATGACTTTCAGTCGTATGCATTCAAAGCTAAATATGCAGACTCCAGCGTTTCCTCAACAAGTGTTACTTGTCTTTTAAAGTACAAAAAAAAAATCATCAAAGAAGCAGCTTGATACTGGGAGAAATATTTGCTTTCCTGCCAAGAGTTGTATGAGATTGATGCCAGAGGGGAATATGGTAAACATTAGTCAAGCTCCCATCCAGACGGGACATTATCTTCCTGCCAGAGCCTCTGAAGTCCACATACTAACATGTTAGACTTTATTTAATGTGCCTGGCAAGTTTAAAAAAAAAATTCCCCCAGTACAAAGGTCTTTCTGTCATTAAAAAAAAAAAATTAAGGATGGCACAAAACGACTAAACAGCAAACCAACTCATTTTTTCCCAATGTTTTAATATTATGGAAGTTTATATATTCCAGTTTATCATTTCAAATCTGATGAAAATCAGAATTATTCAAGTTGTGTAATTTATTTGTTATCTAGTGGTGGTATGACGACATTAAAACTACAGCCACCCTTCTGACATACTCGGAGTTTGGCAGCGACAGATTCTTATATTCACCAATTTCTTTTTTTTTCAGTATTTGTTCTGATTTTGGCTATTTTCATATTTTAATTTCTACAGTTTTTCATGAAAAATATCTTTTGAATATAAATACTTTGGGGGGAAAATGGTTTGGTTTGTGAAAAAAGAAAAAAGCTATCTTCTTTGAATCTTAAACGAATCAAGAGGCCAATCAAAGTGTTGTCAGGGGCTACATGTGACTTGTGAGCCGCCAGTTGCCCATCCCTGATATAAGACAAGGAAGAAAATTTAGTTAGTAAACGAAACAAAATATCGACCGCTGATGCTTCGCTCTAAGAGGGTACAAGCATGTTAATATCTCACAACCAATCAGACAAGAAATATGACAATTTAAAATATCTAATCAAATATGATGTGGAGAAATGTTTTGGGAATATTGTTCTAAATACTGTATAACCGATTGACAGCTAACCTGAACTTTATACTCCATTCCAAATGGACAAAATGGTAAAAATGTTACATAACACACTACAATGTAAATGGTGTTACCAAGTTCACCCTGCAACACATTCATTCACTTTCCATTATTTCCAATGGGAATTATTATTTTTTTCCTCTCAATTTAACCAAAGTGGTGCTCAAACTGGTCTCTCGGAATTGGTCCCGTTCATCCTCTGACACTCGGCTGTATTTATTTGTCTAAAGTTCTAATCGCCTTTATACAACAACAACCTAAGTAAGTGGTTGCAGTACATTTTCATCAAATTAGTCCATGACTTTTACCATAACTGCAGTGAAAAGGAAAACAAAAACACTGTTGCAATATTTCGAGTAGGTCTTCATTCAGCATTCGAGAAAGTGCGGGGTGGGGGGAGCCCTGGGAGCCCTGCAGCAAAGTCATTCTCTCAGTCAGTAGCACTGAAGTATAAATCTTAGATTTGTCAAAGTGACTTTTTCCATCTCGGTCCAAGCTCAGTTATTATTTTTGTCTGTCTTACATGGAGCATCCCCCCCCCACAGTTTTTTTTTTTTGTGTGTGTATAATTTGAGTGCGGCCTGGTGGTTGAGCGGTTAGCGCGTCAGCTTCACATTGCAGAGGTGCAGGGTTTGATTCCGGCTCCGGCCTTCCTGTGGGGAGTTTGCATGTTCTACCTGTGCCTGCGTGGGTTTTCTATGGGTACTAAGGTTTCGTAGGAGGTTAATGGAACACTCTAAATACCGGTAGTCCTTAGGTGTGAGCGTGAATAGTTGATTGTCTCTGTATGCCCTGAGATTGGCTGGAAACCAGTTCAGGGTGTCCTTCGCCGACTGCCCAAAGCACACCCCGCGACCTTTGTGAGGATAAAGCGGATCGGAAAATGGATAGATGGATGGATGGATAATTTGAGGCGTTAGCCTGCTTCCATTCGAACACATTGTACCTCTGAGGAATATGGCCCATACATGTGTTGCATATTACAGTCTTGCAGCTGGCTCACATTTAACGCACCTCAGTATCGTCAAGTTATCCTTCCTAGATTGAGCCAATTCTCTGCCCTGTGCATGTGACAGAACAATTTCCCCCTCGTTATTGCATTTAATGCAGAGTAAAAGCGGCGTAAAAAGGCTACAATAAATCTGCTCGGTGGAGAAGGTGCAAGCACGAACGAGGAATCCATTACGTTTTGGTACTGATGCGTTTTACAGCAAAAAAAAAAAAGAAGTAATTTTATGACTTTGGCCTTGGCAGAAGTATACCCTTCTAAAATGTAATGAGGCCCGGGCCTAAATCATTTTATTTATTTGTAGAATACATTTCCTATCGGGGTGCCAATCACCTTTTTGCCATCAGACTATTACTATCCCGTTGGGGTCACTTGTCATTTGCCTGCCACAATATGTAGTTTAGCTCCGCCCCTCACCTGTCAGAATTTCAGTCTGGGGTTTTTCCCATTTTAGTTCTTCTTGTTCATTAATTTCAAGGAGGGGCGAAAATACATTAGATTTTTGTGATTTATTTGTCTTTTTGAATGTTCTTTTTATTCTTCTACAAAATATTATTTTCTCTTGTATAATAATCACAGTGTGTGATTTTATTGAATTATACTGCATTTCTATTTCTTTAAAATCTTTGAATTTATAAATTTTTATCATTATCTTTTGAGAGGTTTTTCATTTTTCATGATTTAGTTTTTTTACTAAAAGAAAAACTCACCGTAATTTGGTCACGTAGATTTTCTTAGATTTGATCTTGAATTAATTAATTTTAAAAATGAAACAATGACTTTAATTCGTTCTAAAGGTTGGGTAAAAGTCTCAGTTACGAGATACTGTTTGTTCTTCATCTTTTACTTACATTATAACGTTACATTATAAAAAGGAAAAAAAAAACCGCAATATGAATTCCTGCCCTTCATATAGCCAGCCATACAGGGCATCGTGATGTCATAGTACACAAAAAGAAAGACGATAAAATAATCTCACCATGTTTCGTGCAAAGATAGAGACGTTCACATGTGCAACACTTGGCTCGATTTGAACGGATGCCTCATTATTTCCCGTTCGACGTGCTTAGGTGTGCGCGCGCGGCGCGTGCGTGCATTCAGGGGAAATTGATTGAGACAACAACAGCGTGCGGCTGATATGCCGCCTGGTTAGAGCGGTGAAGGAGAGACAAGAGAAGCAATAAAAGTGAAGCGCCACGCTCTATGTGTTGTATTGGATGTAGGAGGAGAAGAGGGATTGACCGGCTTTGTGAGACAATAAAAATAGTGATGACACGGCACTGATGTCTGGATGCATGTATGTGTGTGTGTGTGTGAGTATTTGTCAGTGGCAGGAATTGAAATGAATGAGTTCAATGACCAGAAAAAGTTCCGGGAGATCAAATAGCAGGTGTCCGCTTTGATACCCAATGCTTAATGGCACCCCTTTAGTGAACTGCGTCGTGGATCAATGAAGGGACGGAAGGCCGGCGAGGAATGACAAGTGGCGGCGGGAAGACCCAGTGGGGCAAATTGGGCAATGAGAGCAGAAGAAGAAGAAGAAGGATGGCGTCTGGCCATGATGGATGCGCTGCTTTCATTTTCTGCCCCTAACGACGCCTCTAATTAGTGTTTGTGTAATTCCGCACTGTCTCCTCCGCCTGCTCGTCTTAATTAACGACATTCATCTTCGCCTCCCTCCATCCGTCCCTCTCTCCCCGCCCTCCCTCCTAAAATAACAGCGCGTGAAGCCCACCTGGACCAGACCTGCTTTTATTTAACTCACTCTCTTTCCTCCCTTTCTCCCTCTCCTCTTCTCGCCAGCTTTGCGCTCTAACTGTAAGCACTCTCAGGTCACTTCACCTTGAGAAATAGCCCCTCTGCCTTTTGTTTTTGTGCGCGCGCATAGCTGACTGCGTAAGTGCTCTGCCAGCAGCCCACCCGTGCGAGTCTCCCGTGTGGTGTATTGTGACAGCCCATTTAGTCATCCTCATCGTTAATTTCAACAGAAGGCTCAAGAATGAGCAGCAAATTCAAGGCCGCACCTGCTAAGTATTCAAGTCAACACCCTCCCTCCTCGCCTCCGCTCCAGCAGAGAGGTGTTGCTAAAAGAAATTGAGGACGACACCAGACAAACTAAACAAGGAAACAGGGGAAAACGAGACGCGTGAAGAACTTCCCCCTGGCCGTTTTGCTGCTGCTGCGATATGACGGCGAACGCGATTTGGGAAACGGGACCCGTGGCGGCGCGCTCGTTTCATGGCAAGGGCGAGCGCGGTGGTCGCCCAGCGTGCAAAATTTGGGGTCGTATAGCTCAGGATTTGACCAACAGTTGCACAAATTCTGACTGCAATCACGCAGGATGTCACGTGAGGCCTCGGCCGTGAGTTCAGTTCAGCCAGCGTCATAGGATTGCGTGTTTTGCTTCTTCTTTGTGGCATTTTTCTCGACCCTTCAAAAGGAGGAGTAGCACAGCTGCCTCACAGTCAAAAAATCTGGGTTCAAATCTCCATTGGGACCTTTCTGTGTGATGTTTGCAAGCTTGAATGGGATTTCATTTTGAAAATGTGCCTAGTTTAATACAATACGCCAAATCAGTGATTCCTAATTTTCATCTAGCGTCAAGGCACATGTTTTAAGTTCAGAAAATCTCACGGCACGCCACCAAACAAAAATTCCACAAAACGTGGACACGGCTCACAATTGGATATGGTCTGTTGTGGTTGTCAATTTCTTTTTCTTTCTTTCTTTTATTTTTTTACTGTGAGTTGGTGCTCCGTTGGAGATAGGATGGTCATAAATATTCCACGCACATGGGTACCCATCACCCATTAGATCCCATTGTTGAAAATAACACGGGTGCTCTTCAAACTCAGTGCAAGAAGTGTGTGTGTGTGTGTGTGTGTGTGTGTGTGTGTGTTTACATATTTGTGCATGCAGTTTGTGCTTTTAGCCGCTGAGTGTGGCGTAAATGGTATGTCATCCTCCATCACGCTCATCTTGCGGGCCCGCCAGGAGCACCCGCACGGCCGTCATACACCAGCGCGGCCCAGAATGCATCTCAGCCTTTACGCAGCTTGATGGCCGTCAGCACAAGACCACGCGGCCATCTTGCCGTTTGTACCCGTAACGATTACAAGTCAATCAATCGATCTAGATTGGAGTGCAAATGGTACAAAAATGGAGCTCGAAAAAAACAAATGGCGTCCATTGGGAATGTAACAACCCCCAACCTTCCTGCCCAGGTGTGATGTCATCGTCTCCCTCCACATGGAGCGTCCTTGAGGGTGTGGAGGTTGTCTCGGATTATGTAGCTGCTGTTACCTTTCACGGCAAAAGGAAATATGTTAATGTGACCTTAGTCACAGTCAGTTGCGAGTTCAAGATCTTCCATCTTATCCGATCTGGCTTCTTACTTGATTCAGAATCACATCGGGGGTTTCTTCCCCCCACCCCCCCTGACTGATGCAAACTCCTGCCGTGATTGATCATCTTGTGATTTATCGCTCAGCAAAATTGTCAAGTCACTGAATGCGCCACGTTCTTATCACCTGAAAGAGCAATAATGCCCCTCCACCCCCCCCCCCCCCTCACCCCTCCTTTTACTTGTGCATGCATCATTCAGATACTTCTCTCAATGCTCTTGTTAAAAAGATTTCTTCTTTGGCCGAGCCGGATATGAACATTCCCCGCAGGGCTGCAAAAGGGGGAACTGATTAAAGAAATAATGTACGGAGGCTTCTAACCTCATCCCGTTAAAAAATAAATAAATAACAAATCTTAGACCAATGTCCACTGATCAGTTGGGGGTTAAGAGCTTTACATTAACAAATATTCCTTGGAGGGGTCTTAAAGATAAAATGAGAAACTCAGCAGCGCATCAGCTCCTGAAGGAGAAGCGCTCCTCCGTGCGCTTTCCTTTGCGCCAGCTTCTGATGTACACGTTTTTAAATAAATAAAATCATTCCTTCATGGTAATTTTCATCAAACCTGCCAAATGCCGCCCAAATATTTGACATGGAAGAAGACCCAGATCAGTGAGGAGGGAGATCAAAGGAAGTGCGCGCGTGTGGACGTGCGCGCAAACGTGCGTGTTCTTGTGTGCGCGAGTGCGTGTTGGGATTGTGCAAGTAGTGACGAAACATTCTGAAGTGGGGTCTTTTCAACACCATCAAATTCGCCTCCGTCTTCGATGCACATGGAAGTCATCTTAATGTTTTTGACTGTGTGTGTATTGTGGGTGTGTGTGTGGGAGTGTGTAGGTGTGTGTCCCGACAGCTGCCTGACTGTAAGCTGGTGTCTCACTGAGCTGGAAATTCTTGCGCACGTCGCGAATTCGGCGCTTTCAGCGAGATTGCAAAGACGGTCGCCGACAGTTTTTACATGCCGTGAATAGTAAAAGAAATTTTCTTTTCACAAAGCCCGACAAAAACCCCAACATTTGTTTTGTTTGCAAGGGGATCGAGGGCTGTCGTTTCAGAAACTAGGTGTGCTGTTCATGGAGACACATTGGGACAGTTTGCTTCTTTCTCATAGGTGGTGGTCGACTGGTTAGCACTTTCGCCTCACAGTGCAGAGATATCGGGTTCAATTCCAGCTCCGGCCTCCCTGTGTGGAGTTTGCATGTTCTCCCGGGGCCTGCGTGGGTTTTCTCCGGGTGCTACGGTTTCCTCCCACATCCCAAAAACATGCATGGCAGGCTGAATGAACACTCTAAATTGTTCCTCGGTGTGAGTGTGAGCGTGGATGGTTGTTCATCTCTGTGTGCCCTGCGATTGGCTGGACAACCGGTTCAGAGTGTCCCCCATTAGGCTTCAGCAACCCCCGTGACCCTTGTGAGGATAAAGCGGAACAGAAAATGGATGGATGGAAAGTACAATGACACAAAATCTCTGAATTCAGTTCAGCACTTTGTTCTAAACTTTTTTTAAATTTGGTTAGTTCCTGCTTGTATTATGAGTGTGTTGAGCAACGTGTGCATTTCATTTCAGGAAACTCTGACAGTGACCAACCCTGGCTCGGTCTCACTCGCATGTCGGTTCAACAGGATAAAAAGCCATAACACATGTGAGAGTTTGTGTTCATCCATCCACCAGCTGCTTCTGTTCTTCCCTCTTCCCATTTCTTCGCTCTCATTGTCCTCCGACAAGAAACAACGCGCAATTGTATTTGTCTTTATCAGAGGGTCCGCCCCCCCCACCCCACCCTCCTTGCGCTCGCTCGTTTTCGTTCAATATTTCATACAGTTGAGAGCAGATCTATTCTGAGCTCTTTCTCTCTCTCTCTCTCTCTCTCTTGCTCACTCGTTCGCTGCGAGTGCCCCTCATCTGTGATAAGAAAAAAAAAACCCTGCTGCCACACATCACTCTTGGTGTCCTCTCACCCCCCCCCCCCCTCTGTATATCTCATTGCACTCTTAATGGTCTGTGCCCCATCAAACTTTTTTTTCCAACCCCCCCCCCCCCACCCCCTTTCCCCCCACGTCCGAATCCATCACCTCCAGCCGCCCCCTAGCCTCCCGTTGGCTGGGTTCGCGTGACTGTTCAAAAGTATCAGCTCCTCCTCCTTTCACTCCTTCTCTCCCCCTTGGATTCCTCTCCAACCAAAACACAGAGAAAGCCCTGTTCTCTTTTTTTCTTTTTTCTTTTTTTTTTCTTTGCACCTCCCCACACAAGTCGCTGTCCCGCACTGGTCCATCTCTCTCTCGCCCTCCTTCTCCTCCTCCTCCTCTTGGCTCTCAGCCGGCACCGGTGTTGTTTTAGGCATAGCGGCGGAAGGTAAACAGTGAGATTGAAAATTCATGTCAGTCAGTCGGCTGAGAGAGAGGGCCCGTGATGGAGGGAGAGTAGCATGGAGGTGGTGAGCAGTGAGGAAGGGGGTGAGAGGCAGAGGGGAGGGGGGGGGCTGAGTATGTCAGTACAATTTACTAACACAACAGTGAACAGCGAGGCGGGCCAAGACGTGGAGCGAGAGGCGGGAGGCGAGCTAAGAAAGACTCCCGAGTTCACGCATGCCAGCTTACGATGTAGCCTACATTCACACGCAGGCCTCCTATGGCGACTTCATATGTGCGTTGTGTATTTCCCCTGGCCCCCGAGAAGGATATGAACTCTGCAAACGGGTGACAAAGCGGCGATTAGATTTCGAGGTTGCAAAAAAAAAGGAAAAACGAAGGAGCAATTGACAGATGTGCTGTTTTGGCCAGCAACAGGGTGAAAATGTCATAAGAGCCTCGGTGTCACGGCATGTGCACTCAGCACCAGCTCGTTTCTCATAATAAGCCCCCAACGCTAAAGTAATCCAATCGCACTGCAGCCCAAGTCCACGCCGGACGATTAGAATTGACAGGGGCGTTTGCTGAAACAAGACCGTTTAAGCAAAACCAAATGGAAAAGCAAGAAGTGTTTTGGTTTTGCAAAGAGCGAAAAATAGTTCCTCCTGCAACCTGATTTACAATCTCTGTCAAAATGTAACCAAGCAGAATATTTACAAGGCAAACCGGAGCGGGCTCCCCACAGCCGATCAACCGCGCTCTTCAGGTGAAGCGCATTTTTTTTCCCCCCGTGATTTCATTGGTGGGAAACCGGTCATGCACTTTGAGTTTTGGCGTTTTATTTGCACACAAGGCACCCAAGTGGAATTTCGTGAGCGGGGATCGGACAGTGACGTGTAATGTTTTTATGCAGAAACTGTTGCCTACAGTAAGAGCGGTGACCTTTTCCAATTCTTATCCTTTTTGAACGACTGTTTTCTACACTTAAAAAATGGTTTAAATGAGCAATTTGTGATTTTTAAAAAATCACTCCGTCATGTTTGTTCAAACTGTCAGTGTTACCTGACATGAGCGAAATGATCTGCGAAGAAAGTCAACTCTCTCTGGCCCCATTTGATACCTTCAATTTTATTTTTAAGAAAGAAAGAACGCGAGAAAAAAAAAAACAGCCACTCGGAAATGGCAGGCGAGATTGACGGGTGTCAGTCGTGTGTCTTGCCCTTGTGGGCAGACTCATAACTGGCACCCTCCTGCGGCCATGCACTGTTGCCTTGGGCTTGAGGAGCTTTGCTAAAACTATGGTGGAATATCCACCACCAGAAAAATGTGAAAATAAAATGTTCATCTTTGGGCGGCACGGTTGTCGACTGGTTAGCACATCCTCCCCACGGTGCAGAGGTGCACGGTTCGATTCCAGCTCCGGCCTTCCCGTGTGGAGTTTGCATGTTCTCTCCGTGCCTGCACGGGTTTCCTGAGGGTACTCCGGTTTCCTCCCACCAGTTCAGGGTGTCCCCCGCCTACTGCGCGGAGACAGCTGGGATAGGCTCCCTAATCCTTTTGAGGATAAGCAGAATAGAAAATGGATGCATGGATGGATGGACGGATCATCCTCTGTTTGTCAACAACTGGGCTTCGGACTAGTAAATAGAAGCAGAGGAAACTCCCGAATTAAGTTTTCAAGATTGTGCAGCCTCTTGGAAATACTTGTAAGAAGGGGCGGGAATTATGATTCAGAGGTGGTTCAGGGGTGTTCCAACTGAATATTTGCATTGAGCAGGGGGCAAAGCACGCATCCTGACAATTAGGCCAAATTTGAGCATTGCCTCTCCATTGCAATCAAAGTCAACAGAGGCTTGATTCACGGTCGTTCCCAACTGATTATCTTGTGCAATTATCCGGTGGTGAGAGATTTTTCTTCCCCGCTTCCAATCTGTGAATTGTAAGTCTGCTCAATATTCACAATGGCAATCATTACGTGTGTGGTCAGCGGCCAGCGTCTGCGATTGTCAAGTGAAACGGAGCGAAAGCTGTTCAGGAAGCCCGGGCTGTTTCCAGAGCAACCCGGTTGTGTGAAGCGATTCAGTCAATCTCGAGTCATTCGCTACAGTAAAGACGACAAATCGAAGAGCATGCTAAAACAATCGACTTAGCAGATAATCTAACGGTTAGCCTAACTTTCATCTTTGCATTTTCAAGCAATCTGGATGCCCTGTGGAATCATGTAGCCTCTCACAGGTCAGTTTTGGTACTGCGTCAGACTTATTGCTATAGGGAGGGAGACCTGCGCTTGCATAACACCGGATTAAATGTTGCTCAATATGTGATCGGGGTTCATTCAAATACTAGGTGTCTGTGTGGCTTCAAAGGGGATGTCAATTTAAAATAAAAATGTCCTCTCATAATATCCTCTTTGCGCCCTCATTGGTCAAAATTGTGTATGTAGAATATGAATCAAGCAAAAAATAAAATATTTTATCTGGCCATTTTGCCACTTGAAAATGGCGTCCCATTTGCTCAGGCCGCATGTAACAATCGCGGCTCGCCGGTTTTTGGAGTTTGGTCATGTGACGTTCACGAGCTGAGCTCTGATGAAATCACATCAGAATCATCTCAAATGTTTTGACTCAGAGCAGACGGTATTATTGTAAAGAGACTTTTGGCTTGACTTTTTGACTCGGGTTCCCCTCTAAGGTACATTCGACGGAAATTTTCGAGGAAAGTGCAAATTCTTCAACCTTTCAAACGAGGTCCAACTCTATTGTATCAACTTTCTGGCTAAGAGCTCCATGATGACTAAAGCCAACATTTGTTTGCTTGAATATGAAAACACAGCCAAGGGACATTGTCAACAATTTTCTTGTCTAGAAATGAACCGGCGGTTCGTTTCTCCCAAAACTCACCCTTTGGCTTTTTTTATTTATCATTCTCTTCATGTTGGGCTACGGGCAACAGAATTCCCGGAGAAGATTCAAACTGGTGCCACGACTCTGCTGCCACCAGCGCCTGGTGATGAAATATTAAGCCTCTCGGTGGTTGGTCGATCGGGCTCCTTGTAGACATGCGATGACGCAGTGAGCGGAAAAGTCCTCATTAAAAAAAAGGAGAGAAGAAGAGGCGTGAGGTAGGGCAGGCGGACCACCGGAGACAAATCAGGCGAAGGCAAAAGAGCAGCGCTAGCAGGAATGACCGAGTGAAGAAAGTGTGCGTTACAGGCGAAGCGGACGACGACAGTGAGAGTCCCCGATGGCGTCTCATCCGTTCTCCTTTTGCTCCTTTCTTTTTTCACTCAATAAATCATTCCGCCTTTCCTTTATCCTAGCAGGCGACACAAAAACTCAACTTTTTTTTTTGTTGTTGCTGCCCACTCCTGCCTTCATCCACGTCTGCCCTCTCCCCCACCTAGATATCCATTGTGCAGGAAGAGGAGGGGTGGGGGGGCTAATTACTGAAGCGTCTCGGCAGGCGGGGACGCAGTACATTAATGTCTAACCGGGGGACATACAGTCGGTGTGACAAAGACTGTAATGAATGAGTGGAGAATTGACAATGGAGGGCAGCGGGGGTCAGGGAGTGGAAATGATCTGAATCATGTCATCGCTTTTGCTGGCACGACACCCGAACACCTGTGGGAAATGATCTGGACAGGAACAGTAAATGAAGGAGTGCCTCGGGTTGGTTCAAGCTCACCTTGCGGGGCAGACGCTTGGAGATGGCGGCATGTATCATTTTGGGAAAAGATTTCGTGATGCTTCATACTAACCCCTCAGCGACCCACAAGGAGCTAGGGGTGCTAGATAAAGGCGGCGGTTAGATTACACAAAAGCGAGTTTGTAAACAATGGCGAGCCGTGAAGAGATTAGCCTAGATAAGCAGTTCTCAAACTTTTTTTTTTTTAACACCAAATACCGCCTCAAAAAAAAAAAAAATTCTTGGCTCCAGCGAGTATCAACATAATGAACAACGTTCAAGCTTAGAAGGCTCAAGTCTTTCATCATCAACAAGGAACAAGGAATCCGCTTATCCTCATTATAGTCACGGGCGTACTGGAGCCGGCAGTAGTCTCCGGGCAGTAGGTGAGGGACACCCTGAACTGGTTGCCAGCCAACCGCAGGGTACACATAGACATGGAACCATCTGTTCTCACACTCACACCCAGGGACAATTTGGAATGTTCAATCAGCCTGCCATGCATGTTTTTGGAATCTGGGAGGAAACCGGAGTACCCGAAGAAAACCCACTCAGGGACGGAGAGAACACGCAGACTCCACACAGGAAGGCCGCAGCCGCAATCCAACCCTGCACCTGTGCACTGTGAGGCCGACTCGCTAACCAGTCGACCACCTCTGATTGTTTTTCATACCTTGAAATGGTCTAATCCTGCATCACCTTCTCCATCTCAACAGTCCTATCCTGTGCCTCAGGTCTGTTGCTCAGATGTTCCTGAATGAACCAAAATCCAAGCAAAAGCTAACAGGGTAGAGAGGGTTTTTTTCTGCTGCTGGTAACAAACTATGGAACAATCTCCTGGTGCAGATTGGAAAAGCGGCTTTACTGCACCACCATTTTTTTTTAAAAAACACTTTCTTTTTGTTACATAAGGCTTCACCGCAGCATGAGGCACTCATGAGATTCTGCCCCGTGATTTGTGTCTTATTTGTTTTTGTTTTAAATGCTGTCGCTGTTTTCATGTTTTTCAATTATGCCGTAATCAGTTGCCTTGTACGTTATGTTTATTTCTGTGCAGCACTTTGTCTCAGCTGTGATTGTTTTAAAGGGGAAGTCAACAATGTTGATGTGCAACCCCACGAGTCTATAAACACAGCCTTCTGATTAAGAAAGTGTTTGTGGAATATGATTTCAGCAGCAAAATGAAATCCACCCCTTTTTTTTCCATCTCAGGACGCGGCCATTTTGCCACTTGCTGTCGACTGAAAAACGACATCACAGTTGGTCAGGTAACAAACAACTATTCACAGTAATTACACTTTATAAAATGAAGTTATTTCTTTCGTATTGTCTTTTTAATTTTTAGATAACACGGTGACATTTTTCTTTTATTAAAAACATCCATTTTGATGTTATTTTTTCGGGTAGGGTGTGTGTGTGGGGTCGGGGGAGGGGCTGGAATGGAATGACATTTGAAGTTATTACAATGGAAGAAATTCATTCATCTGTGGTGCTATGGAACCAATTAAACTTGGAAGTGAAGTTACCACTGTATTTTAAAAAGAAGTAGGTAAGTGAGTCAAGGAGTTTTCCAGTCATGAATCGTGTGAGTGCTAGTAGCGTTCATGTACTATGCATGCGTGTATAGTAGTAGTGGGCGTGCCCACGGTGAAAAATGGCCTCCAGATGTGTCCCCCCCCCCCCCCCTGGCTGCAATCAGACGCATCTGGCAGATGATGGGTGGAGTGGATGACAAGAACTTGGAAGTGGCAGCCAGGCGATTCCCGATGTTGCTTGCGCCACCACGGAGGAGGACTGCGTCTGTGACGTCATCAGCAGTGGGCGGAGCCGGCCAAGTGGACGAGCGCCGGCTGCCAAAAAGGAGAGAGACGCGCGGAGGAGAGGAGCTGGAAGCAGGCGGGCTCACTGGAGGGAACGATGCTTGTCGGATTGAGCCTGGGATGAATGGTTTCGCTGTCTTTTGATTGATGGCACAAAAGGCAAATCAAAAAGCGGCATCGCGTTCAAAACAACTTTGACCAGGACTTGCTTTTGTGAATGGTTTTTGACAAGAGAGCCAAATTTCCACATCAACTCCGTCCCCTTGTTTTCTGGAGCGTCGCGTGCGCGGAGGAAGAACGACCTCCCTCGTTGAGCGTCCCCGGTCACCTGCGCTCCTCTGGCGGACTCGGCAGCAGCAGTTCCCGGTGAGAGAAAGGACCAACCACGTCGAGCTTTTTAGAACCCAGACTCCTACTATAGCGGGTGATGGCTTTGCGAGTGCGTCGATGTCTGCCTATGTGCGCGCGTGCCACCTCGAATCATAATGGACTTTTAAATATTTTTTTACATTTCTTAATTTTGACGTCACTCATTTAGCAGGCCGTCGTTATACTAATGTGCCGCTGCTTTCTGTTTGACAGACGTTAGCTGTGATGTATGAGCCGCGTTCTTTGGTGGGCTGAAGGCACCGAGCGAAGGAGAGAAAGAGTGAGAGTGGCCCGAGACACCAAGGGGAGGGGGGAACCGGGAGCATGGCTCTGGTACCGCTGTCCCTCTGGGTGCTCACGACTCTCACCTGGGCCAGCCCGCTCCAGGGGTCCGTCAGCAGGCATTCCATTTACTGGAACAGCTCCAACATCCAGTAAGACCTTTTTCCTTCTTTGATTTGTGTGATTGTGTGTGTGTGTGTGTGTGAGAGAGAGTGAGAGAGAGAGAGAGAGAGAGAGCGTTATTTATTGTTATCCTATTAGATGAAAAAAGAAATGTGCTGGTTTTCTGCCCATTGTTTTTGCTTTGCTTTATTATATCCCACTGGGATACTTTGGATTCATAGCTCTTCATCCACTGCGTCCGCTGCAGAGGCGGTGTCTGTGTGCGTGTGTTTCTGTGCAGTGTGCGCATGAGAATTTTATTGCAATATGTCTGAGATAGCCCCCAAAAATATACAGAAGAACCCCTAAGGACCAAAATCAGTCCTTTGACATTCATTTTGTTCAAATTTAGAAAGAAGTAAAAAGGTACAACCTCATACTGTGCACACATTTTTAACATGGACTATTGCCTTAAGTGTAAAAAGAACATTTTAATATCTTGAATAACAGTCTTGTGTTAAATTCTAACATGTGAAGTGGGAAAAGACATGAAAGGGGGAGTTTGAGAGTTATGCAAAAATCGCACGTTGTTCTACTTGTTCAAACAGTTACAGTAGTGTTTGATAAATATGCAGGGGAAAATCTGCGATCTCTGGCCCAATTTTGTGCCACCACGCCCATAATAAAACGACCAATCAGAGACAGAGGCGTGACTTATGAGGTGTCATTCATTTGTTAAGCACATGCAAGCGCACTCATTGTTGGCACACCCCTGCGGCCTCGGAAAAATGTAAAACTTCAAATGTTCTAACACTGAAGATGCAACTGTCAAAGCAGAATGTTTGTTTTAAGAAACATTTTCTCCTGTGATTGTTTACGCCGCTCCCTTTAAATGAGTTGCGACAAAAAGCCAAAGAAAAAGACGCCAAACACACCGACGGTTAACCCTGTGCTGCTCACCGCGCGTAACGTCTCGCATGATGTCACGCCGCTGTATCTGTAGAGCTTTGTGCGACTTCAAAGGCACATGTTTCACATTGTTCGACTTTAGAGGTTCCGCTGTATCCATGCGTCCGTTTTCCAGAGCGCCTATTCCAGCTGACCTTGAGAGAGGGGCGGGGCACATTTTAAAACGACTACTAGCATTCACACCGATGGACACTTGAAAACATGCACACTGCACTCAGGAGATTGAACCCTGAACCTTAGAACTGTGAGGCGGACGTCATGCTCACTTCTACACTGTGCTGCCAGGTTCAGATGGATGTAATCCGTGATGTGCTTTCATCCATTTGGAATGCATGAAAAACAATCCAGAAGATGTTGAGCGAGACACAACTTTGTTCTCTACAACCATTCATTTGTAGTTTTGGCCCGATTTTCATATATATATATATATATATATATATATATATATATATAATTTTTTTTATCAGGGTATTAACGTCCCTGTTCTGGACCAATTCACTTGCACACACAGAAGTTTAGTCTTTTTCATATTCTTTTCCTCCAGCATCCGCCACGCTCGGCCACGCAGGAAGAGAAAGACGAGCACTAGTCTCTCTCGGCGTCGTCGCTACCGTGTTCAATTAGGAGCGCTCCTTGTGGCTGACCCCATTGTGTTGTCGCGGTGTCACTGTTCAATCTCTCCTCTCTCTCACTCTCCTCATCTCCAACCCTTCTGTTCATGTCTACACTCACTCCGTTGTCCTTTTTTTTTATCCCGTTAATCCTCTCGCCCCTCGTCTCCTGCTCCATTTAAGTGATTCTCTTGCACATCGAATGTTTTTATTTCCCACAACTTCAGCCTTGTGAGTAAAACACTAAAATCTAGACAAATTCTTTTGTCGTAACGAAAGGCGAGGTTTGACACCACAAAAAAATAAATAAATCCCAGCATGGCGACAGAATAGTTGGAAAAAAAACCCGATTTAGTTTTAGGAGATATACTATTATTCCTCCATCTGCCTCCGTGAGGCGTCTTTGCCATCCTTCAAATGCGCTTGACTATTTCAGTTTGTTTGTACCTCCTTGGTGCTTTTATTGGGCCCCTAAGACAAAGAGATGAACTGCCGCTGTCAGTTTTTATGACTGCTCTTATTAAAGATGTAAACAATGTGAAAACTCATCTGGAAAAGGATCAAGTATTTAGTCATCAGTCTTATCAGTCAGCCTTTGTCGTTTTACAACAGGAAATTCAGGCGCGGGGGTGGTGGGGGTGGACATGGACTTTCTCAATTATTAACCCGGCGTGTTGTCCGCATAAAACAAATACAAACGCTCCCCAAATAGATGCTTCCTATTCTCATTCCCACACCCCCCGCCGTCCTCCACCCAAAAAAAAATCCGTAAATACGTCACTTCCTGTATGCTATCGTTCATACATGGACATAATTACTGAGCTCATTTGGATCCTGTCGCTGACGAAAAAAACGGTAGCACCTCCCCAACCGAAACATGTAAGCACTTCTCTTAGATGAAGTACGGAGATGTACAGTCGTAAAGATATAAACAAGTGCTCCGGTATTACAGAGGATCCTAAATAGGCAAGGATGAGATTTTGAAGAACAATTAGCCTGGAGTCTCTCATCATTGGTTTCAGCCTTAATGTTGTGTGTGCTTATTTTCATGATGGAAATTGGGTTAATTTCCCTGAACTATTGTTGGGGAAATGACATGACATTTTTTCCTGGTCCGTGATGCAAAAAAAAACATGTATACCCCCCCAAAAAAACATTGGGCACCGGACTGCTGCCCAAGAGACATGTGCTAAGCCAACTAGTTGATTGCACGGTCCCTTACTGCAAGTAAGAGGCCAGCATTGCAACTCAGTTGCGTTCGATATAAATTGAATGTATTATTATCTGTGTTGTTTTAATAAGCTGTCATTGTGTACCCCCGGTATGTTGTTGTGATTAAGAAATAATAAGTCAATACTCATTTGTGGACCACGGGAAGATTTTTTAATTGCACCATATTTATAACATAGTTATAAACATATGCATTCCCAAATGCATATGTTTATAGCTAGGTACCGATACCACGCCGCTCTGTACCCAATACTATTGGTGCATCCCTATTTAATAATGTTGTTTAAATTCCTTCCTCCCATGAGACCGATGCCTTCGACTCTCTGCCCTTGAGTAAATAACCTTCTTTGGGCCACTGTATGAATAGTCATTATCAGCTAATTGGTTGAATTTGAATGGAAACAACCGTCATGGCATGGCAGAGAAAGTCTTTGCATATTTTATTGAATCCTCCAAGCAGAGTGGCCTCAATAGTACCTTTTAACTTTCCTTTTATTCTTGAAGGAATAGTTAAACACACAGAGGTTTTATAGCAAAAGACTTGAATACACCTTATTAAAAGTTGGATGTAATGAGGTGTCTTTTTTCACTGGGTGTATCACTTGGCTCTCAGACAAAGGCTATCAGAGAGCAGTTTAATCTGTAACCTGACCCTCTTGATTCTTGCGCTCTCTGCCAATCTTCCTCCCAGCGGTGTAGCCTCCTCTCAGAAAAAAGGGCTGCGCTTAATTAAAGAATACTGCATCTCGGGGGACCAGCCTCATCCCTGATCTTCCCGTCTTTTTTTCGTCTCTTTCCTTTGCTGCACATACGCGCAATTGTCAATGTACAGCACCACTGAGGGTGGCCATGAAGTACAATGTGTGTATATATATATATATATATATATATATATATATATATATATATATATATATATATATTAATACGTGAGATACATATCGAATGCTCTTTCATTGAAGATACATAATATACTATAACCATCCATCCATCCATCCATCCATTCAACCATCATTTCATACATACTATGTACAATGGTACCTCTACTTATGAAATTAATTGGTTCTGAAAGAAATTTCTTAAGTAGAAAATGTTGGAAGTAGAGACGCGTTTTCCATGTAAATGCCCTAATCCGTTCCAAGCCTCAGCAAAATTCAGACATAAATGTTTTCTAAAGCATAAAAATGCATCAAAATATGTAACAAATACATGTTACAATTAGATTGTTGCACCAAAAATGCGAATTGTGCATAATGTAAAAAACAAAGAATACAGAAAAGAATAAAAATGATGGTCATTTAACTTTTAACTGCCTCCTCATCGTTTTTTGCCCGCTTTAGTCGATGTTCTTAGAAGTGTTTTTTGAGTGTGTGTATGTGTGTGTGTGATGAGGACGCTGCATAGACTCCTATCTATCTATCTACACACAGAAACATACGGTAGGGTTCCCTCTTAGCCAATGGGATGCCAGGAAGATGCTAGCTAATAGCCAATGGCAGAGCAGTTGTTCAAACAATGTTGTTCATGAAACTCGGAGCTGCGAGTAGCAGGCCATACTGTATTTTTACCTATTTTTACCTACCTACAGAACGCGTTGAGGGTGGCCGTGAAAGCGCAGGCAGTCACCTGTCTAATCGACTCTTTCATAAATACCATTTCAATTCCCCTTCTCAACAGCAGAATCCCATTTGCAGTGCGCTGGACTCCACAACATCCACTTGTTGTAAAGGTTGTTGTTGGCGTACGTGTGTCTCGCCGCCGGCATTGTCGACTCTCCAGAGTTTCTCTCACTTGGCAGTTCGGAGTGGAGGTTTCCAAGGCCAATAATAAGCCTCGGTGTAGCTGTCAGTCGCTGCAGTAAACACACTGTAAAAGCTGCAGGCTCCTCATCCGCATTCTGACCCCCCTCCCACCTCCCCGAGCTTTCTCATCAACCTCATGAAACAGACTGTTACTGAGGATTAGCAGCTTCATAAATAGATACTACTCGCATTCACGTCCGGCAATATGCTTCATTTCCTGCTTTTGCACAAAGCCTATCAGTCACTTGCCACCATTGTCCCTGGGCGCATTCATTGCATGATGGGTTGGGTGCAGCGGCATATGTGTGTGAGTTGGTTGTTTGGCTGTTACAGATGTTGATGTTCGCTGGCGGGTGACGGAAACAAAAACAAATCCATCAGTCCATTAAATCACATATTATCTTCCACCACCTGGCAATTAGCCACCACTGTGTTTGTGTGTGTGCGACTTGTGTTTTGTGTGTGCACGTGTGTGAGAGAGAGAGAGAGAGAGAGAGAGAGAGAGATAGAGAGAGAGATCTAATAATGCAGCAGCTTACTAATTTGCATTCTGGCTATCTGGTGATATCTCTTAATTTAGCATTGTTAGAAACGATTCCTTTTTTTGGTGTGTTTGTATGAAGTCACGTCACACATGCTGGTTTCAGTGGTTTTCATCTTGTATGTATGAGGACAAACTTTGTAAAAGCCATTTTTGTGCACATTCAATGGTGCTTTGAGATAAGAGTTGAATTTGTTGCCTGACCACGCTTTACTCATAAGACCCATCACAAATCATCTTTCCCCATTGAAACGAATCAGCGTGCCATTAATCCGTTCCTGCTTCCCCTAAAAACTCAACAAAAGCATTTGTAATGAGCTTTTAATAGGAAAAATAAGACATTATATTGGATTTTTATCTATCTATCTATCTATCTATCTATCTATCTATCTATCTATCTATCTATCTATCTATCTATCTATCTATCTATCTATCTATCTATCTATCTATCTATCTATCTATCTATCTATCTATCTATCTATCTATCTATCTATCTATCTATCTATCTATCTATCTATCTATCTATCTATCTATCTATCTATCTATCTATCTATCTATCTATCTATCTATCTATCTATCTATCTATCTATCTATCTATCTATCTATCTATCTATCTATCTATCTATCTATCTATCTATCTATCTATAATAACTAAATAAATAGTATGTGAAGAATTCAACAGTTGGTGCTTCATGATTAATTCAGTGTGGCTCATTCTCATTTGTGCGACTTGGCCACTAGGAAAAGTCTAGTACTCTCATGCAGACACAAACGATGAAGGGTTTGACAACACAATAGATTGTGAGCAACTATATAATGGTGACCGAGCATCTTTGAGTACCTTGAAAATTGCCAGTCAAGGTTATTATGTTACTGTACAGTGGTGCCTTAAGATATGAGTGTAATCGAAAAATAATCCGAAATTACTCACGAGTTACTCAGTACTTCAGTAGTTTATTTACTTACAGTAGGACTTCCTTTTACTCAAGGCATCATCTGGAGTACTGCATTTTACCATTACTTGAGTCATTTTAAAGTTTTATCTAAAACCCACCTCTGTCTGTTTTTGACGGGCAACCAGTCCAGGATGTACTCTGCCTCTCGCCAAAAAGTCAGCTGGAATCGTCTCCAGTCACGCGCAAGCCTAACGAGAAAAAATGTTAAAAGACGGATCTACTGAATAAACTAACTAACCTAACCTTTTCTAGAGTCACAATGATGTGGTGTTTAATTAAAGCAAAGCAAAGAGCAGCGGGGGGCATGATAATAATGTTGTTCACGTTTGACCAAGGCATATATTCATTCACACTCTCTACGTAACACGATAGCGTTGATGTGTTTGTCGGGAGGTGTACCGTAGACATTAAACCATCCAATCAAGCGGCCTCCTGACAGCGACGGAACAACAATCCGTCTCCCAGCCCCACTTAGCAAAACATCATTTACATTTATGAATATGTGCACAAAGGAGAGACTATTACTCACACACTATCTTGTGGCGTATATGTTTTTGCGCACGCATTAGTATGTGCAAGCCATCCATCATGGACTTTTTACACTGTTGCTAGATTTCAGATTTCAGTACCTCCTTACACACACACATACACACACACACACACACACACACACGCACACACACGCGCACAACCTCAGCAATCATCATAGCAGTTATATAGATCCAGCCATGCGAGCGGTCATTAGTCACAAATAATAAGGCCTTGCAGCGTGCGAAGCACAGAGTCATTTGGGTTTTCGGGAAGTTTTTGGGTACCGCAGACACTTGCAACCGGGCGCCATTAATTAGAGACAACAGGGAACACACCTGTGTGATGGATGACTGCTGTTGGCATAATAAGACACAGTGGTCTTGTTCGCTCTGCGCGCATCCCCGTTTGGATGTCAGATGACGAAAGGCGGGCAAGAAAGTCATCGTCTCGACTTCTAAACTTTATAACCAGGGGGAGGAATTTGAATTTTGTCTTCTTTCACCATCTTATAACCACATGGGAAAATCATCAAGATGGTACTTTTTTTCTTATCGGGTCACCACGATTGTCATGTGGCACACATGATATACAATATATACTGTATCGTGGGGAAAATGATGAGTGGTGTTAGTGGCAGAGCATTTCTGTCACTGGCATATAGCAGATAGATGAACAAAAATATGATCTGTAGTTTAAATAGAATAGAATAGATAGAATAGAATAAAAAAAGAACTGGATAATTTCCCACAGTGGTTGCAAACCACTTCTCTCAGCCGCTGCCCCCCCCCCCCACACACACAAGCAAATTCTCAGTAAATGGCTTTAAAAAACATGTATGTACTGTACATGTCAATGATATGTTGCTGGTATAGGAACAGCATTTCCAGTTTAGGTCTTGAGCTGGACAAAGTTAAGGAAACGCTTTTAGTTTGTATATTTGTGCTAATTTAATGCTACTTTTTTTTTAATGTCAGCCCTTTGATTGACAGGTGATAATTCCCGTGGCCCCGCCTCTTGCCCCAAGTCAGCCCCCTCCATGACCCTAACAGGATTAACGGTTTACGAAATGAGTGGATTGAAAGTTACACTGACACCGAAACCACATTTTCCCACACTTTACAAAACAGCTGCTGTAAACACACACACACACACACACACACGCACACACACACACACACACACACACACACACGTATATATATATATGCAGTATATATATTCGTGTGCACTTAATATCCTTTTTGCATGCCGCTTCCGTCACATTTGATTAACTTTTTCTTCAACAAGTCCTATACTGTGCACACTTGCATGAAAAAACACCCACATTGATGTGCATAATAAGGAAAGCCTGAAGAAGCCTGCTCGACTTGGTCTTAATTGACTGTTTCATTCCTCTCCCGTGCTGATGAGGAACTCATCAGAAGCACTTCAGTGAAAATGAAGTATTGATGTCCAATGCTAACTGTGATTGCTTGGAACTCAAAACGTTGCTTCAGAAGTTTCAAATAATGTAAAGGCCGTTAAATCTGGATTTGCAACATTGATTGGATGACAATTGAGAACAAGTGACTGATTCAAGGACATTGTGGTACAATATATGAACAAATCAGGCCTTTTTTTTTAATTCTGAAATTTTACTGAGGACGTTGGGCTTCTGCAGCTAAAGTATAAGAGCTCCTCCGGGAAGACTTTCTCCAAGATTTTGAAGTACGTCTCTGAGAATCTTTGGAGTACCGGAGCACAGTGGCATACAATACAGTCCTCAAGTACTGTATGTGTGGAAATAACACGAGCAGTTAGGAAACAAAGGGGTCCAGCCTGTCCATAATTGTTCGGTATCATCTGATACTTGAGCCTTAGTTTTCGGCAGTCTCGATACCAAGGTTCCAAACGATATGCAACTGATTAGCTTTGTGGAGCGACGTAAGAAGGTGTACGTAAATACTACTTCTTTACTATTAATAATGTTATATTTATGACCGAAAAGTGTTTTTCATACAAATATTTACTGCAATTATGAGTTAACAACCGCATAAGCATAGGTTAGTGATCGCGTACGGTGCATTCTGACTGTCACCATAATAAGTGAACTCTGTCCTCAACCAAGTACTCCCTGGATAAGTGTAAACATATATGAGAGTAAAACCAAAGTGTAAAATAAACCAAACATTTCCAAAGTATTTATATCAACATAATTCGCGGTAGAATCTCATTTTAGAAACATTAGGCAGGCAATAAATTGTATCTCTTATTTATCTATTGATCTGTTTTTTCCATTATGCAGAATAGTTTTAATTCATTCAAATTGTAAATATTAAATCTCAGATCAATGACCGGCATGGTTCTGCTTCAAAAGGGGTGATAAAACAATTATTTATATATTTTATTTCCTGAGGAGACAAATGGCACTGATTCGGTGGAACGTTGCATATATAGATGTACCCGAAGAGCATTTTTATCAGATCCGGACAATGTTGTTGTCGTCGAAGCAGAGCTTGACAGAAAAGATGGATTGTGTATTGTGAAAATGCCTAAAAAAAAAAAGAGGGATGACCACATTTATTCGATGCCGTCACTAGTCATGCAAAGGCTAAATGCACATCAGTAAAAAAAATAAAAATAAAAAAAACAACACATGGCCTGCAGCAAATAAATCCCCTCTTTTTTCCCCACCCCTGACAGCCAAATCGGCGACTGACCGCCTCTCCCCTCCCCTTTTGTTATCTGCCGCGTTTTAGCCGAAACGTGGGGTGAAATGGAAATTTATCTTCCCCACCCATGTGTTAAATTTGAACAAACTGCCTACAGAGAACAAATCCCACACCAAAAGGCTGGAGGCAAATCACATACATGCATGCACACGCACGCACGCACACCCACACACACACACCCACACACACACGCGCACACACACGCTTGTTGTCAGTCAATGCTAAGCTTTAGCGGCGTAATCAGGTGCTAATAACAGGGCCATACTGTTTACAACCTGTTTTCAAAGCACTTTTTGACATAGCATAATAAATATATAATGCGTACGTATACACGCGGGTGTGCGCGGGTGTTCCTCCTCGCCGCCGCTCTTTGAGCTTCTACACGCCTCTGTCCACAACAGACGTGGATATGGCGTGTTTGCTGCTGCGCGCTGGCTAATGATGGCGAATCTGCAGCCTGACGCTGAGCACGGTCACAAAACAGCAGACCGGGGTTGTGTTCATAAAGCCTAGCGACACAGCAATTAGGGCTTATCCTCTCGAGGAACGTACACGTTTGTCGTCCAAGCCACCTGCACGGCTCGAGGTGCAACTTAATGACTCTTAATGGGGGCGTGGTGGAAACTGAAAGGTTGCACACAATCTGTTTCAGGATGCCCCTTAATTTGGATGTAACGTTTCCGGTGGGAAATAATTAAAATAGGAATAAGCTGATCTCAATTGGGGTCCCTTAAAGATTTATTAACGGTGCAAGACAACGTTTTTTTTTAAAGTCACATTTGACCTGTTATACTTTGTACACGTGAATATCAGTGAGCACTGTCAACTAAGTGAATCAAAGTTTGGAAATGGTAAAACAGACGTGCGGGTTGAGATTTGCGGTCAATGCCCAAAAGTCGAGTCTCCGCATAAAAAACAAATGAACTACTTTCGCGATGCTCATTTTGAACTTGGGGCGACACGGTGGCACAATGTCGCAGTGCAGAGGTGCAGGGTTCGATCCGGCTCCGGCCTTCCTGCGTTGAGTTTGCATGTTCTCCCTGAGCCTGCGCGGGTTTTCTCCGGGTGCTCCGGTTTCCTCCCACATTCCAAAAACATGCATAGCAGGTTAATGGAACACTGTAATTTGTCCCCAGGTGTGAGTGTGAGCGTGGATGGTCGTTCGTCTGTGTGTGCCCTCCGATTGGCTGGCAACCGGTTCAGTGTGTGCCCCGCCTACTGCCCGAAGACAGCAGGGATCGGCTTCTTTTGTTGGTCCTTGTGTATTTAGGCCATATCGTACTGAGAAATAGGTGACACCACTTGCGAGGTTGTTGTTCAGCTATTTTTATGTTTTTGTTTGTTTGTTTTTTGCATTGACTTGCAACCAAAAATTTGAGATACGAGCGCTTTGTGCCGGCAGTGAACTCAAACAGAACTCACTTCACAGCAAGAAGCAGTTGGGCAGAAATTAAACAATGATTCAAAAAGTGGGCTTCAAAAGCAAGCAACACCTGGAAAGTCGGTCTTTTAAGTCAATTTCTGGGATTTATGAGGATGGATTCGGATTAATTTAAAAAAGGCAAAGAAATTGCTCCCAATGCTTTCTGGAAAATGTCAGTAGAATTTCATATGCTCCAATTTGGGGGGGATTCAGATTCTGAGCTTCAGCTGAATGTCTTTGTGTTATCTGCTTAATAGAGTCTGAAAGAGCGGAGCAATTTTGAGCGACACTTGGTTATGAGGGCAACGGAGGTCCTCCAGTCAACAAACACCCAGCATGCCGATTCCACCCACCGAAAAAGCCGACGTCTTTAATTGAGGTTTTATCCATTGAAGCTGTCACAAAGAGGCCGACGCTGAAAGCTTTTTAACCGCTCTCATCGCCATAATGACGCACATCGCGGAGTTAATGTGTCTGTCTGAGCTTTTTTTTTTCTTTTACTTTTTCTTCTGCGACGAACGGAATGGGCTGGTAATTATGCGGAAATTGGGATATGGCTAAGTGAATTATGACCTTGTTTCAACAAGTCACAGGCAAGGCCGGGGCCAGGGTGCTGTGCGTGAAACCAACGCCGCACAATCGCCCCGATGGCACACAACCATGATGTTGTTTGTAATTAGGAACACAAGTTTTTACATGATCGTTTAGCGAATCTTGGCCTCATCCAGGCTGTGCCATTGTCTCAGCATGCTTCTTCTTCTTCTTTTGTTTCCGTTCTTGCTGTCTGCTTGCGTTAGTGCTGAATTCAGTGTCATCCTACACACAAACGCACGCACACACACACGCGCGTACACACACACACACACACTCCTCTTCCTTTATAGCCCTAATGTTGGCTTCTCTGCATCACTTCCTCCTCTTCCTCCTTACTCTCCATCGCACAACTCTCAAGTCTGTCATCCATTCAGTCCATCGCTACTGTGTGTATGTGTGTGTGTTATTTCACAGATTTTTTTTCCCCCCTGATTGTTTATGAAGGATTAAGGTTTTGGGCTTCCCATCCTGGAATCAATAAATCCCGCAACACAAAACTTTGGCACTTGCACGCTTGTGAGTTTGTTGTTGTCAGTGCGGAAATTAACTTACTTATACCAAATTAATGTTTTTGCTTGATGGATTTTTTTTTTTTTAATGTCTGTATTATACTCATTATAGTCCCTCAAGGGGGACTTCGACTCTCAGCTGTACTGTAGAGTTTGCGTTGCACAGCACAATTTAATAACAAACGCACAAGCAGGCGTGGAAGTAGAGATGTCAGACTGAGAGGTGCCTCTTGAGATGGGAGATGCTTGCTCAAGGGCAGCACAACAGTAGCCAGCCAACAGATTAACATCCCTCCATCAGTTGCCATTTTTGCATTTTCGCCCGCAGTGGGACACGAGGCCTGGCCATCTGATTCAGAGTGTTACATTTGCTCATAATTAGGTGTCATTGGTGACACTTTTCTTCAAACCGATGCCAGTATTCATTCTTTTGAATACTCACCGATACCGAGTACCAATATCTCTTGGTACTTTTGATTTCAACAATTTGTTGAACACGTGTAACAAAACTACATGAACAAAACCGTTCTTTCCGTTGCAGATGATGAGGATTATGCCAATGTGTCAAAGTGCTACAGTATAGCGCCTTACTCTGTTATTTTTTTCTTTGCAAGTATTGTTGGCTGGTATCGGCAGCCTCCATCTTTACCCGACACCTAAAACAAAGGCTGATATCAGCCCGATACCTAAATCCGGTATCGGTGATTTCTCGGGCAATCGTGCAAAACGGACTCCTTATTCGGGACATAACTTGAGTGTTGGACCAGAATGCACTGTTACATATTTTATAAATAATACAGAGCAACAATTCAGTTGCAAGGTGAATATGTATGAATAACATCAAATGGTGTGCCCTCCACACTGATACACTAAATGCCTTGTTTCAATCACCTGTGCGCTCGCCAGATCAGACTTGTTCCCACTCGTTTCTTGCCATTACTGTGCATTTTCCTCGTTGTCTTCTTAATGCAAGCGAGAGTGTAAATCGTCAGATACTCAACCTCAATTTAATTGATTGCGAAAGCCGCTCACGTTTCGTGCCGATGGGCTTTTCGATTTCAAGTTTACGATCATACAATGCATATTTTGTGTTGGTTATCATAAATCATCCATCAGTCCATGGGATATTTACCGATACTTTATTCCGTGTGAAAATTGCCTGGTCTGAAAATATCGTCTTCATCTGTTCTCTGACTTTAGTTCGTTTTTTTTATTTTTATTTTTTTACAATTGATGACTGAAAAGAGAAATGATCCAGTCAGGATCCATAATGTGGCATGCGCATATCCATAGCGGCAAGCATAAATTGAAATAATATATTTCTCCGTAGATGGCTTGTGAATAAATGAGGTCTCACTCCTGTGAAAATAACTGTGGGAGTGAAGCCAAAATAACATTCCCGCCATGAAACGCTTCCCCCGGTCCATTGATATGCAACATTGCCTGGGATGCAAATCACATTGCTACAGATGTATATCATCATATAAATCATCATCTGCACCCCCCCCCCCCCCCACCATCACCCCTCCCGACCTGCACAGCCAGCTGTGTGTGGCCATGTGTGCGTCTGTGCACCTTGTAGCATCATTTGGTTTGATTTCTTCCCTGTGTAAATGTCAGCAGCTGTGCATTTGAGCGAGCGATACGAGCTGGCCTAAGTGCAAACACCCACGCTGTCCCCCGTGCTTCTAGGCGTGGAAATATGTGATTCTTTGCCGTAGTAAGACGGCATATGAATGAGAATTTATCGTCTCTCTTTGCCGTCTGCATAATTAAAGTCCAAGCTTCGCCCCGCAGGAGGTGAGCGCTGTCTTTACCTCGCATGCCTGACGGGCGGAAGTGGGAGGTTGTGGGGTGTGTGTGTGTGTGTGTGTGTGTATTGTGTGCTGGTAAGATACATGTGTGTTCTGGTGGAAGGGGGCGGGGGGCTTTGTTGAAGTGAATGCACCCTGGTTCAAAAAGAATTCTGTGTCACTTCCCGGGAGAAAAGGAAGTTTAGATAGTGGCGAGGAGGGAGGTGTTGTGGAATAGAATGTGTTGTGTGGAGGAAGCAGAGTTTATGCAGCCAGGCAAACACTCTTCCCATCCCTAATATGTGCATATATATATATTATGTGTGTGTGTGTGTGTGTGTGAGAGTGAAGGAGAGCATGTGAATACCCGTCAGCCACAACCCTACCACCCACGTACTTTACCCACATGTATCGCACCCATAAATATGCATAATCCTCCTCAACCTCTCGTTTCATTTTCTTCCATATTCACCGTAGATGCACGCACACACACACACACACACAGAGCGCACACAGCATATGCAAGGACAAATGCTGTCATTACCACTTTCAAGGGAGTTTAATGTTGTTGTTGTCCCCCCCCCCCACACACACAAAGCTGATCATAGAAATTACAGCAACGAGCTACACTGACATACAATTACGATTGAACCTTGAAAATCGAATATAATAATGGTCAGCCTTTGTTCCATCAGACCATCATGCGGTTTTCCTGAAGTACTTGGGAGATCTTGTGACAAGGTGAAGGGTAATATGAATAGTTGCAAATTGGAGTTACATTTCAGGCTTCTTTTAGGAGGATAACACAGTCAGGAAAAGTCGACTAGAACATCTTGTTATTGTATCAAAAAACTGTTTTTTTTAATTAAGTGATGTTGTTTGGCAAAATCTGAATTTGCAGTTCCATATTTTATTCATTTTTGTTTGATGTTCAAAAATGGGTAAGAAAATAGTGATTTGAGGGCTATTTTTTACTTTGACGTCACAGTACTCCTACTGAGTGCAACTTTTGGGCGACCCACTCTGAGCCACCACACCCCGGTTGGGATCACTGAATTAGAGTTCCACCGAATGTACCGTAAGTGACATCAAATGGTCTTTTGTTGGTGAAGGCCCAATTAAATAAAAACACTGCCTGACTCAGTCCACCCACTCGGTGTGTGTGTTCAAATGATTTTTCTGCCTCATGTGTTGGATTTTTTCCACAATATTAGATGAGATAATCAAAGGCTCTCTAACAGCCGAGTAGGCGACTGGTACATTGCACTGTGCATTAGGCGCATCTTTCAGCATTTGTTGTTCCTGGACACCAAAAAAAATAAAAATAAAAGAACACAACAAGACAGACACGGAAAAAAAAATTCAATGACGGCGGGCAAAGAGGAAAGAGGGGAGGCCACAGAAGAATAGCGAGAGGAGGTGCCCTGCGGAACCGAACTGCCAAAGCTGAGGTCAATTGTGATGAAAATGGCCGCTCACCATGACCACAATAGCGCGTGAGTGACAGGACTAAAGCGACGCGGACGGGCTTATCCTGATCACTCAGGGCCTTGACTGTGGTGGTGCGATCACAATGCCCTGGAGATCTGTCCCTTTTTTTTTTTTTTTTTTGGACAGGCCCGATCACAGAGCTCCCAAAAGCTTCGGCTCTCGCGACGTCTCCGGCATTACCATATCAATGCCAGGCCGCCTCTCTGCCGCCAAGGAGCAGCGTGGCGAGCCCTAGTGCCTCCTGGTTAGCGGTGCCCCCGTGCTTCCACGCCGCCATTCAAAAGGGAATCAATGCGGATTCAATGCGGAGTGGAAACGGGATGAAACGCCTTCCTTTAAGACGGACCCGCCTCTGACGCCTCTTACTTGGGTCGATGAAATAGGGCTGAACAATTAATCAAGTGCACCGACAAAATATACAATTAATCAAGTGCACCGACAAAATATTAACAGAAATCGCCGGTCTACCATAACCAGGAATCAAATCGTACATTAATAAAAAGCGCTTGCAAAAGGCAAGTGAGGCGATTAACCAGAATATACCAAACGAATAGTCTAATTCACTCGACAAAAGAAAAGCAAGCTCAAATGACTAAACCGAGACTATACTTCCCTGTATGGAGTTTGCATGTTCTCCTCGGGCCTGCGTGGGTTTTCTGCGGGTACTCCGGTTTCCTCCCACGTTCCAAAAACATGCATGACAGGCTAATTGAACACTGAAAATTGTCCCAAGGTGTGATTGCGAGTGCAAATGTTCGTCTATGTGTGACATGCGATTGGCTGGCAACCAGTTCAGGGTGTCCCCCGCCTACTGCCTGTGAGGATAAGCAGAACGGAAAATGAATGAATGAATAGTCTGGTCCTCACCCGCGATCTATGACAAACGACAAACACTTGGAATAGCGCCTTATAACCGCTTTTCTTTCTTAAAAAATGACTCAGATGTTGGCCATGATTTCGGGTGGAAAATAAGAACAAGAAAACCTTTATTCGTCTCAGAATGGAGAAATTCCTCATTTACAGCAGCAAAGTTATGAAAGGAAGAAAGTAACAAAAAGTATAAGAGTCGCTGTAAAGGCAGCCACTCTTGCGGCGCCGTCTTGAAGTCATAAGAACATAAAATAATAATGCAACACATAAGACACAGACAGTCATTCAATCTTAACCGCGTTTCTGCATACTCGGTTGTTTGAAGCCATTAGAGATGAAAGAGAAAACATTTACGGTCAGTAATGGGCATTCAAAGAATGCGTACCTATTTTTTGAGGATGCAAACTAGATCTGCGTTTCTTCTTCCTGTTCGTGACCTGATTTCAGTTCTTACTGGATTACACGAGTCCAATTGAGCCTGATCCCGCTGTGCAGAGGTGCAGCACGGGCCTATTAATTTTTGGTGACAGCCGTTCCCCGATGGAGATCCCTTAAGGAGGCTCGCCGACCTGCGGTCATTAAAACAAAAATGTTCGGGACAAAAATTTAGCCTGCGTACCTTGGCGGGCGTTTGTTTCCCTGCACAGCTGCTCGACTACATTTTACAATATTGCACAAGTTCGGTGTCCCGTCTGCCAGTCGACAACAAATAGCACGCGTTAAGCGCACTGGAAAAATCTCATGAGATCCGTTTTAGACCGTCCGACGCACATTCATTAAACAAAAATGTTCTCGGTGTCGTTCATTTAGCTTCAGCGGTAATCAAAGCAGGATGTTACTGTCGAAGGTTCGGATGGAAACGTACCGCGGGCGCGGTCAAAGCCCATATCTCATTCTAATGCGAATGCCATCGGTTGTTCTCAATTAACAGTCAAGAGCCGGCGGATCATTTCCGTGAATATTTAACAAGCAATCTGCGTGATAGTGTAATGACGCCGGAGAGCTGGCTGGTGGGAGCGTCAGCAGCATCGCAGCTGCCGCCGTCCCATTGCTAGACTCCGGGGGCCCCCAGATCAGTGAAGCATGAATAACTACTTGCACATCTCAACTTGCTGACTAGATCATTATGTGGGTTCCAGACCAGCGATAGTTTTTAACAGGCGGTACTAAAAATCAAGATAAAAACCTTTGGAGGCGCAGGGGGTTATTTCGCATTGCGTGACATAAGTTATGTGGGTGTGGCGATGGTTTGCGTAATTCTTCTGAAGCTGGTGGAGGATATCGGTCAATGGAACAAACAGACATGAGTCGAAACAGCAAAAGTAAGCAGGAACCAAGATTCGGGATTTCGTAACTATTCAGGACTGTGGGAAATCATGCAGAGTCATCTTTTAAAATGTTTTTTTTGTACTTCATTTACTTTGGGGTTTTTTTTGTTTCATTTGTGACGTACTTTCAACGTGTTTTGTTCTTATTCAAATCTTATTTTTCAGTACTTCGGTGAAGTTTTTTTATTTTCATGAAAATTCATTTTACATATGTATTTTACTTATTTTTTCATTTTTTCAAAATGTGGTTCTTTTAATTAATTCAACCAGTTTTTTGGGGGGCGGGGTGAGTAATCAATTTCTGCAATACTTATTGGTCTTTATTATTCATATCATCATCTTCCGAGCCGCTTGATCCTCACTATGGTCGCGGGGGGTGCAGGACCCTATCCCAGCTGTCTTCGGGCAGTAGGCGGGAGACACCCTGAATCGGTTGCCAGCCAATCGCAGGGCACACAGAGACAAACAACCATCCGCACTCACACTCACACCTAGGGACAATTTAGAGTGTTCAATCAGAATGCGGGAGGAAACCGGAGCACCTGGAGAAAACCCACGCAGGCCCGGGGAGAACATGCAAACTCCACACAGGGAGGCCGCAGCTGGAATCGAACCCGGTACCTCCGCACTGTGAAACCAAAGTGTTAACCACTGGACTACCGGGCCGCCCATTATTCATATCTTATTTTGAATATTTCTTGACGCGTTTAAACATTTTAATTTACTTTTTACCATACCACAACCAAGTTTTTTCATACTTTATTTTGCGAAAAAGGAATTTCACACCTGTATTTTATTGACAATTTTTATTCTTTTTAAATTAAAAAAACTTTCACTTTATTTTTTTCAAAATATTTGGGGTAAATTTCATTTTATATTCGCTATTTTAACCACTTTTTATTTTTCTACCAATGATCTTTTTTTTCTTGTCCTCAAAATAATGCTTTAGTTTATTGACTATATTATTGTCTATTTTCCAATTTTATATATGGGTACTTTTATCAAGTTTTGTCATTGAAACCCCTTAACTTATGAGTTAAACATCAATGTTGAAGAGAAACGATGCATTTCAATGCAGATTTAAGTGTGGGGAAGGATTTACAATTACCGGTATGTGGTCAAAAACTGCTTTGTCAATGGAAAAAAAAACATCCTTCAATTAGCTTTAAAATGCAATTTGGCAAATGACCCCTTCGTTCCTGCAAATTATTTTATACTCTCTTGGGATGTTATTAGAATTACCAGACTCTTGCAATCCTCGACCTGGGAAGAAAATGGCTGATGCTCTTGGGTTTTTTGGGTTTTTTTTCTTTGTTCCCTTTTGGATATGATAGAAAGAAGAGCCAGAGGATGGGAGTGAGTGAGGAAGAGGAATGTGGAGTGGGGGGAAAAAAATCAATGAAGAAAAAGTAACTGAAGGGAAAGTTAAAGTTGCAGTGAAGACAGCTGTAATAGTGGCAGTGGACGTCATGCTATGTCACGGAGAATCAGAGGCGAGGGCCAAGATGCTGTTTGATGTCCTCGTCTTGTTTTAATCTGTCAGTCAGTGCACACACACACACACACACACACACACACAAACTGCATTCCCTAGTTGTGTTTCTGCAGAGTGCCAGGAGGTTATCATGCATCGTCAGGTGCCAGACCGACTCAGCAGCAGATTTGTCATTTGTAATTAGAAAGAAAAAGGGCAGGGGGAGCTTTTTTTCCCCTCTTCCTACCTCAGCTCTCTCTCTCTCCAATACTCAGGATGACTCTCTGGGTATTGACAAATAAGATGCACAACACACTCACACACAGGGCTCAACACTGATGCGCTGACACGTGTTTGATGGGCCAAGTTTGATTCCATTAAGCTGAGTTAGTCAGCGAGGTGGCGGGATGAATGTTGATGGCCCCACGGAGCCAAATGGCATCTAGAGCAGACACTCAGAACTAATTGTCGCACACCACACACACACACACACACACACACACACACACACACACACACACACGCACACACACACAACAATGCCTGTCTGGTCTTGGGTGTCTCTGTTGTTACGGTCTTTGCAGCTTTGAGTTCTGGTCACGGTTAAAGAGGCTTCCTCGCAGAGGAGATGCCAGCGTGGAGTTTTAAGAAGGGAGAGGAGGGGAGCGGAAGATAAAGCGAAAAGGGCTAAAACTGTGTATGGGGTGGGGTGGGGGGGTTGAGGGTTTCTGGGATTGACCAAGAAAGGGGGTGGGCAAAGATGGAGGCGGTAGTTGGTTTGGGGCGCTATGAAAGCCTGCCTGCTTCCATTCCTGTGCACCATTGATGCATTCTAATGCTAAGTGTTTATTGCAGGGCTCTGGGTGTGCATGCGATTTGATACTCACAGGACCCGCGCATATCATTCATATGCATAACGGTCGTTCTGCCATTTGCGTAGACAAGCTGTATAATTTTTAGTCTTTTAAGTCAATGCTTTTTTGGGGTATTCGCTCCAGTGCGAGATCGTTCAGATCTCCATCTCAACGTGTCCATGTTTCAGATGATTATTTTTTTGTTTTTCAAGCATCGCGCATTCTTATCCTCATTGGCCCCACGAGGAGGAACCCGATGGATGTTAGCGTCGGCAACAAAACACATGTGATAGCTGCTAATTGGATTCATTACTGTAAATGAACGCGGGCTCATTGGCGACTAACTCGATTCCTTTGCTGCTGCATGGACATGTAACCTTCATTACAAGGCATATAGAAGGCTTTTGTTTTTTTGAGGCTCCAGACATATTTGTTTTTTGGGTTTTTTTTAATAATAATATCAGATTTGTAAGCGCCTTTCATAACACTCAAGGACACAGTACAACCAAGAGCAATAGTCACACAGATAAAATAATAAAGGTAGGCAAGTCTGAATAATAAGTCTGAATTTTTGTTGGGGTTGCCGACCCCTGCCCGAAAGGTACAATTTTGTACTTTTTTTTTCTTTTACCATATCTGAACTGAACCCTTGTGCTTATTTGATCCTATACGGTATATTGCACTTCCAGATGAATGTGTGTTTCGGTATGTGAGGCGAGCCTGCCCTAAGGCCTCTGATTCAACGTTGTGTGCTCTGCTTTGTTTGCCATGTGTTCTGGTCCCCCGACCGATTACGGCGTGAAATGCTGCACACATTGTCAGGCGGAGGGGAGTCTCGCATGTGGACGGATGCACACAACAAAACGCACGTTCTCAATAACACGGCAAGGCGGTAAGTCAGCCAGTTAATGACTGCCGGGCACTGAAAAAAAAAAAATAAGGGAGCACCAGTGTCGTGGTGTCAAGGAATCATGACAGATGCTGGTTGTAAAATTGCTCGCTCACAGCTTTATTGTTATGAACAAAAAAAAAAAAAGAGCAACAATCACACCCAACAAGATTGATGCAGCAACTTTTTTTCTTTCATTTTTTACAAACACACTCAGACACAGTATTTGATGCAGCGCTTGGACTGGATCTCATTAGATTGTCCTGCTGTTCCCAATTATGTGACCAGTGAGTGTATATTAAGCAGCAACTGGCACCTGAATCTGAATATCAGAGAGTCTTTCACCTCTAAGCGTGTGCCTGTGTGCCTCTGTGCGTGTGTGTGTGTGCATGTCCCGTGTCTGTGTGTGGTTGTGTACCCCAGTCACTGGAGGTGATTTGATGTCATGGTTTCTTCGCATAGGAGGCAGGCCTTCGTGCTGCAGGTAGATGCTCAGGTTCACCTGCCTGTCCTCCTCCATCGATCATTCTTCCCCGAGCAGACATTCTCCTCATTATACTTCCTCGAGACTTCTCGTCCTTTTTCTCAGCTCCCACCGTGCTACCTTTGTAAATTCATGCACATAGTCCCAGTGGTAGGAAGTTACAAAGCACAAATCATTTAAATCCATTTTGAAGGCATCTGGACTTCATTTGAAGAAAAAAAAAACATGTACAGTATATAGAGTGTGTGTATATATATATATATATATATATATATATATATATATATATATATATATAGGTATATATATATAGGTATAGTTTTGTGATGATTTGAAAATTTTTACTCCCTACATTTGAATACAGGTTTCTGTATTTCAAATAAGATTGGTACCCCCTCCCCCCAACTTTGCGCATGATGACACATTGATTGAGATGTCAACTCCAAAATTGATTTGTGGCAAATGCTTTGTCTTGTGCCACCATAAAAAAAAAAACAACAACAACTTCAAAAATTCTTAAATATCTGAAAAATAAATGCAAAGTGTATTTTTTCGATTAATTTAGCTCTTTTTTTGTGAGTTCATAAATTATGTTAGCCGTTAATAAAAGAGGGAAACAGTTGTTTTTGTGTGCCAAGTCATCAAAAAAACTTTTGCTTTTGTGGTTAAGTACATTTCAAAGTCTACTTTTTTTCCACATTTACTTTTACTGACGGTAGTTGTTCTAGTGTTCTAATGAGACCAAGATCAACACATTCAAAACTTTATCCAGATTTGTGATTATGTATTTTTGGGCGATTTTGTTTTGGTGAATAAAACTAGCATCATTAGCATCGGTACATCATTCCGAAAGGTATTTTTTGGTGAAAACACAACACTTCTCATTTCCAAAAGATCACCAGACCTACAGTCATTTAATTTTTTTTTCTCAGTTGAGTTGCACAGATTGTAGGTCACATGAAGAAAAGTTTTGAAATGTTTTGTTTTGGTCTCATTTTTTTTTTTTTAGATCTATCAAATCATGATACTTGAACGGGGATGTGTGTAAACTTCTCATATTCACTGTCCGTAAATGAGCTGAATCGGTATTTCAACTTCGGTTTGAGTCCTTTTTGCCACCTGCATATTCCCCGTCTCTCTCCGCACAAGCAAGGAGCCAGACAAGTTTTATTTGTGCGAGCGTGACTCTGCGCTCTAATTCCGATTATAAGGTGCCAATGGGAAAGCGATGGCGGTCGGACTGAACACGCGCTATGTCTGCACACTTAATCAAATCACTCGGCCGTAATATTGACTCATATCACCGTCTGGCGACATTGCCATTTAATAGCGTGTGTGGCGCACGGTCGTGCGCGAGTACGTTGGTGTGTATGTCTTCCGAGGACTTACGTGGCTTGCCGCAGCCATTACAGTCTAATAGGCCTTGTGGAATGCGCCGTAATGACACAATAAAACAATTGAATATGGCGGAGTCGAATTACTTTTCAAAGTGGCTGAGGCCAGAAGCAATCTCGGAGCAACAAACACAAAGTAAGAGATGAGGCTTATTAAGAGGAGAAGTCAACTCTTGGCCTGTTGTCATCACTCATCGAAGGACAATCGTCAGCAAATGTCTTGCGGGTGAACCAAAGACATGATTTATGGTCAGCTTTCAGCACCCATCACCGCTCAATCACACAAAATTGATCCAAATCTTTCTTCCAGTTCAATGTCGGGTGAAAAAGCAAGCAGGCAGTTTCATGTAGATCACGGGTGTCAAACTAAAGGCCCAGGGGGCCAGATCTGGCCCGCCACATCATTTTATGTGGCCTGCGAAAGTGTCAACTTCCGTGATCCTTTCTAAAATGTCTGCCAACATTTTTAATTCTCATATGTAATAAATAAGAGATATATTCAACACATTTTCTTGTTACCAAAGCTCTCGTGTTAGTAACTTCAACAATAGTTGAATCATTGACTTCTTTATATAGTTTCAGTCATAACGGCCCATCAAGTGAAACAGTAAGTAAAATGAGTTTGACACCCCTTATGTAGATTCATCGGCATAAAGCAAATCTGCAAATTTATTTATGCTTCAGATATGATTTGCAGGAGAAAATGGGACCTCACGAAGACTCATTTTATTCCCTCAATCAGGAAATTAAATAATTAATTAATTACATTTTTGCAACTCACTCTGTCATGATCATCATTTAGGAGTGCTTAGAATGCAGTGTATTGGAATTTGGATATTTGTTGGACTATATTTTGTGGAATATTACGCTACAGGGAAATCTCAAAGTTCAAACAAAATAGGAGACTGCTATCTTTTGCGTGAAGGTTTTACATGTGGCTGGTGGGCACTGTATCAAAAATATTGGGTTTTAATTCATTTAGTTTTTGGACTATTTGTTACTGTTGTGAAAACATTTTCAATTATTAAGCTTAAATTATTATGTTGAACGACACATCTGCCACAGTTAGTTCTATTGCCTGGTAAATGGAATGTACTTAAATAGTGCTTTTACCAACACTAAACAGTGCCCAAAGCCATTTAAAAAAACACTTGCATTCGCCCGTTCACGAATACATTCAAATACAGTTTCCGGACTACTTCTGTGTAACTTTTTGCTCATCTTGGAGCGGCCACCAAACGGCATCCACCTGTTGCCATTCATGCAAAACAAGAAGTCAAGGCTTCCTGCGAGTAGGTTAGGTTCCATGTTTTGTAAGGTGCTGCCTCAATTTTTTTGAATGTAAAATGGCTGCCTCGTCTCAATAAAGGTTTGGAAGCACTGGCGTAGATAAACCGCTAATGTAGTGCATGAGCAGAGTGTCTGCAGTTGTCAACAAATAAGCCGTGAGAGCTCCTGCAACAGTTATCACGTCTGCCTTTGTGCAAAATAACTACCAGGAGGGCCATTAGGGTAAGACCCGCATCCATCTTTGAGGTAGGTGGAAGCCATTTTGTGCGAATGTTGCTTCGTTAGTGCGCACATCGCCTTGCTTCACCTCACAGACAGAATGTGGTGGTTGGTGTTAGTCTGCAAACTCTCTCCTTAGACGTCGTCATTCTTTCTTCGGCTTTGTCCTCCCGCTGGCCCACGCGCGTGTCTTCATGTAATCATTTTGTAGAGATCTGTTGAGAATTAGAGATCGAAAACCCATTTGCCGAGGTTAGCCGCGCACACTCGCCCTATTTGTCTGCGGTGAAATCGAAACCTCGCCCTCCACTGCCCTCTACCTTTTCCCTTCCCTCTCCGACTGTCCCCGACGTCTTTCTCTCTCTCTCCTCTCTCTCTCTCTCTCTCTCTCTTCTGCGGGTCACCATGCTTCCATGGTGAAGAGATAAAGTGGAGAGATTAGGTGATGGGGATGAAATGAGGGAATTTATTAAGAATAGTACCGTGGGGTTGTTTGTGTGCAATAAAAAGGAGAGCATGTTGTGGTCAAGCTACATTAGAGGGTCAGATGAGGCGCAATGCTTTGCCGCTGAAAATGTTTTTTTCTTTTTTCCATTCCAGACTTCCACGGTGAAAAGAAAGCTTTTTATAGAAATGAGAACTTTAAAAAAAAATGTTTCTCATCTGCTTTCCATGGGGGCTCTTTGGTTTATGGCGGTCACAATTGAGATTTTACACAGATCTGATCAGCAGATCTTTTGCATTTAATTAAAATATGGGTTTGGTTGGAATGTCACAATTTCCTGATTGATCAATGAAGTTTTTGGTCAGAGCCGCAAAATAAAACATGACAGCAAACACAATCTCTGGGGACCCTCCATGCTGCCGTCGTTCGAGGTTTCTCAGCGGGTACAGTACATTTAACAATCTCACATTTTAAAATATTTTTTAATGGAAATATTCTCTGTGTCCCCCAGTTTTTTCCAAATATTAAATGTTTATCAGCATTTTATAGGCGTTTTTTTGGGGGGTTAGTTGTCATTGTTTTTTTCCCAATTCATTTTACTGGGTGTCAGTTATATTCGAGTTGCTGATTGTGATATGACATGTCACAATATACAGTATATGATTACATGTTTTTATCCACATGGCCTTGCTTTCACTTAATGCTAAAAAATGATGCAAAACTCATTAGAATAGGTCAATGTATGGTGTAATGTGGCAGTGTTGGAAATACAGACATTTGAACACAAATGGTGCATCGTCACATATACTGTAGACAGACAATATAACAATACTCACAGGCATATACTGTATAGGTGATCATCCGTGAAAAATGACTTATTACTTCTGACTTACTTACTACAGTTGTGCAACTCTTTCTGTACTGTATTTCGCACACTCACGCTGCAATAAAGTAATGGTGATGTACAAGCTGTTTATTTATACGCCTCCTTTTCCCCTATCATCAAAAAGATGGATGGTAAGTTGCCGCTTCTTATCTGCTTTGCCCAGTCTGCCCGTTACATCGTTTCATATTATTCATAAATGCTTTCCCTTTAATAGATGGCAAAAATGCTTGATTAATTGATTGTTAGTTAGTCCATGGCCTCCCCTTCTTGTAACAAACATTCTCTGCAGTATTTGATCAATTCTTCTGTGGTAATTATTTTTAAATGTCAGTGCTGTTTTGCAAATCAGTCCTCCGCCCTCCCCAGGAGTGCAGCTGAGGCATTGTGTATGATTGCATTTCGGAGTCTAGGGTTGACGAATACACACTGGAAAATTAGAAAAAGCCAAAATGGAATAAAATGGTTATTCACTTTTCCGGAAGGGCAACATGTTGCGGGTAATTGTTTAATTTTAGTCTTTTCATTTTATGGGTAAACAATTTGTAATCCAGGTGCACTGACTCTCACTCAGTCACAACAACTCCTTTTTATTGGCTGGTGGTTGCTGAATATGTTTTGAATAATTAATGCAATTGTGAATATTAAATTACGTCTGACTTTGAATGGCATAAGTTGTGCAACATTAGAGGCCAGCATCTGTTGTGTGTTACGCTCAGCTTATGTATGCGCAAGATCAATTCAAAACAAAAAGTATTGGGTGATTGAGAAGAGACAAGGCAGAAGTTAAAAACAAATACAAAAACAAAAAAAAGACTGCTGTATAGCGAGAGAGAGAGAGAGAGAGCATGCGACATGAGGCTCAGCTAACAGTCGACAATTAATAGTTCACACTAATGGCCGTCACTCGCTGACGCCACTTAGCAAAGCATCTAATTGTCATTCATCAAGTTTTTAACTTCCTGAAAATTTATCCTACTAAATTATTTGGTTATGGAGGAGAACACAGCAACAAGCTGTCTGATCGACAAATGGGCTGAGGCCGTGTTTAACATAATGAATCACTGTGTGATTTTTTTTTTTTTTTGTCCTCAAGAAAGTGGAAGTTCTTGGCTCTGCCATGTCTTGCTGAACAATAGAATCTCATCTTCACCACCTACGCTTGCTGAAGAGGGTTCATTTTGCCCCTTGCACAGTTCATAATGTATGTCGGCGGGAAAAAACATGCACAATACAGTTTGTGAAGCCTATTCTTTCGCACGGCACCACCTGTAAAAATAAATAAATAAATACAACAATAGGACGTGAGAATGATGTGTTCAGCCCTAGGAGCGGTGAGATGCATTAAACGCCACCGTGCATGCACAATTGCACCGAGAGAATGTGATGGAGGTGGGATGGAGTGAGTGGAAGGGATGACTGGAGAGGGAAGGAAGTGGTGTGAGGTGGAGGAGGAAGGTAGCCAACACTTTGCGATGGGGGGATGCGAGAGACGAGCGGGTAATAAAAGAGAAGACAAACGCTGACGCTGCTCTTTGGCGAGAGGCCTTTGTCTCATCTCATAACATGCTGATGACTGTGTGTGTGTGTGTGGGTGTGTGTGTGTAAGAGGAAGAGAGTGTCAAAAACACACTGAAGCAAATCAACTGTGAATGAATTACAGCACTGCACGCCGCTTTCCTTCGAGCTGCAGGTATGAATCACCATGTCGAGTGGTGTCAGTTACTGTTTGTGGAGTAACTCCTCCACCTTTGTCTCAGTGCTGATAACTCTATGCGTGTGTGTGGGGGGCGGGGTGTGGCGATTCCATCATGGTGTTAAGTGATTCTCCCTCCGCCATCTGTTGTAAGTACCAGTTTTGTGGAGTGGTTCCTCTACCCTGTCTGTGGAGTTATTCTGCCACGTTTTTAGGGTGATTTACTGTCACATGGTGTTCCACAAGGTTCAATTTTAGGGCCGTTTCTGATGTCATTGTATTTCCCGCGCCCAGGTTCCATTTTAAGAAAGCATGGTATTTCCTTTCATTGCTGTGCGGCGGACAGTCAGCTTGATGTTCCGTTAGGCAAAAAGGATGCTTTCTCCTTAAGGCAACTTTTGTCCTGCCTGGAGGAAAGCAAATCTCGGATGCCACTAAACATCTTGAAATTCAACTAAAAGAAAAATGAAGTCATGGTGTTTTGTCCCCGTGGAGCTTGTACATCGGACTTTGGTGACATGGGCCTCTTTGGCATCTTATATGAAGTCGACAATCTTAAATTTGTTTTGAAATCGGTGCTGTTTTTAACATCTTTTTCAAAATTAATCTTAGGCACTAGGCTAAAGTAAAGCTTTCACAACAGCACTTAAGCCGTGCATTATTTTATGCATGACACTGTATAATTTTTCAAACTAATCAGACAATTAATCATTTTTTTCCCCCATCAAAAGAGGGAATAGCCCTTAAAAAAAAAATCCATATCGGTCAGACCCATCATGTTTGTAGGTTGATTCCACCACGTTTATGGACCGATTCCTCCACCATGTTGGTGGAGTGACTCCTCCACCATGTTTGTGGAGTCACAATCACAAATGAACACTCACAGGGCATGAGCCAAGCGTCAAGGTTCCTGCAGCTGCAAACACTACCATTTGTTGTCGTGCTGACTTTTACAGCTTTTTCTCACCCCTCTTCCCTTCCCCCCATCTCATTTTCACTCGTTTTTCACCCCCTCCTATTCACCTCCTCACCTCAGTTTCCCCACGCAAAATACAGCTAATCATACAAAAAAAAAAAACACGTTCAGCACAGACAAGGACGTGTGTTTATGCAAAGACGACATTTACTCTTGGAAGCAGTGGACCACAACCAATTACAAGCGGTCCAATTACCGTCTACATGCAACACTTGATAGCCAGGAAAGCAGGGAGGGTTCTGTTCAGCTTGCATTGAACAGAACTGAGATTTAAATGGGAACATGAGGATGATACGGTTTGCTACAGTGCGAGTATGTGTGTGTGTGTGTGTCTGTGTGTGTGTGTATGTGTGTGTGTGTCTGTGTGTGGCTGGCTGACCTGTAGGTTATTCCCTGGTTGGCTAATGGTCTTCTCTGATTGGCCCGCTGCCGGTTTCATCACATTTCACCAGAGTCAGAAACAGACCTTGTGGAACTGTAACCCACAGGTCTGTTGCCATCCCTCCTCGTGTGTGTGTGTGTGTGCGTGTGCATGTGTGCGTGTGCATGTGTGCGTGTGCATGTGTGTGTGTGTGTGTGCGTGTGCGTGTGTGTGTATGCTTGTTAAAATGACTCTGTGGGGACTTGAATCTGACAACAGTCACACTGTGGGCGCCAACATTTTTTGCAGGGGCCAAACCTCTCCCCTTTCCCCAAAAAGTACATGATGAAAGTGTGTGCGTGTGTATGGCTGAATTGTAAGCCAAGTGTTTGGTTGACTTACTGCATGTTCCGCTTGGCGGCCCGCTGCTGTATGGAAGCCTTTTTTTTAAGTAGACTGAACAAAAGCACACAATGTTTGAAACAGCTGTCTTCAGCATGATAGTCTCGCTCTCTCATCCTCCTGCTCATTATTTGCACCGGTGGACATGCATGTCCGGCTTGCTATCTTGTCCACCTGTAGGCACGGATGTAATTTAATTATTTCCAATACAGAAATGTGAACATGAATCATGCATCTACAATAATGGCCAGTTTCGGTTGTAGTTTGTGGTTGTACGTAACCGCACTGCATCATCCTGCAAGTTGTTTCTAATTTACTGACTACTTTACATATAATTGTACAAAACAGATTTCAGTATGTTGCGCTGCAGGTTTTACACCGTTGCAAACTACAACCACAATAACAAACATACTTTTCATATCTCAATCGATCAAAAATTGGAATGATGTAGATTAACGGTTGTTTTGTCATGATGCATTTAACTCAAGGTTAAAGTGAGAGGTGGGGAATAAAGGCATATTGTGATGTAGTGTTGATAGGGGAGGGGGGATTCAGCCAAATTACATAATTCTGCAGTTTAGCACAATATCATGATCATATTTGATGCATTACCCAATTCCAGCAGTCAAGGCACCGATCATTATTTCTTACCTTCTGGTTTTCGTTCCGTTGACTGCTTCTTCTCTGACTCATGAAAGCCGCGCCAAGTACAAACGTAAACCTGCTCTGATGCATCAATACAACACATATGTCATTTGTTCCTTCTCAGACAACTTTGACTTTCTTGTACACGTCTCTTTGAAGTATTGTGCATCAGATGTGTATAATGCTCGAAACCTTCCAGGTGCATATTTTATCTTCAGGGGTTTCAAATCATTTCTTTTCCAGAAGTGAAAACGTACAGAAATGTCTCCCAAATGACACGATAGAAAACAGCTTCCACTCTTCTGCGAAGCCATCCAACCAGATTTTTAGAGTATGCCTTTGGGAATGTTTTCTTGTAGTTGTGCCTCACCGGGGCCTTTATCATCCTCAAAACTGGAATCTGTTGTTTAAAAGTCTCCAAAAATGAGACCGAGCCACAGACACAATGGAAAACATCGCCATTATTTAGATTTATTTTTGTAAATGAACCCTTTCAGGGACAGCGGTTACTACAGTGGACAGCTTTCCATGTCATCGTAGCTGTCCAAAGACCTTCATATAGCACATGATGCAGCCATAATTTACGGTTGATAAACTGTAGTTAAGTCCAGCAACCATCTCTGCGCACATGACCTTGCATCTACGTGCATAATTCATTGTCGAATTCCTTTGAACTAAATGCACGCCCGTTAGACCATTTTAACAAGACCTGGAGGTGGCTATGAGATCATTTTACAAGCAAATGGAGGGCATTTTCAATTATTTAAAAGTTACTTTACTACAGAGATAAGTCAGTCTGTCTTCCTCTGCCACTGGCTCAGTGATAAACAAACTTATGGACGGATTGCCTGTTGTTTGTCTGAACCTTAACTTGGAACGCCACAAACCGGATCCCACCGTAGATACGGATAAACGAATCAGCAACCTTCTGCATTTCAAACAGTGACTGACAGGGGTGTGGGGTGGGGAGGGGTGATGTTGGAGCCATACAAGCAAGGAGATGGAAGGGGGTCAAACCCGTGGTAGATAAGCAAAGCAGATGGAGATATTTTACATAGGAGCGGTTAGATGGATCTGACAGGAGGGGACAGGGCGAAGAGATAATGACTCCGATACGGAGGCAGGTAAAACGACAGGTGGCGAAGGGATTACAACTTTACACAAGAGTGCAGAGATTGGCGGTGACCAAGACCAGAAAGAAATTGCGTTTGATGGCAGTTGTGGCAGGAAGCGGGGAAAAAATTCCTTGCCAGAGGGAATCGCGGTGGTGGGGGGGGAGTCAAACTCCTAAGCCAGCTGCTTCAGAAAATATACCAGCGTCTTTTATACATGTGCCTAAAATTGGCTGTCAAATGAGGTCCAGAGGAACTGAGGTGAGCAGGTGGCACATCTGCCTTCAAAGTGCACATTTACAATTTCAAACCAGGAGGCAGCCGAGAGCGCCGGCGGCCTTCCCGAGGCTGTAGAGAACTCACCGAGGTGAAGTAAGGCAACGAGAAAATAAACCGGCAATACCAAATCTCAAGGCAACAAACATCTAAAGCATGTGTTTTGAAATGAAGTCTTTCTACTCCGCAGGCCGGTAACGATTAACCTCGTTAATCAGTCTCCACACAAGGAATCTATTTGCACTTCATTAGTGAATCCTACAGAAGCATTTTTCTCGGTTACACCGGTACACGGAACTTCAAAAGTCTTTTGTAACCGTGCAGTCCATGTTCTAAGCAAGAATTTACCATGGTAAACTTCCATAGTCTTGCATTGCCATTAAAAAAAAATATGTTATCAATCCATCCATCATCTGTGCTCCTCTTTAAGGCCACAGGTGGTGTATACAGCGGTTGACTTTGGGCAAGAGGCAGGGTAAACCCCTAGGCTGCTCTGCTGCCAATCGCAAGGCGAAAAGAAGTTCACCCATTCCATTTGCCAATCTACGTATCCTCATGTGGATTGCGGGTGCGCTGGAGACAATCCCAGCTGTTATCAGGCAGTAGGCAGGGTACACCCTGAACTGGTTGCCAGCCAATCGCAGGGCACACATAGACGAACATTTGCACTCGCAATCACACCTTGGGGCAATTTAGAGTGTTCCTTTAACCTACCATGCATGTTTTTAGAATGTGGAAAGAAACCGCAGTAACCGCAAGAAACCCATGTAGGCACGGCGAGAACATAACATTCAAACGCCACACAGGAAGGCCGGAGCCGGAATTTGAACCCTGCACCTCTGCACTGTAAGGCGGACGTGCTAAACAGTCGACCACCACGGCGCCCGCAAAAAGAAGTTAATCACTGTTAATATTGAAAGACTTAAAGTGAATACCATTGGGACAGTGTCAATCAAAACTGAGCATTCTGATCTTCATAAATAATAGATAGAGTTCTACTTGGCTCCATCCCAAAGTGCAAAATGCTGCTTTAAGAGGCCAGCAGGTTCTTATCGGGGAAGTGTAAAAGCTAGTGGTTTGGCTCGATGAGATTTGATGCTGCCACTCATGCAATGTCGTACATGTTGTGTAATACATCAAACACACTTTAATATATCACGACCAAGTCTTACGTTTCTAGAGCAGCAGTAACACAATCAAACAACTCAGACACACGTCAAAATAAAGCCAATTTCAGGGTATCATGTTCACTCGTTTAAAAATGAAAATGTGACATCATAATAATAAACAATATGGTAACTCGAGCAAGTCATGGATAACTGCATCATTGACTTTACATCAGGGACGATCCCACTCATTGTGTTTAAAGAACAAGGTTAGATAAATCGACGGTCAACTATTTAGTTGCCAGCTAACAGGAAGCAGACTCCGTTTTCCTGGTGTTCGTTAATTCGGCTATGTTCAGACTGCAAGCAAATGTGACTCTTTCACAAACACAGCGTGAGACAATCCTGCTGAATCGATGTCGAAATTAGTTCATTGTACCAATTATCAAGCGGGTCAGATCACGGATGGATGGATGGATGGAACATAATATTTTAATAGCACCCCACTGACCGTGTGGTGAAAACTATGGGATGCACAAACGTCAGTGCCAAGCACTGCCCAATTGTCACATGCACGAACGATGACATCATCCGCAAGAGGGGATCTTGCAGTTTACCTGTATGGATGTACCGATCTCACTTCTTCTGCAATGTTATGGACTGTGCGCACCTTTCACGTACAGTCGTTAGTTGCTACCTAGGAAGTGCTACGTGATCTACATTTTCCTGGAGTTCATGAGTTAGGAGGGTACCTGGAAAGTTTGCAATCTAATTGGCTGCAAATTATTTGTTAGTTAGTCATTGGTTGTCAATCCGTGATTCAGAATAATTGTTTGCCTTAGGGACAAAATGCACCAACTTTGAGTGTCGGGATATATTGCCTCTGCGTGTCAACGTCTCTTGAATTCCCTGCAGCAGAAGGTTACTGACACAATGATAGAGGAGACATCAAGAAAATACAGAGAGGTTGCGCGCGCGTGTGTGTTTTTTTACAGAAAAGAAAGATACATTGTACGTTTTTGGAGCGAATCAAGATGTTAGTGCGGTTGGGACAGCTGCTGATGTAACGCATTTCGATTACGGCTGTGCATTGCGAGTGAGCAAATGTACACAGCTGTCTCGCCTGAATGTGTGTGCATGAGTGTGTTATTGCATATGCTCCGTCAGCACAAAGTTGGCACTCAAACTGATAAACCATTAAGCATAGCGCGTGTGTGTGTTTGTGTGTGTGTGTGTGTGTTTATAAATGCGTGTGTGTACTTTAATGATCTTTTTTTTTTAACGGTGGGCTGGAAAGGATATTGAGATGGATGGTCCATATGCTCTTCATGCCCCATGCATATTTCATCATGGGGCAGCAGGGCGGTGCAGGCAGGGCTTTCAATGGCGTGGCGTTGCGCCGGGATGTGCGGTGGCTTGGTTAGCACTCACAGTTCTTCCGCTACGCTTTGGAATAAATGGCCGAGCATGAATAAATACAGCACATTTCAGAAGGCGTTCGGAAAGATGGGCACATCTTGGCGAAACGTAAGGCCATATGAAGAATATCGGCTCCGAAATGGACTCTTGCCACGCTGTTTGATTCACGATATAGGACGGCAGCCACATCAGTCTTTTTTGGGGGGGTGGGGTGAATAAATGCCAATTTTGGCTTTTCCAATTCCGTTTTTAGATTGTAGTCCTGTTATTTCAAAATAATGCTTTTTTTTAATTACAGTGTTACTTTATACTTGCTGAAGAAACACCTCATTAAGCAAAACTGTGATTTTTTTTTCATATCCACCGATATTTTGTTAGTTAGGTAGTTAGTTGTCTTGTCATTTGATTATTTTGGCAATTCCATGTTATACGTCTCTCTTCTTCACATCTCATAGCAAACAGAAGATCGGCTCTTAGTTAATTCGTAAAATTGCTCTATTAGGTAACTTCTTAATTAATTAGGTTGACCGTTTATTGGATTGGATTGGATAAACTTTATTGTCAAATGTACTGTATGTGTAACATACAGCACAGATGAAATTTCGTCCCTCTCAACATAAATATTATCTTGCCGGCTAGACCTGGAATAGTTTTATCGTAATGGATTTGCTGTTTGTTAGAAGTTGAGTTTGTTAGCTGGTTAGCTCAGCTTAACCCTTTCAGGCACAGCGGTTACTCTAGTGGACAGCTTATCATATTATCGGGTTACAGGGTGTATGAAAGGGTTCATTTTGGTGCAGACTGTGAGACATGTTATGTCATGAGAACCTTTATTCCTTTTTTTAAAAATAATGTGACATATGCTAATTTTATGTTTTTAAAGTCACTATTGTATCAATAAAGTGACATTTAAATACGCATCCTTAAGCCAGGAATTATAGTTGTTGGCTTTTGTCCCCCACCTCCCCGTAATAGTATGCCTTTCACCATTCCACAATTTCATGCCGAAGCGTTCAGGTCGTAAAAGGTGTTTGTTGTTTTTGTACACGGCTTCTATCGAGTCACATTGAGCTTCAAAGGCAGTGAAAGCAGGTCAGGTCTTTGTGTGTGATGTTTTATTGAATACGCGCTCACACAGGTCCGCGTCAATGCACATTTTGCTGACTGCCACGCGATGATTGACAGCTGGCCACCACACCGTTAGACATATTGACATCAGGAGCGAGCAGGGGAAAGAGGGATGGACGGTTGGGCGAAGAGTCGACACATTGACGGGCCAGTGGAGGGGAGACGAAGGATAGAGCCTCAGGTGTCGGCGTAGAGCGCTGTCAAAAAGATTGAACGTGAAATATGAAATGGAAGGAGAGACAGATTGAGAGAGAGGCTGATAAGAATGGAGAGACAGAGGGCGGGTGGGGATTGGGGGGGGGGGATGATATGGAGGTGGGAAATGGGAGAAGGATGTTCCACTGATGGACTCTTGAGTCTGACAGAGTCGGCTCATGTTCACTGGAGAGAATCACCACATCACCAAGTCGTGACAAAAAGAAACCCCACAAAACACACATATATTCCGCAGTGCTTTCCCAGCTATGTGAAATACATTTTGCAGGAAACCCGCAAACTATCCCAGCTGACGGGTCACCAATCAGTCGTACTGTATACTGAAAAGAATTCACACTTATCACTGAATAGAAGACACTGCATTGTAAGACAGTTTTTTTTCTCTATATCGCATATTTCTTGCACAAGACAACTCAATGTGCTTCACACAAGCAAAGAAACGACGGCTGCAAGCATTTACAAACACTAACGGCAATGGCATTCTGAAGCACAGTGGCAAAAACAGAGCGTACAAAAATTACGGGAACGTACATTGACGTTTCAAGGCATTAACAGAAAACTTTACAAACAATTTTAAACAACTAATATGTGGTTTCTTCAATAAATAAACGTGGGGTGGGGGAGATGATTTAAAATCTTTAGAAGACCTTGAACAAAATGGGTGGGGGGGGAGTTTTTTTTTTTTCTTAAACAGAACCCACTATGCCCGCCCAGAATTCAACAACAAAGCGTATGTCGGAATGGCTGTTGTAATTGTATTATTGTTCATATTTTATCTTTTGTGTTCTGCTGTTTTATGTTTATTATGTCTTACGTTTCATATTATGGTAGCCGTAAAGCACTTTGTTACTGCTGCAGCTGTTGTGAAAGCCGCTATATACCGGTAAATAAAAATGAGTTGAGTTGAGGTGACTGAACTACGTCAGTGTTTGTTAGCGATTCGTTAGGCGGCCATTTTGTTTTCAATCATTGAAATTAAGCATAGTTTCCGCTGCGGAGGGAGATATGTTTCTTCTCACTTAACAAGGACTTTAAAGACAAGTTAAGCACTGTATATTCCAATTAAAATGATAAAATTACTCGCGCACCATTGTAAAAAGTATTTCTGAAATAATGTTAGCATTTACAAAGTAAGAGGCTACACCGCAATGCTCTACAGTATTATTTGTTCCTTTTGGAGTGTGTTTAGTGACATTAGCGAAATTTGAAAGACATTTGAAGATTTGCTATTTACAATCCCCATTAACAATAAATGTGTGTCATGTGCATGCATTTCTCACAGTGAGAAGTCAGTTTATGCAGAAAGTAGAAAAGAAGAGAGTCTGAGCATTGTTTTTTTTTCCCTCGCATTGTTTTGCTCCAGTGATTTCTTTTGACAGATAATTATTTTTCATAATGGCCAATTGAGCTTGAAACTCTTCAATGAACAATCTGTTCCAATCTGCTGGCTTTCACGTCAACAGCAATAATGGGTGAATACCTTTCATTTATTTTACCCACGTCTCTGGGCACCAACACAACAAAGGAAGATGTGTTTGAATGTCGAACCAACTGGGCCTCGAGGCTATGCTAAAATAAAAATAAAAATAAATAAATTACATTTTTTTTAAATGCCACCTCGTTGCAATAGCATCCAATTGTTTTCAGTTAATGAGAGAGCAGAGCGTACAAGAATTAGATTGGAACTTCACCACGTCAAGACAAACAGATGATGATGTGAGCACATGGAGCATATTTCTGGAGACATGTTGGACAACAACAACAACAACAACAAAAAAAGCTAAATCCATCAAGGTCCGCTTTGGATGACTTCATTACGGAAGAACGGGAGGAACTGTTGTGCTCGCAGTTTGATCTGAATTTAATCTAAAGAACAGCAATGAAGGCTTTTCTTTTTGGAAAGGAGGTTTTGAAACCCTTGCCTTTAAAAAAAAAAAAAACTGGATGCTAAGCTAGTACTATGCTAGTTTTGTGGATGTTGTAATATTGTGCCTCCCCGTCTGTTACTTCCAAAATGGATTGAGCATGAGTTTCCCATTTGCTTTTTAACGGTTGTGCTTTTTTTTTTTTTGGAGAGCGAAACATGGAATTAATTTAGTTGGTGGTCGGGTTGAGGTTATGAAAGCGCTTGGCCGACTCCGAGCTATTTATTTTGGCTCTTCACCAGACGGATTGATGAAGGAAAATATGTGTATAAACAAAACCATCTGACGCATCAGATTGATTAATTGTTCTCAAGCCCGCAAAGTTTCGTCGCTGAAGTATCTCTAACCTTGCGTGTCCTATGAAAAGAAAAAAGGACTGTATTTCTGTTGTTGTTGTTGTTTTGGAGGGGGGGGGGGGTTACATTTTCTGGAATCAGCAGCATGCGCTCGACAATAACAATACAATAGATGACAACGGAAAACATATTACTATTGATACACCCAACAAAAAAAAATAATTAAATTGCTCTATTTGTGTTTCTTTGTGAGACCACAAAATGGCGGCCAACTGGTAAGAACGTCTGCCTCAGCTCTGCAGTTGTGGGTTCGAATCTCGGACACGACATTCCAATGTGCGGTTGGCAAGTTTGACTTTCAATTATCGTCCCACGGCTGACACGTTTCCCCACCCGGAAAGTATACAGAATGTCACGAGGGTGAAGTTGTATGGGTATGTAGTATCGGTGCGTTTTTACAAGTCGGCGGACTGTATTTGTATAAGTATACATACCGCTTTTCGTATCCAATGAAAAGTAAATCAACATAAACAACGACTGCTGTCAATAATCTAAATCACAACTTTCAGACGCTGACAAATACTTCCCGTGATGGATCCAAATCTTAATCATGGCAGACATAAAAATTATACATAATGTCAAACACGCTGACTTCAAATGGGATTTTTCTCGGACCCATACCAGCATCTTGAAAAAATATCTCCCCTATAATTCACGTGCTTGTGAATATGACTGAGTCATAAAAGCCAGGTTATTGTCCACAGTCCACGGTATCCACTCAGCCTCCTCCGCTGCTCATAGTCTTGTTCTTTGTTCAATTTTCAAACCAAAGGGAGATGAGGGAGGGGGGGGGGGGGAGAATTTCTACTCTCGAAAAAAAAAAACGGGATCGAACACAGTAATAGCTGATGATTTGTGATAATGTGCAGCAGTAATAAGTGCTACTTAATTAGCCATTAGGGAGTCTGAGGAGGGATGTGGATAAAAAGCGAATGGATGGATTGGAAGACCAAGCAATGAACTCCCGCAGCCTCCTCCTTCCTCCCTCTTTTTTTCTTCTTTTTTTGGGGGCCTACAAAAGCTCCATGGCGAGGGCTTCTTCTGTCACCATGGCGACTAATGTTGAAAGCCAGCTGTGGTTTTGTCTTGGAAGCCCATTAGGACTCTTTCTTTTCAGCTTAGTCTCCTCGGATTTACAGTCATCAAATCCGCTGCCCTGTGTCTAACTTGTCAGAATATACGACTTTGCTCAAATAGCTGTGGCAAATTATTCTGACCCTGTTTAAAGCATGTGCGGGGTTTTTTTTTTGGGGGGGGGGGGTCTTGCAGTTGGAATAGAGTCGAAGCTTCAGGTTTGTTTCGGTCCAGTTAGGTTGGTTTAGATCAGAGTCAGTGACTGTAGGTTTGTTTAGGTCAGTTACGTTTCTTTAAGTTCAATCAGGTTCGGTTTGTTTAGGTTAGTGTAGATGTGTTTATGTTAGGTTCATTTTGTTAGCGTTTACTTTTGGTCAGGTTAAGTTCCTGAAGGGTTTTTTTTTATGATCAGTTTGTTTAGTTTGGGAATTTCTCCATTTAAAGACAAATAAAGGTTTTTCTTATCTCTAAGGTGGGGTTGTTTAGGTCAGGTTAAACAATTGAATAATCTGGCAGGTTGAGTTTGTTTGGAGCATGAAAGGAGAGTGACGTTTTGTTTGGAAAATCTGTTTGTTGAGGTCAAGTTGGGTTTCTGTAGGATTGTATCGGTCAAGTTAATTTATAGATGACCACATTTTAGGTTTGTTTAGGATTTGGGTTCAGTTTGTTTGGGTCATGTTAAGTTGGTGTCGGTTAGGATTGTTTACGGGCAGGTTAAGTTATTGTGGGAATGGTTTAGGTTACGTTTATCTTATGTGTAGATTTGTTTCGGTCAGGGTTTTGCCGATTAGGTTAAGCTCACCATCTGTCATTGTGGGGAACTCAACTTTTTGCAAGTCCGCTGAATTTTCGTACAGTTTTCCGAAAAAGATTGTGCTCTCCTTTTGAGGTTTCAGTATCTCACAGTGAGCAAAGTCACAAGCTCACAGCCGTTCTTCATATGTGATGTCTTTTATGAGGCAGATCTTTTCCACCTTTCCACTTTAGGCAAATATTATCTACGCCAAGATTTTTTTTTTTCCAACCCCACATCATCTCTCTGCCTGGAAAATAATGTCTTTTTCCGTCGGATCTCCTTTTGAATGTGGCTCAGGAGACGGTCCCGGGTGATGTTGTTATCTTTGGAAACATTGCTGGAGTTCTCCCCCCCACTCCCGAAGGACTGATATTAGAGCCTTCAGCGCCTGACCCAAACATATCAGTCAGTGGGACGGAGGACCATCACGCTGAGCCAGGAAGTAGCAGAGTGATTGTTATGCGGCACATTGATCAGCTTTCACAGGACGACGCTACACGATCAATCTGGACCACTCTATGCACGAGTGTGTGCCCGTGCGTGCGCGTGTGTGTGTGTGTGTGTGCTTCAGTGTGGTTGTTGCGCGAGCAGGGTCAGGCGGGCGTTGTGTTATTCGGGGCAGTGAATGCGAGAATCAATAGCTGGGTCAGAAGGTAATGTCTGGCTGAGTGCTGAGTCTATCCACAGCCATCCGACTGCATCAACCTCAATCATAGCAGAGCTTTGCCAACAACTTGCACGCCCTCTCGCTCGGCCTACGTCCCCTCCGCCCCCGTTTGGGCAGCGTGCGGGGATGGAGAGCCCCCAACCACCCTGAAAAGACTGATGGGGAGCAAAAGGGACGGAATAAAGGGAAAGGGATTGAGGCTTTGCCAGAGAGAAGTGACGAGATATGCATATACTGGATGCTTGTCAAGTGCTTGATAAGAAAAGGTGAAAGCCAAATCAAATTAAGGGTCGTAAAACCTTGTCAGGCTTTTATCCCCAACCAACATTTCCCTTTGATCACCGCTTAAGACCTCATTTGTTTGTGTTTTGTTTTTTTTCACCGACAGTATATCTGTTCCTCCCTTAGTTTCCTCTTTTAGTCTCCACCTCATCGATTGCGCTCGTGATTGTTATGCACCCACGATATACTGCAGATTTGATCGATGAGGAAAAAAGAGTGAACATGCGCGTACATGTCAGCACGTTGGACCGGCGGTTTGTGGCGGGCTGCCTGCCATTTTTGAATCTCGGCTTCGGCTTCCCTTCCATGTCGCGCTCACACATGATTGCGGAAAGAGAGATGAGATATGTTTACGTTTTTGACGATGTAAATGGAATATGGATGTCATATTGCGGCTGTCAATCAAAAAAGTGAATTAAACTTTCCTTTGATAAAATAAAAAAATGTCTTGAAAGACAGTAGGGTTTTTGTTTTGTTTTTTTGCTGGACGGCAACATAAAAAATAAAAAAAAATACAGTGGAACTAGGTCGAACGTCCCCATCCGCCCATCCATTTTCAAAGCACAGGGGGAACATGCATCATAAATAAATAAGCTTCGAAAGTCGCAGCATTCGTCAAGATTAACTTTTAAATTAGTTTTGCTTTTTTTGGGGGGGGGGGTTTGTAGTTGTTGTGGGAAAAAAATTCTGACATACAGAGAACCGTCTATTTTAGAAGCGTTCATTTCGCTGCGTTTCAGATATACAGTAAATAGCAACCGACAAAAAACAAGTCATAAAATGATTTTTAATTCCCCCCTTGTCCCCCCCTCCCCCATTGTAAATCGAGGAAATTTCCTGAACCACCCTGGCCCAGCGCAGCTCTATTCAAGCAGAACGACTCCATATTTTCCTCACTTTTCAAGAGTGTGGTCCCAACATGAGGTCCCAACACTTTTGTCCAAACGGTACCCGTTCAAGGGCCCACCGTTGGATTGGCGCGGCTTGTACACATCTTTGAGATGTGCAGGCAGAGAGAGCAAAAGATAGCCAGGATTGATGGTCGGAGGAGAAAAAAGACGGGATGCTGCGAAGATGAGAAGAGGGAGAAAGGGTGAGGGAGAGAAACCCGGCAGGAGAATGAAAAGATTTTGGAAACTGCAACACTTTTATCGATAACCACAAATGGACCATGAGGAGAGAGAATACGTGTTGTATCACCCTCGAAAAAAAGGATATTCCAGCCAGTTTGACACACTCCAGACACTTATTGATTTCTGCTTGAAGAAAGTACACCCGTCAGCCACTTCATTAGGTACGTCTGCGCATCCAATACATGAGACCCGTCAAAATATTCGACCCTTCTCCTTTTGTGAGGAGTGAATGTTTGGAGTTCTAGGACAAGTAAGCAAAGGTCCTCAGTCAAGTTACTGCCTGATCCTTAGAAGGCAGATGTACACTTACCATCTCTGTGGCTGATTTACTTAAGCTTGACATGCGCGAAAACGGCCGGGAACAGATTTAGAAGCTGTTCTGATAACCGGGCCGAAGACAATCACTGAATAAGGACCAACTTGGATACCAGGGATAAATGTACTGTACATTATGGCCACATATGCTCAGCTACATTGAAAGAGAAGATAAGATAAGATGGGAAAATTTGCAGTCTACAGCAGCAAAATTGGGGGGATTGTATATGTCACGTAGCAAAGTGGTGGTGGACCCCAAAAAGCAGGCAGGAGGGAGGAGTGGGGTGTATTTGAAGAATTGTATTTAAAACAAAGAAAACTAAATCCAAAACACACAAAGTCCAAAGTATCAAACAAAAACCATGACTAAATGTAAAACATAACAATGCACAAAACATGACAGAAAACAAGAGCAAACAGCAACACACATGACAGTAGCGAGAAGCAACAATGACCCGACACTGAGTGTTCAGGCTGGGAGTCCTTTTAAAGCCCTAATTAGTTATGACCAACAGGTGTGCAGCTGCCAGGGGAGCCCTACAGTGCCACCTGTTGGTCCCTAAACCGAATCATGACAGTATAAAAGTAATAAAAAAATTTATGTTTCAGAAAAGAACTGTACACAGTTAAATATACGTGCGATATAAAAGATAGCATTCATAAGATATTTGTAGAATAAATATTTTTTTTATTTACTTATTTATGTATTTATTTATTTATTTATTTATGATTTACATTTCATTTTTAAAAATCGATTCAACACCAGTTGAGGCCCGATGTCTTCACTTCCCTTGGTGTGCTGGTGCTCTGGCCCTTTGCCTTGTTGAGTATTGAGTATTGAGTAATGAGTATTTTCATATTGGCAGTCTTTATACAATAGATGCTCTGCTTTTTCTTTTTGTTTGTTGTGGCTGATTATTATAAGCCTTCATGGGGTGTGATTTTTTTTTTTCCTCTGACCTTTTCAGGCTTTTCAGTCAGTATCTTGAAATCTTTCTCATGAATCAAATTAGGTTCGGACCCGGTGTCGATTTCAAATGTTACAACTGTCCCATGAACTAACATCTGCTACTGTCTGTCCCCATTTTGTTTATTCATGTGGATAATGTGATGACATCCTCAGCGTGTTAAAAATGAGCTTAGGCTGACATACGATCGCTCCACAATGTTGTTTGCATCTGTGTTTATATTCCAGAGCGATGAATTATTTTACGCCCAATCTGCCTCCCTTTCTTGTAATCTTTACTTTTCACTTGACATAAATGGCACGAAACCAGTAAGATTATTTTAAAAATGCATACACATAAACACCTCCTCCCTAATATATGCCTCCTTCTATTCTCAGCTGAATAAATAAACACCGCCCGTCACTGCTGCCTCGCTGTACGTCTCGCATTGTGATGCGCCGCGGTTCTACATCAGTACAAATTGCAGCCACAATAAGCGTTCTCGTCCTTGTTTTGACAAGAGAGATTTGGATTAATCTATTGTGTTAGATCTCAATCGATTGCGCAGGTGTACCAAAGGCGGCATCGCTATCAAAAGTTTTTAGCTCTCGTCTGTATTTATCCAAGGGATAAAAAATCAAAATAAAAGTACAAAAATCAGAGAGAGACTGAATGGAAGTTAGGACACAAAGATGGAAAAAAAAAAGACTTGTGACCTGAGGGAGCTGGGGTAGGAAGATTTTCCTCGGTGTTTGATGGCAGTGTCAGTCATGCTACACATGTCTGGGAGTCTCCATTCAGCAGGAGAGATGTTACCTTCTATCCTCCGCTCTGATGCCTGATTGGACTCCCCCCGCCCCAACACACACACACACACTGCACAACGCACACACTCCATTGGCATCCCTGTGCTGGAATAAGATGAGATGAAGAATGGTGGCCCCCGGGAGGCTGAACAGCTTTTAAATCCTGAATCGCAATGTTTGCAACATGGCCGGTCTGCTTTGAAGATAGCACAGACTTACATCTATTTGGGCCCATTTCTATAAAGCTGAACATTTCTGCACATACTGCCATTCCATTGTTAATCGACCGTGTTTAACGGTAACTCCAGTGGTATACCATGCCCAGTCTTTCAGTTGTTATGAGACCACTGCTCACTGAGCATCTTAAGAACTACCTACGGAAGTGTGATTCGCTTTTGCTTTGACTATTTGAACTTCCTGTTTTAACTTAAGGCGACCCGTTGTGGTATCAAGGAAAAGGTAAATATCAGTGACACATTTTGACCCAAGCAAGGCTGATGTAAATTGCATGTAACTTGACTGTTAGCCATTCGTTTTGTATAACGTACAAGCCACCGAACTAACATTTGTCATCTGTTGTCAAACTAAACACAAAACAGAGAATATGTTGTGTATTTCAAACCAACACATAGCTTGACCTTGTTAAACTCTGCGTCGATTCATGTTAACAGTCCAAAAGGCCTTAGAACAGGTTAACAAATAGTATCACGGCGTTATGGACTTTAAGCAACACATATTTCAACACAAATGACAGAGCAACAAATGTAGATAAAAATATATATACAGTATAATGATACTCCCAGGCATATATTCTTTATCCTCTGCGAAAAAATGAGAACCGGTAATATTGCTACTGTGGCTCATTGAGCAACTTTGACCGGCTTAATGTACGGAGGACCCATATATACTCACGATTTGACACCCGTCTATTCGCAGATTTTTTAAAAAGTTTTTTGCAGCCTTTGTTAATGTCTTGGGGGTGCAAAAATGAGGCCAAAAAAAAATATTTTTTTCCCTCTAAAGTGCATTTTAGAGTGATATTTTTCTTTATAGAAAATAACATTTTCTAATGTGTATGTGTACGTACCACTGTGCATTATTTTGTCTTTTATAATAGCAGCAGTTTCATTCAATTCCCATTGTAGTACGTTGGGGGGGGGTGGGGGGGAATGGTTTGAAAATCTTCAACCTATACAGAATGTGTTGTTTAACTTCCGAGGTTCCGCTGTGGAATCGTATTCTGTAATATGATTATGATGTACGACAAAGACATGTGCACATAATTAGATGAAGGCGAATCCGTTGGTAACGCCGCCACATCCACGCCTGTTTAACTGGCTCGCCTCCAGTGACAGGGTGTGTCATCTCTAGCGATGATGTCGCGTGATTAGACGCCTATAACTCACGCGGCGATGGAACGGTGTGTCGTGATGGTAAATAGAATTTTAATTGTGCGTTCCGTGAGCTAAAAACATGAGCAGTCACCCTACAAATAAACACGGGAAAGGCTAACTTTAGCGTTCATGTTGAAGACGAAACTTGTCGCACCCAAAGACGTAATCAGTTCAAGCGTGAATGAGGTTTCTCCATCCACTTGTATGACGAAACGATATTAATATGCAGTTACATGTGTAATTCAACAGTGGACAGTTGAGCAATTACCTCATTCTGCTTCGTTCTTGTCTTGCTAATGGCCTCCACGCCAATTTTTCAAGGCTGCTGATGAGATGATTCCTCCATTTCCAATTAAGACGCATTCTCCTGAACAATGGGGTTTTAATAAGCCCTAGTACAAAATGTACCTGTTAATATTATTTCCCACTGGAGAGTGTTTTCAAAAGGGCACTGGTGAGCTTTTGCACGTCATCCACCGGAGGAGCAAGACTGGTTAGGCGTGGAAAAATAATAGAGAGTGAGAAACTGCTCTCCGCTGGGCGCAGGCATGTAACGGTGCTTCCGTTATGTGCAATTTACGATAAAAGAGATGATGTCTGGGGAATGTACATTTGTAAGGCGCTTCCATACAATAAAGCCAACTCTCGATCCATCTTTATAATAAAAAAAAAACATTGCCTCCTCTTTATTAGTGTGCAGAACTGATAACTGACCTACGATTCATGTATTGCCTCAGCGTTTGTTTACTCCACTACAGAGAGTAGGATGTATCAAGTACAACCCCTGTGAAATTTCTGAGATTTGTTTCAAAATACACGACACAATTTTTAAAATAATTGCTGAAAATGTTCAAAGACCGAAAAATGTTTAGTACTCTAGTGTGGAGATATCCTGTAACAAATTCCTGTAACAAAAATTTTCACCATTTTGGTTTTTGTTTTTGGTTTTTGTGGGGGGGAGCGGGCGTGGCTAAAACAGGTGGACGTGGTTTCATCCACAGCATTTTGAGAATGGCTTGATTTTTCAACTTTTTTTAAAAGCCTCGTTTTATTCACCTTTTTTTCCACTTGTTTAAAATTTGGCAGGGTTATTAAAAATAACAAAAGTAGACCATGCCAACAATAATTTTAGTGATTGTTTGACACCACTTGCCATTGTCTCTCTCAAGACTTGTCCTCTATTCATAAGATTAAATGTTTTTTAAAAATTACATCTGGCTAGACGATCGAACAAACCCAGCAAATAATCTTTTCATACGGTAATATTATCACATCATTTTTGTATTCGTGCGAGAGATGGAATGAGAAGTGATCTAACATGAAACATGAAGGGAAACAGAGACAAAACCACTTTGTTTCCTTCCCTCTCTCACTTATTTCCCAGGAGCATTTTTTTATGTAATAAACTCCATCAAGGCAAATGGAAATCCATTATGGTATTTTGGAATAACACAAAAATCCATTTTCCCTCTACAGTCTAAACGGACGCACTTTGATGGATTCCGTTATTGAAACGTAAAAGCTCACGGAAGAAATGTGACGCTGAGAGGATGGAAAGTGTCACATTAAATTTGACCAAACAAACAATTGTGCAACGTAAGCATCCGGTGGCCACATTTCATTCGCAACTGAGAATTTTTTTTTTAACTCGCTCGGCTATCGGCTTGGGTTGGATTTCCCACTTGATGTAATCACAGAGCGTATCTAATCAAACAATTCCTTGTGATTGTGCCACGCAGTGTTGCTTTATCATCATGAATGAGCAAAATTGTTGAATATTGCAAATCAAGTCCCGCTTAAGAAATATTTATCTCTCAAAGTACCACCAACACGACCAACAAAAGAAATACAGTAGCGTAGTAGGCCTAAGTGTACCTCAAAAAACAAGTCAAGAGGTTTTCAATTGAGGCCCATTGTATTTCAAACACGTTTAAGTCAAAATTTGTGTCACTCACTCTTCTATTGCTTTCTACTTGGAACCTTATTTTGCATTTCCAGTAAGGGGGGGAACCCCCCACCCCCACATCTGTTCTTATTTTACCTGGTTTCATAGCAATATATTCTCGTCTATCGTTTTCTCCAGCTGCCAGTGAAATCTTCAGGCTCCCTGCAGGAGGGAAACCACTAAAGCCCACATCGTACGCCACTAAATAAGTCCGTTACTTCCAATGGTCCTTCACGTGCCAATTTGGATCAATATATCAATATTTTTGTGGACTTCCTCAGTCGTTTGTGTCGTTTAAGTGTTGCGCAGCATTTGGCGTTTCAGTCCATTTCCCCGAGACTGTGTGGCTGTTATTTTGTTTAACATTCCTTTTTGATTAGCCTGCAGAGGTACATACAACTGGACGGATGGTTGAAAACTCCTTCCTGCAGTATCCAAAGTCATTCTGCTTTTGGGCTGATCTTTTTTTTGGGGGGGGTGTGGGGGTTGTTTTTTCCCCCCCTCCTCGTGTTCATTACAGTTGCTGGATTCAAGATTAGTTAAATATTGTCCTGCGGTTAAAATTGTGTTTCCTTCATATTTGGTTTGATCCACGCCTTCCATCCAGTTTAGAAGTCAGTAAGATTCTAGTTTGATGCTTTGATGTCTCACACACACACACACACACACAGTAAATGCTTGTCCACAGCAGAAAAGCAAAGCAGGTGCACGCACGCATGCACCCACACACACTCACACATACACACACACACACACACACACACACGCTGACACAGTGGGGATGGTAAAACCTGCTTTTATCTTAAAGCGGGGATTTGCTTCCAGATTACTCAAGATGCTCCAAGCTCATTTCCCTCTCTTTGTTTTCTCCCCTGCTAGTCTTTGCAAGCACTAAAACTCTTTCTTTTTTTTTTTTTTTCCTTTTTACGTGACTGCTCCATTTTAGCTCCCACCGCTCCCTCGGTTGATCTGCATTCAGACTTCCTCGTTAGAAGATTCACGCATTCTACATTGCTCTTTTTTTTTAAAGACACTGATAAATGGCGTTGCCTCCTTGAAACATTTGACACTATTTTGTTAGACTGATCCAACGCAACAAAAGCCTCCAGTGCAGCGGGGGAGAAGGCGACACCCGCTACAATGGCTCTATTTCTGCTGACTCAAAAAGTCAGTTGTAAACACGAGAAGAAAAAGACTCTTTATGATGTAAGGAACCGTATTAGGAAGTAAAGTGAGTGTGTGTGTTTGCTAGATTGTTTTTTGAAACGAGCGATGAAAGGTTTTTCGAGCACAAATTCGGAGGGGAAAAAAATTGCAAGGACTTTTAAGGCCCTGCCAAAAGGTTTGTAATTGCGTGTACATGCCACCAGATGGTAGCAAAGCTTTACTTTTGGCTAAATGAAACTCCTCAATTTACTTGTACATACTTCCTTGACACCACGATGCATTAGATGGCGCCATCTGGAGCATAAAAACATCTACCGCCAGACAAACTTACTTCATGGAAGAATAATAAAGGTGAAGAAATGAAGCAATTTCAAGAGCCCGATGAACCTCACCCTGAAAAGTCGCCATAAAGTCCTGTCGTCCTCTAATACATGTACAAGGTTTTAAATATAAATGTCTCATCCTTACATTTGAAATTATTAAAATTGGCTTTCAGAAAAAAGTCCACTTGTATCATGCAACAACGGTGACATTTTGTGAATGTTGATGCGTCATAAATGTGTGAGACACCAAGTTAATAAACTTATAGTAAGTCGATAGACGGTATAATTTTAGCGTGGTAAAAGTCTTGGATTGAAATGTTGATGGATGATGATTAATGAAAGACAGTAAAAATAAAATACAGAATTTTTAAAAAAGGACATGTTGATTTTCAGAGTTGTATGGTAACGGTAACAGTTTGTTTTACAAAATGAAAATAGCATCTGCATAGATGCACTTCATGAAGCACCCATTTATTTTAAATCCTAAAATATTTTTCTATGACTTTAGAGCTTTGTACCTTTTTTCCTTTTCTTCACATGTTTAGTCACTTTCATTACGTTTTGGGTTTTTTTACATCTCGTTATTTTAAACGTTTTTATGATTTTTTTTTTTTTTGTACTTGTATTTCATTGCTGCTCAAAATCACGTTGTCCTCTAGGAACGTCGCATTTTGACTTGCTTCGAAGTTACCAAATGGTTCTTCACAGAGTCCTCCTTTCAAACCAAATTGTCAAACTAAATCTCTCATTTCTATGTCTGAAGATCCTTTTTCCTTCCTTTTTTTTTTTTGCTCTAATCCGGCGTAACTAAACCACATGCTCACATAAAAAGAAAAAAAGAACACTGCGATTGCCCAGGGAGAAAAACATCTCGTCGAGGCAGGAAACAACGGAATGAAAGACTAACATTTAATTACGCCTTCATGTAGCCATAAAAGCGAGGAAATGAGGGGGAGAAGAAGGACGAGGGTTTGAGGAGAGCGGCGGCGAGCGGAAGACACTGAGCGCAGTGTTTCGATCTTCATTTAATAATTGAATAATAATCTCCTTGGAGACCTGACCTAGAACCGGCGAGGAGAGGAGAAGCTGCATCAGGCCCAGCCTGACACTCTGCTGCCCCCTTGTGACGTTTCAACAAAACACACACACCCCGTGATCAATATTGATGGAACTTTTCCAACTGGCTGCATCATGCTACTGCTGACACACTGTACGCTTTTGATTTACAGCACATATGAACCATAGTCAGTCCTGGAAGGAGGAATAAAGGATATTTCATTTTGTCACCTCACCTAAAAACACGCGTACACACTGCCAGAAGCTTATCTTCTCGTCAGGCACACTTTCTTTTAGATGATGAGCACTGAATAGTGTGCGGGCTGATGTAGGAGCATTGGGGCGAAGGGATAACGTGTGTCAACGTGTGGATAAATTGTGCCGGTGCCTTTCTCAATTCAACCAATTGCGACTAACCTTGACTTTTTTTTCTTTTTGTTGTCGACTTTAATTTCCCGATTATGACAATACTCATTTTATCGTCCTGTTGATAACAAACGATGTCCTGGTTTGTCTTTGTGCGTCCAGTCTGCGTCGCGAGGGCTACACCATGCAAGTGAACGTCAACGACTACCTGGACATCTATTGCCCTCACTATAACGACAGCCAGCGCATCGTGGGCACCAGCGAGCAGTACGTCCTCTACATGGTCAGCTACCGCGGCTACCGGAACTGCGACCCCCAGATGGGTTTCAAGAGGTGGGAGTGCAACCGGCCGCACGCCCCCCACGCCCCCATCAAGTTCTCTGAGAAGTTCCAGCGCTACAGCGCCTTCTCGCTGGGCTACGAGTTCCACGTCGGGCAGGAGTACTACTACATCTGTAAGTATTTGTATCTGTCGATTTCATTTATTGACTTTATTGAGATCTAAACGTTTTGTGTGTGCGCGTGTGTTTTGTTTTTTTGTAGCCACGCCGACTCATCACCACGGCCGGAGCTGCCTGAGACTACGCGTGTACGTCTGTTGCGCCACAGGTGAGTCTGGCACGTTTTAACACCCACAACCAAGATCCATCTGGGTTGATCTGCCCGCGCATACAATCTGGACTCCCACAAACACTTTGTCATGCTTCCCTGTGGACACCTGCTGGCTGCACTGCCACAAGAAAAAAAAATTGATTCAAAGATCTTTGTCAAGGTCCAAAAAGAGACATTTTATGGAAAATTGAGACGTCATTTCTAGTCGACAGCAAGTGACAAAATGGCCGCCTCTCGCAAATGAAGGGGATAGCAGCGTTCCAATGTATTGGTGATGTGTCCGCTGCATGTGCCACATGCACAGAACCACAAATTTGACGTATGTAAGTCAACAGCAGGCGGCTTGGTGATGAAACACTGCCTTCACAATGGAAAATACAATCCAGGCTAACTTCAGCTAGAGACAATTTAGGGTGTTTAAAGTGTGTTCAAATTCTTATTTCTTGGGGACAAAAGCAGGCCACAGACATTTTATTGAATAAGGACGCATAGGAATACCATTGTGGAATAAACATTTTTGACCGGCAAATATTTTTAAACATATTTGCAAGTATGGTCGAGCGTCCCTGTAAGCTAAATGCTAAAAGCATCAAATGTGTTCCCCATAATGCCACGGGTATTGACTTGCACAAGTAAAATAATAATAACAATAAAAAGATTAAAAATATATATTTGTTTACCATTTGGCCCACATTATACCAACACGTTCCAAAGTTAATTAAGTCACCAGATGTTTTAATTTGTAATTTTTCTGGTTTTATTATGCGTCTAATGCTTTTTTTTTTTGCCTGATTGACTTGCACATTCAAGTAACATGTAAATACGTTTGAACGTATTTGCCGATCAAAAATGTTGACTCCACATTCCAGAATTAAAACACCTGATAGTCGTTTTCAAATGTGCAACAAAAAAATGCACGGCTCCTTAAAAGTTGTTGAGTAAGGAAGTATCCTCACACCTGGATTGAAGCTGCATGTACACACGCTTACACATTTTTATGCTTGCTGGGGACATCTGCTGGTCACGTACTGAAGTGGACCCAGTTTTTAAATCGCGATTGTGATCCTCCATCCATTTTCTATTTTTGGGGGAGGGGGGTGTTCAGGTGTATTATTTTTCACGCCACACACACACACACACACACACATGCATCCACACACTGTCGAAAACAGTTATGGTGTTTTTAATACTGCTGCTGAATTTTCCCTGCAGTGGTTCCACATAGAACCCCTGTTGTTGTTTTTCCCTCCTCTTTTTTTCCACTCTGTCCTTCCCCCACCATTCTCTCTCTCTCTCTCTCTCTCTCTCTCTCGCACTTTCTCTACCCCAACCATCCTCCTCACCCCTTGTCAGAATCAATTTATAACTTCTATGTGTGGCCAGTGGGTGGCTATGTATAAGTAGTCTTAACCTCTCTCATTGGCTCTGACACACGCACACACACACACACACACACACACACACACACACACACACACACACACACACACACACACACACACACACACATGCGCACGCACTTTGATCCCTGGCCTATCTGGTCATTTTAACTGAGCCATCCCTGAAATATTAACCTCTCCTCCCTGGCCCTTCATCCCTTTTCACTCCAACCCCCCCCCCCCCCCCGCCCCCCCCCACACACACACACACTCTTCCTCTGCTCTCACAGGGCTGCCGTGGCTTGTCAGTCAAAGCGCTCCTGGCCATTTTGTTAACCCCTGAGCTCTTCCCTTTGCTACTCTCTTGCACGTGTCTGTCAAGCTCTCGGGTTAGAAGTAATTAAAAGCCCTTTGGTCAACAGTTTAACCTTTGCTCCTGTGCCCCCTCTCTCTCTCACTCTCTCTATTTCTCTTAGCCTCTGATGGAGACAATGATCCAGAACCAACAGAGGCAGACTACACGCTTAGACCAGGCCTAAAGATGGACGATGTTGGTGAGTCATTTTCTTTTCCGCACCTGAGCAAGTGTGGAAAACATATTTGAGACACGTCTGCATTGGAACAAGCCACACTCATACTTCTTCACACTGGAATCACAGCTGGGTCGTCAACGTTCATGCCAAATGTCATAAAAGAGCATGAGTGTCATTCGTTCCTACAGGTGGAAATCTTTTACTCACAAGGCACAACAAGTTCCCTCTCATGTTTACTTTTTTTTTAATTGGTTGTCATAAATTATAGCTGCATATTTGGAGACATGTTAAAGTATCTTAAAGCTTGGATGAGCCATCCTCATGCCAAATTTTGTTTTTCCAGTAGCTTCTGGATTAAAAATTAAAAATAAATGTGCCAAAAGATTGTAAGGCCACACCTGGAAGCTTTATTAATATTGTCCATTTCATACGGAATTTAACTCAATGTGTTTAATTAAAAGTTCAATATTTAAAAGCGTTGACAAACAAAACCGTTCACCCATTTAGAAACAAAGTAAAGAGATAAAAAGCAGCTTACTGAAATTACTAGGAGGACACGTACAGTGCCAGAACACGATTTTTTTCGAGGGGAAGAATTTTAAGAATTTTAAAATGCTTTAAAAGACCCTAAGCATCGATTATATTCAATGCAATTGTAAAAATCGATGGGATTTGTTTCTAATTCCGGTGGACAGTGTTGAAATAAGCAGTGGATGTGACAAACATGATGAGTCAATTTGAGACTTTTGGCCCCGACTGTATTGCATTGTGACTGTAAACACAAAGGCTGGATTTCTTCCACGCAGTTACAACATATTGGCAAGCCTTACGTTGCGCAAGATTATCCAGCACTTGATGTCACAGGAATGATGCTAAATCTGTCAGCGCTGACTTGAGGTTGGCAGCCAAGCGCCTAGTAAATCGGTAAGTGACAGACGTAATTCAACGTCTCCGCCAATCGTGCGCTCGCTGGCTTTCCGGCGACAAAAAACAACAACAACAATGTGCTGCATCCGGCCAGGTCGTGTTATGGAAGCTGCCACGTGGGCATCAATCCTCATCCTGTCAAGTGTTTGCGCTCTTCCGTGGCAGTTTGTAAAATATGCAGGCTATTAATCTCTGTGTGTTTGCCTCGTAAATCAATCTGTTCTCCGAACTGTCATGAGGAAAGTCATCATATAAACTCGTTGTGATAAGATGTACCTTCTTGTGGTCTCCTTCTCCGTCCAATTATGAACTGCCGGAGGTTCAAACATTTGAAACTTCAGATCCATGGATTTTTGGATCTGCGCCAAAGCGTGTTCAGACTTTGCAAGGAAAGCCTTAAAAAAACAATCTTTGTTTTTTTCCACGTTGTCACACCCAGGCAAGAACGATCGGACAAACAAAGCACATAAAACAACAACTCAACAAGCAAAGGCGTCTCCTCGACTGACATCTAATTACGCTTGTCGCATCGCATTCTTAATTACTGTTATTCACCTATCACGCTAAGGACGCCGGCTCGTTCCAAACCAGGCCGCTTGTTGACACTGTGTCCGTTTCGCTCAGCCTCCATCTCTGTTACCGCACTTCTGCGATTGGATTTCAGTAGGCACGAGGTGGCGTCAGCGAATCCCCGAGCAACACCGTGATGCTCATTTGCCCGTCACCAAGGGTTCAGGTTTCAGCTTCTGACAAAGCGGGCCATTAACGGAGAAATCAGAAGCTTTTTCTTTAATGGGCTTTATTATCGCAGCAATTACCGTCGACGACGTGTCAGACGACCTCTTCCAGGAACATCAGGAGGGACGTCACTGATGAGAATGTAATTTTAGTCACTCGGCCTCTTTTAATATCGACGGCAGGCTGTTTACTGATCTGCTGGCTTCTTATTTTCAACTGCAATTACATTGTCTCCAACTTTGATCGAGTGCAACCTCTAAACTTGAACGCGACACATTCCGAGGCTCTCGTTGACGTCCAAGTTGTTCCCATTGGGTGTAATGTGAAGAGAATTTGTTCGGGCCTCAACCTGTTGAACCTGCAAGGTAGCAAAGTAAAAAATTTAAGCAAATAATTGTTGTGCAATGAAATTGATCATGATATTTAAAAAAAAGTAATAATAATCAAATGATTCTGAAATAAAATATCCATCCAACCATCCATCCATCCATTTTCCGAAGCGCTTGATCCTCACTAGGGTCGCGCGGGGTGCTGGAGCCTATCCCAGCCGTCTTCAGGCAGTAGGCGGGGGACACCCTGAATCATTCATCCTTTCATTCATCTTCCGAGCCGCTTGATCCTCACTAGGGTCGCGGGGGGTGCTGGAGCCTATCCCAGCTGTCTTCGGGCAGTAGGCGGGGGACACCCTGAATTGGTTGCCAGCCAATCACACGGCACACAGAGACGAACATCCATCCACGCTCACACTCACACCTCGGGACAATTTAGAGCGTCCAATCAACCTGGCATGCATGTTTTTGGAATGTGGGAGGAAACCGGAGCACCCGGAGAAAACCCACGCAGGCCCGGGGAGAACATGCAAACTCCACGCAGGAAGGCCGGAGCTGGAATCGAACCCGGTACCTCTGCACTGTGAGGCCGACGTGCTCACCACTGAGTACCGGGCCGCCTAAAATAAAAAAATTGAATTAATTTATAACTACCGTATTTTCCACACTAAACGGCGCACTGGATTATGAGGCGCACCTTCATTGAATGGCCTATTTTGTATTTTTTTTTCATATATTGGACGCACCGTATTATAAGATGCAATCTACAATGTATCCACTAGATGGAACTGCGCTCAAGGAAATGCCAACAGGACGATCAGATGTCAGTTAAACGTATTGATAAAGCAGCGACACAGTTCACTTAACCAACAGCAAGTTATAGCATTGACTCGTTAACGTTGAACTCTATTGCCACTGTTCTATTTCAGTGTTCAAACGCGTAACCGATCGCCTTAAGTTTGAACTCTGCGTTGTCATAGCTCAAGCAAGGAGCCATTTTGGGGGTCGTCATATTACCGTAATAACCAGGCACAAGGCGCATCAGATTTTAAGGCAAACTTGTAAGGAAATGTAAGGCTTTTAGGTGCGCCTTTTAGTATGGAAAATCCGGTATTAATAAGCCAACATGTGCTGAAATTTATTCAGCGATGGGCTGGGGAAAAGCCCTTTCGGGGAAACTCCCGAAATTCCCGATGGCCACCATGCAATGGCTATTTGAACACAAATATTGCATCAACACAAGTAGACAGACAATATAATAACACGCACAGACATAAATGAATCCAAAATGAAGAATGACAGATCTTATTGCAGCTGAGTCAATTTTCAATATGAGTAATTAGCGTTCAATATGGTTTTTATAAGTAATAATGCTCAGGGCAATGTGTGTTGAGGTTGAAATGATGATGAGCAGGATATCACAATGAACAGAATCGCTGAGTTCATCAAATTGCCAAACTCGCAAGCATCACAAGTGATAGCTGCTGTCTGGAATTGTTCTGACTGACATTTGAAATGACAGAAGTCAGTGAGCTTGAAGATTTGTGGCCCGTGTTGGGACTTGAATTTTCACTCAGACCACCCCATTGGGATTGTTTTCCTCAGACAATCAAACTATTCTATCAATATTTATGTTGTTTGGCAAGACCTTACAGATAGCAAAAGTTCAGCGCGGTTAAATTTAGCCCGCGCTCATCTTACATTTCTATTCAGACGGTGGAGTGTGTTGTGCTCACTCACTAAAATGCCGGAGGACACCTTTTTCCCCCCACACTGGATATGACCTCAAACAAGATTTGTGCAGTCAAAACAGCTTTTCATCACTTTTCGTAGCCCTGCTGGATCCAATTACATAATATCGCACAGGTTGAGCATTTGCAGTCCGCTCTTCCAATGTAATGTTTTGTAAAATGATACCCGCTATAAAAGACGAGTCTCCAGGTAAGTACAAATAAAAGCCGTTGCTCCTAAACACTGACCAATTAAATGCAACTGTATCAAAAACTGATTTATGGACACAATGCTAGATAGATACTGTTATGATGCTGTTTTGGTTAGCGACAGACTGCAAATGGCCCCAGTACTTACTGAACTCTTTACATTACAGTGACTTTGTTTCACCAACTAGTCCATGTTTTAGTGCACAGGTGTCAAACTCAAGGCCCGGGGGCCAGATGTGGCCATATGTAATAAATCAGTGACATGTTATCAGCATTTTCTTATGACCAAATCCCTCATTGCAGGGACTTCAACAGTCGTTGAATAAAACGTTATTCTTGACTTCTTCATGTAGTTTCAGCCATCACGGCCCTCCAAGAGAAACGGAATTTATAATGTGGCCCGTGACAAAAATGAGCGTGACACCACTGTTTTAGTGGTTTGAAATGATAATAAGTCTACTTTTTTGAACGATGATGAACATTTTGCCAACATACGCGTATGTCATTCTGGTCGTATTTTTTGATATCATGCTTGGTGTCCAAAATTTTGAGAGCCACTGCTCTATTGCATTAAAATCAACTTATACATTATTACAGTATATACATGATACATTACACATTACATTTGTTCCGAAAAAAATATGAATGCAAGACACGTGCTAATGTAAGTTAAATGCCCAGTGGACCTGATTAAATTAAATGAATTAATGTACAAAGCACACAATAACCTGCTCTGCCAAACATTCAGAAGTTTTTTGAAATTCGAGAAAGCAACTATGAATTAAGAGGTACCAACTTATTCAAAAAACTCAAAACAAGAACAAACATCAAGCAAAGAAGTGTATCTAGCAAAGGTGTTAATATGTGGAATAATCTCGAAACGGACCTAAAAATGAGTAAATCGCTTGCTGATTTCAAAAACAAATTCAAAAAAATAGTACAAACAACCTACATCAATCAGAGTTAAAATGATAAATTCTAAACATTAAATATAATGATAAATCAGAACTAAGTTGATAAATAGAGAAAGGTATTGAAATATCCATTATGAATACAAGAGAAAATTGACACAAGAGTGCCAGGGTGAGGATGTATATAATCCCGATACAAACCAAAAGTTGTGAAAATATCACGGTTAAGGCTAAAGTATGAGCCTTAATGGAGACTTCTTCTTACTTTTTCTTTTCTGATTGATATAAAAATGATTTAGTAGATATAAACACATAACGGGGTAGGACTAGATGAGTTTTTTTACTTCATCCTACTCCCTTGAACATAATAACTGTGTTGAATGAAGACTGATTTCTTTCTTTTTACTTTTTTATCTACCTTATTTTCTGTCAAATTATTACTGTATATGTTTTATGTTCAATAAACAAACAAACAAACAAACAAACAAACAAACAAACAAACAAAAGAACAAAGCCGGCCCAAGTATGGCCCGCAGGCCATTTGGCCACACCTTCCTTAATCTGATCTCCTGGGCTGCAGCGAGTTCATCAGTTTGCAGCAGTGGGAGACAGGTGACAGGTGTCGTCCTGTCATTACATTCGTCTGCTGTCTGTCTGAGCCGCTAGGCAGCTGCCAGACAATATCGGCCTTTTTTTATTTTTATTTTTTTTTGAGCACTATTATACATGAATAACACATTGTCTGCTCCCCCGTCTTATTAGGCGGCTGGGTCAGAAGGTGTGCCTGACCGCACGTCATGAAGTACGGCAAGACCAAACTTGGTGTGCAGCACTATTTCTTTGACTTCGCCACATGTATGTTTTTTAGTGTGTGTGTGTGTGTGTGTGTGTCTGCCAGTGAGTGCGTCACTGCAGAACAATAGAAGCGCTATAAAAACAGCTGACACACGCTGCATGTGTCATTTGAGCCGCCTGTCTGCTATATGTCTAAACATGTAATTTCCCCATTGCAGGACAAATAAGGGATATCTTAATGACTGGACACTTCATTGGGTACGCCTAAGCACTCTAATAAGATATAAATCAAATAACTCTGCCTTTTCAAAATTGGTAATGGTAAATGGTTATTTATGATTGCTTCTCTTCGAGTGGTATTTGTTTCACGATACGTTTATTCTGCTGGAAGTTTGCAGTGGTAGCTGAATTATATATGTAATATTTTGCGAGTACGGCCATGTGACTACATAAAATGACCAAAAAAATGGAAACAAAGCATTTTTCCAGACCAGACTGCAATCCATATATGGAAATATATATACATGTATATATTTTTATATTTTTTGTGATTTCTTTTTATTTAATACCTGTAAATCTAACCTGAGAAATAATTAAGAGTACATTTCAAGCCTTTTTCTTTTAACCCTTGTTATTTTTCACGTTTTTATATCCTTTTTATGACCCAAATTTTCTTTTTATTCACAGCAAAACATTGTGCTCCTTCATTGATTATTCAAGGAATCACACAGTAATCCTACCTTAGAGCAAGGTCTCAATCACAATATATTTTTCCCCAAACGTCATACATATAAATTGTGGGTGGGTTGCATGCTTTGGACCTTTTTCTTTTAGTAGTTCTTCAGATTTTTTTTTTTTTGGAGTGTGGGGGGGTTCGGGGGTTGGATCAGTGGATGCTGTGGGCCCCTTATGTTCCGTAGGCCCTAAAAGCCCATCCCTGCTTTAACCTGTGTCAACTCTTTAATTGTTCTGTATACTAAAAGCAAAAGAAGACTGTTTGTGCATGTTTTTACATTCCAGTTCCAATAGCAAGATATACATCACATCATGAGTCACTGTGCCTCATCTTATCTCAGTAAAGGCAGATTTTTTTTTCAGACACAAAGAGCAGGACGGAAAAGGAAAGATAGGAGGTGACACAAAGGGTCAGGAAGGCAAATCAACCTGACCTGGAAGTTTTACGAGAACCACTCTAACAGGAATTTGAGTGCAAACCATTTTTGTAATGTGTTTTTCTTTTTTAAATACAGAAAATAGCACTCCACAATAGTACACATTACAAAAAAATATAGTAATGACATAAATAGAATGTAAGGATTAAACAGGTGATTGAACAGGTGATTAATTTATTGCAGCTCCTTCTATTGGGCATAGCTTGGCGACCAGGGGCAACAAAATACGAGGAATATAGCAAGTAAGAGTATGGTCACTTAGACACAAACAAAGTATTTGACTCAGCAGACTATTTTTCAGAGGATAAAGAATATATGCCTGTGATTATTATTCGATTGTCTGTCTGCATGTGTTGCTACACTGTTTGTATTCAATACCCATTGTTTAATTAAAGGGGACGTCAAGTCAAAGATTTTCCTAACAATATGTTCGATGTGCCCCCACTAGTCTAAACACGGCTTTGGTGTTTCCCATGAATGTGTTGGCATTCAGCATGCGGACTCAAAATAGATAGATAGATTCATTATACATCCATTTTTAACGATCTCAAATGTAACTCCATTTTCCCCCCCTCTTCTCTCACTTAGATGAATTCAATCCTTCTGTTCCCAAGCTGGAGAAGAGCGTGAGCGGTAGCAGCCCGTCCCGGGACCGCCTTCTGCTCACCGTCACCACGCTGCTGCTGAGTGTGCTCTTGGTCTCCTAGCAATGGCCGTCGCGTCAGCATCACCATGCCCACCAGCCTTCGGAGGGTGGACGGTCCAGTGGCGGGCAGGACAGTGAAGATGCAGTCTGTGTATGTGTGTCATTTGTGTGTGTGTGTGTGTGGGGGGAGGAGGGGGTGCGTGTGTGTGTGTGTGTTTGTGTGTGTGTGTGTGTGTTTGGTTGTTGGGTCATGCACGCCACACAAAGCATTTATAAAAGTGGCAGCATCAGACTGAAATTATCAAATAATTATAAAAAGGCAACAAAAAAAATCACATAAATCCACCCACTCATATGATTGGCAGGTTCACTTCCTGTTGGTGCATCGCCATAGTTACACGCAACGGGGCAACTGAACTGAATCGAATGGATTTTTCCTGGGATACAATGGGAACAGTGGAGAGCAAAAGGACATTTTATTTTCTTCCGAAGCAGAAGATGCTTCATGAACATATCCTGGGACTGTTTTTATTTTTCGTTATCTCTACAAGCAGTCAAGCAAGCAGTGCGGGGTGGGGGGGGGGGCATTCATAAAAAGCATTTAACGGTCTGAGGTTAAAGCACACGTGCGCACAGTCGCGGCAGAGCATCCCCACATTTGATCACTCAGCAATACTGAGATGGGATGAAGGAGTGCGTTGGCGTCGCTATCCTCGACCACAATCTGTCTCGTATGTACGCGCGGGTGTGTGAGCAAATGTTAACATCTCACCAATACATTCACACACTTAACACTTCATTCAAATGATTGAAAAAAAAACAAAAAACAAACTTCAACATGAAAGTGGGGAGGTTGTGTCTAGCCAAAAGTCAACCACTCCTACTACTCATACAACGGGCCGCCGACCAAGGAGAGTGTTGCCATGGCAACTAGCACCTTATTTCACCATGGTTACCACTCCCCTGCCAGACAACCATTCTGAACTCTATTTGGGACACCCTGACGAACTGTTTTGCTCTCCCCTTCACAAACAAGAGGCACGTGAGGCGTTCAGGCGTGCGTGTAAATGTCAAGACTGGACCGCAAATGAACATTTAAATGTTTTGAAATGTAATGAAAGTGTTTGGGGGTTTTTTTTCCTACAAACTTGAAACTCTGTGTCCTTCAATGTAGCTTTGGTTTGATTTTTAATTTTTTTTAATTATGTTTTTTGTGACATCTCTTTGTTAATAGTGATGGGATATGATGGAGCCATATGTCAACTTGGGCTGCATGCAGACTGGTGATCGAAACTTGAGCTTGTTTGTGTTTTGCAAAAATTTCATTTCATTGCGATTGTTTGATTTAAAATGAAGCTTGAAGCATCTTCTCACGTGTTGCTGCATGCGGTAATATAGTGTAACCTCTGAAGTTGAACGCAGTGTATCTGTTACCGCTTTGTTTGCCGTCAGAAGCAACCAGAAGAAATTACAGGAAACAAATTTAAGAATGTTGACACTATATGAATGTAGTGATCATTTTCATGGAACTAAGGAAACATCACTGAGGGTTCAAACTGTCCTTGAATTTACCACAAGTACTTCAGAGGTATCACTGTATTCGCTCTCTGACAGTTTTATTGAAACACAACATGATTGAAGGCTTTTTTATTAATATGATCGCATTGAAGTCTACTTTTCAGAAAATGTGGCCTTTGCACTCACATTTGGATGATACTACATCACACACACACACACACACACGTTTTTATTTACCGGTATATAGTGCATTCATGACAACTGCAGCTGTAACAAAGTGCTTGACAGAACCTTCAACAAAAGAATAATACAACAGAACACATAATATCAACTATGGAAAAAGTGATGATATTTCAACCTATCGGGAGCGATATTTGGTATATCATAATTGTAGCAATATACAAACCAGTACAAAACACACACATATTTGTACACAACTTTTTTTTTTAATTCTGAAGAGCAAGTGTGTGGTTCTAACCATATTAAAATACAACCTATATGGAGTCTGTAGTCTCACAGCACCATTGCAGTGTGCGATTCAGCCCAAGTGTATATATGGCTATGAGTGTGGTGGTGCGGGGCGGTGGAGATGGGGGGGGGGGGTGGGGGCAATCCTTCTTGCACTTAAGAATTAGGACACAAAAGAACGTACGTGTGCGTGCGAGCGTGTGAAAGTTTACGTGACGTCACTTGGCGACGCAACAGAAGCATTTATTAGAGTTGGAAACAACAGTTACAATCATGTTTACCTTTCGACTGGAATGACTTTAAATGTAAACTGAACAAGCAAACAAGCAAACAAACAAAGCATAACAACAGAGGTTCTAACCACGAGCGTGACAACAAAATAATACAAATCCTACTTTTAACAAGATGCGCTTCCGCCTCTTTTATTTGTCCCCACAAACACATCAACACAATCTGGTTTTGGTTTTGAGGATGTGACAAAATGGACCGGTAATCCAATCCAGGGACAACAGCTGGAGATGTTGCAGCACAACGTGTGCGTGCTGTGTCGATAATGTTGTCAGATAGGATTTTTGTTCCATATCAAGGTTGACGCTCTCCCATGCCAGTAATGACTTTCCGCGCTCCGATTACACCACGGATAAGAGCTTCTGTCACCTGCTCGCCACGTGAATGATTGCAGGTGGGGGAGTCGCTTGTCGGAGTGTTGCCATGTTTGTGCAGCATGTCGAATGTAAGTACAGTAAACTAAAGTGGCCTTTACATAAACATAGGTAACTTATTTTACTGTTAATGGAGATGACATCCACTTGAACAAATAAACAGCTCATTTAAAAAAAACAACAACAAAAACAAACCATTGGGGGGAGGTGTCTGATTTACTCCAGGTTTGCAAGTGTAAAACGGGTGCAAAGTTGGTGGTCTGCTAACTGAGATTGAATCTGCCAAACGTGCTTTGGCAGAAAAGGTAAGCAATGCAAAAGCAATTTGTCATGGAATATTTTTGTTTGTCAACCATGTTGTGCTATGCATGTGAAGCCTGGTTACTACTCCTGGCACTATCCAGCTAAGCTAACGAAGCTAACTATGGATACGCTTGGTGGCACTTGCGCTTTTTTGTATTATTTTTTTTATTCCGTTTCTAAAAGTTAAAAAAAAAGTTGAATCTACATTCTGGATAAACCTTTGTGGTCATCCATAGAGTTGTTTCAATCCCCCTTTGTCCGCCCCGAGGTAAACAATGTAGGCCTTGTTGTCGGCTACGTATGCTAATAGTCAGAATCGTGTGACTTTGTTTTAACGCGAACCGTAATTGGTTCGAATCAGCAATGGTATACGGTACAATTTTCAGCCTCATTCGATGTCAGCAGGTGAGGGTTTAAAATTTGGCATAGTATAGAGAAACTTAGGATGCAGTGGCAAACACAGACGCGATGACGAAGTATTTTAGCCTCAAGGCCGTAGCTCTTAGCATGGTAGGAAATACTTTATTATCGGTAAATCGTGAAATGAGACGTTGTCCCTCCCATACGTATTCTTGCGACCAAACGCCGCACAGTAATTCACAACTTTTTGAGGTTGGCTGTAAAAATTCTCTTCTCAAGCACCAGAGCAAAAGTGTTTGTCTTTAAAAAGTATTTATTGCTTTTTAGATAGCTTTTTTGGAACAATGTTGCTCTTCAATATTGCTGTCCTAAACCAACCACGACTGTGTCAGTTTTGTGTTGTGGATGTTAATGTTGCGTTCTGCTTCAATCTACACTGCGTTATTGATTGGAAGAAAGGAAGAAAAAAAACGACAGACAAATACTGCTGATGTTATGTAGTTAGTTTTAATGATTTTCTGTCAACCTTAGAACAGACTAGCTCAGATTTTACACAAGTAGTTTGTAGAAATGAAGTCTTCCTCTTTTAGAGTAGCTGTACTCTCTTCATCCCGCAGCTCCGTGGTCATAATTGAATAGAATTTTGTCCAGGTTGTATAACATTTTGGGTGAGCGTCGGTGATTGTTCCATTAGAATGACTTATGATAAATTTGTCCAAACATGATATAGTTCTCAACATTTTGGATGATGACTAAATTTTCATCACAGCACCCATATGCAAGCGAAGTAGCGAGACGGGTGATAAAGAGAATGACTCAGGCACCTTCTCGGGCTCTTTGAGTAATGAACCTTGAGAGAAAATCGCAGTGTCAGACATGATGTGAGTCATATCATATAGACCGATTCCATTTATTTCAGGTAAGGTTTTACAGAAAAAAAATCAGGAAAGCGCCTCAAGGAGAGACGGTGTAGTAATGATGACTAATGGCTAATAAGTGTTTTTTAAGAGGGCGGAAAAAAAGGCATCGAGGCGTTTGATTTAATCTAATGTGATCATGTTCAGCCTTTGCAATGCTTTAGGCTTTTAGTTTCACTTTATATTCCTTTATGTTCATTTACAGCGTTCATCATTTCCTCTTTGGCCTCATGTGTGTCAAGAGTCATGTTAGAACGTTTTCATTGAGAAACATAATGAGCTGATCACTTTCAAATAAGCTTTGTGATGTTTATTTCACTATCGAGGTGGGCAACCGACAACCCACCTGAGCATTTGATCCTGCAGTAAAACCCAGGCCCAAATAGATTTAACCCAGATAAATTTGATTTAATTTGAATGAATGAATTTCAATGCGAAACTATCACAGATACCAGGTGAAAAAAAATTATTGGAGGGGGGAGTTATTAACTCAACATTTCCTGGCAACAAACTTTATTCCAACTGCAGCAGTTGTGAAAGCGCTATATCAACAAAGCTGTATTGTATTGTAGTCCCCTTAGCGTAGCGACATCCAGTGGATGCATAACGCAACCTCAGCTACTATTGTAGCTTCTATTCTACGCATCTTATAATGCGATGTGCCCTATATATGAAAACCATTTTACAATCGGCCATTCATTGAAGGTGCGCCTTTATACCCCAAAGCGTCTTAAACTGGAGAAAATACGGCATTGAAAACGGCTTGCTGTCTTTGACAATGCGATGTTAAGGATTGCACAAACATGCCGTTTTACGGGTTGACTGAAAAGTGATTTTGAAGGTACGTGCATTGCCAATGGACAAAAAAAAAACATCCTGCTAGTGTTTTGCTCAAGCCTTCACCCAGAACCTTCTTCTTTCTCCTTCCAGTCGCCCCACGACTCTCTTATCCAGTCAGAAGTCACACTCAGATACCTTCACGGTCTCACAGTCTGAGTTGATAGCAAGAATCCCGTGAAATGATTTTTGCCTCTTTCAGGCTGGTTTGCACTTTTTTTTTTCTCCAGCATACTGTACGTCTGTGTGTCTCATCCGCTGTCTGAGTGAAGAGTTGTCTGCGAGGCTATTGTTCATGAAGTGTTGGAGGCCCCTCTCGGTATATTCGTGTTACGGCATGTTTGAAAGGAATTAAATTGTTTTTAATGGCCTCTGAGTGAAGGGCGGAGCAGGCCTAATCCCTGGACTGGTCACCAGCTAACTACTGGGCACATTCAGAGAAACAACTGTTCACACTATGGATACTTTACTTTTCATTCCTTCATGTTTCTAAAACTAACTATAATGTTAAGCACATTAATTTTGTCTTGTGTATACATACGCATACAGGTAGCAAATATTCGGTTTGGGTGTTCCCAACATGCAGTCTCATACTTATTTTTTTTATTGATTGACATTTTTGCACCATAAATATTACATTTATTAAAAAAAACTAAAAGTAATCCAAAGACTAAAAAAATATAAACTAATATGAAGCATTGAAAAAAATTTAAACGAACAATCTTGCACTAAAAACTAGTTGAAACTATTTAAATTTAAAAAACAAAAGTCAAAACAAAATGGCCTATAATGAAAAAAATCAGACGCTATTTTAACCCCGAACCTTTGAAATATGAGGAAGATGCAGTCCTTGGAGAAAATCCATCCATCCATTTTCCGAACCGCTTGATCCTCACGAGGGTCGCGGGGGGTGCTGGAGCCTATCCCAGCTGTCTTCGGGCAGTAGGCGGGGGACACCCTGAATCGGTTGCCAGCCAATCGCAGGGCACACAGAGACGAACAACCATCCACGCTCACATTCACACCTAGGGACAATTTAGAGCGTTCAATCAGCCTGTCATGCAACGTTTTTGGAATGTGGGAGGAAACCGGAGTACCCGGAGAAAACCCACGCAGGCCCGGGGAGAACATGCAAACTCCATGCAGGGAGGCTGGAGCTGCAATTGAACCCGGTACCTCTGCACTGTGAAGTCGACGTGCTAACCACTGGACTACCGGGCCGCCTCTTGGAGAAAATATAATTACATATAAAAATAATAAAAATTAAAAAACCCAGGCAAGCCTGGAGAGAGCTTGAAAACTACACACAGGAATTCCCAAAACAGCATTCGAACTGGAAATCTCAAAGGTGTGAGGCAGATGTCTAAAAACAAAACACTTTGAATCATATTTGTTATTTTTTTAATTTGACGTGAATGAAATGATAAACTGAACATGTAATGCATTTTATTGCATTGATTAAGTTCACCTATAGGTCAAGAAATTGATTTGTATTTATTTTTGCATTTGTATTTTAAAATACGAAATGTTTATAACCGCCAATGCGTCACTTGCTTTCAGTTTCTTTTCCCCAACAAACTGCAGTACTGCGCACAGCCGCTGAGCGTCACTGTAAAGCGACCAGAGGTGCCTCTCTGTTAGCTCCATTGTAATCTTTAATGAGGACAAACAAATCCATTCAAGTCACAGTGGCCATTGTGTAACTACAGTCATTGGGATTAAACGGTCAGATTTGCCTTATCGGGTTATGATATAACCGTGTGTGTACGTGTGTGCTGAGTTCATGGTCGAGGAGAGCGGCAATGTGCGGCTGGAGGCCGTGAAGAGATGCGCACTTAAACACAGCGCAGACTACAACTCTCAGAACTACCACAGGATTGAATGCGTTATCAGTGACAAGTCAAGGTCTTGCATGGAAAGTCACAGAGGAAAAGTCACTTCCAATCTGTCTTCCCTGCACTGCATTGCTGTGTTTGTGTCCGCCTCTAGTCGGAATAAGAATGTCCTGTGGATGTAAAATGTCTACACCCCCTGACCACCCTCCCCCCCATTCAAATGGCAGGTTTTTGTGAAACATGAGATGAGAGCAAGATAAATAGTGTTAATGTTTTCCATGAGTATGACTTATACGACATATTTTTGAGAGAGGACGCAAAAAAAAAACGAGATAATGTAGTTGCATAAGTGTGCATACCCTCTTGTAACTGAGGTGTGTTGATCTGTTCAGAATCAAGCAATCATATTTAAATTCATTTTAAATGGACAGCAAACACTTCCAAGAGTCTCTGATTGATCCCAAATAAAGTTCAGATGTTCTAGTAGGCTTTTCACAATTGAACGGGGAAGGACGCTCTTTATTTTAAGACGAACGTAAGGTTTAGTGTGTTTTCTTTTACAATTTAGGTATGCATGATTTTAGCATGATCCGCCAATAATTTATTGGAAATTATTTTGCAGCCCCCCCCCCACCCTCCCAAGCTATACCTTGTTTCGGTTTGGCAAACTCTAGCGCAGTACATCCGATCCGATGTCTGCCTTGACGGCAGGGAGGGGAAGCCCTCACGCTTCATCTTTAATCATTTTGCGTTCTCCATGTGCAGCCACCTTTTCATTTAAACACCTCTGAGCCGTTATTGGCGTAAGGTGTCGCATGCATCAGTCTCACCACGTTGCCTCGTGTCCTGGGCCTCGTGCGTTAGCCACGTGGTTGCTTGTGTCATCGCCACTTATAAATGGATAGCGAAGCAGTAGGTGAACGATCACACATTATCACGTTGTGACTTCAAAATATACGGTTTAGGTTGTGTCTGGAGAGATATCGTCATAATTACCTTAAGTGCTTGTTTTTGTGGCCATATACACATACTGTGTTTATTACGTTGGAATACAGTGTTGCTCTGCGATATTGCGGCTTTTGAGTGATCATTTTGATTTTTACAGCATACGCATGAGTCCAAATTTAGCGTCGCACATCCTCATTGTCGTATCAAAATGTGCCGCAACATGCCAGACAGCACTAAGGTCAGCCGAAAGAGATACAACATACAATAATTTAGAAGAAGAAGCCGAGAAGGTCCCCAACTAAGCGTCAGTAAACGTTACTCCCAAAGGGCAGCTATTGTTGTAATGTCTTTGTTTTACTGCTCCATATTGCTGAAAGTAGCAGATGTTTGATTGCTTATAAATACCCTAACATACAGTATTTGCACATTTCGGTTAGCCTGTCTATGGCCTTTTGCATTATACTCTGTCAGCAGAAAGCGAACAGACTTTCTTTGGAAGACAGTATATAGTGTGGTTGGAATGTACAGTGTGTAATTCTCTTTTGTTTTTATGTGTCACAGTTTTACAAAAAACTTGAACCAGGAATGACAAATGCGAGAAGCAAAAAGACTTTGCATCTTATTGGAAATGGGTGTGAGAACAAGTGTGAAGGAATATTTTAATATGTATGTATGTATGCATTTTAATGTAAAAAATGGAATTGCTGGAATAATCGAATGTGTTGTTACTTGTTACTTCTGCATTGGCAAGCACACGTCTGAAGCACAGGAGTCAAACAGATCAGATGCAAGACGGGTGGAAGAGACCCACGCAAAGGGCCGCAGGTTATCGGGTGCCGATATGTACAATACATTGCAAGAGTTTTCTGCATTTCTCTGAATAAATAATGCTGGAATCTGCTTGGCAAGATTGAAGCTTTGCCAGAAAGTGCCTCAAACTATCGATGTCAAACATTTTGGCGCTGCGCCACAACAGGATTGGCAGGGGTTATACAATTTCTGTGTAATAACCTTGTGTGTGATTAACGCCTTTTGTGAAGCCCTTTGAACGTAATTAGGAAATGGGTGAGTGTTGAATGAGCAGTGAAAAGAGCTACATTAAATTTTATTTTTTAATGAGTGCCCACGACACCTATTTTGCTGTTAACAAAGACAACTACTCCCCTAATTTGACAAACGCATATGTATCCTATTAAATCTGAACCACCCAGAAAGTGTGTGTGTGTGGGGGGGGGGGGGGGGGGGTCAACAATTGATGCAAACATCCAGATGAACACATGCCGTGAAATGAACAGGACGTCTGCCATTTTACCCCCCAAGCTCCCGATTTTGGTCATTTCATGTGGTCTACAAACGCCTTGTGGGGAAGCTTTTGAGTTTTCAGTATGACCTAATATTTGGTGATTTGCCATCCAAAATTTTGCTCGAACTAACAGAAGCTGCAATCACCCACTTTTTCACATTTTCTCACACTAAGAAAAAATTGCCTAAAATGGTGGACTTCCTGTTCAATTTTGGGGCTGGCTCCTTGATGTTTTTGCTTGTGCATTATGACAGATATGTGCGCCCAATTTTGTGTCAATAGGTCACAATGGGAGCCTTAGAATACGTTTTACCCTGGATGCACAGTCTTGCAAAAATAAATGCATTTTGGGGCGCATTGAGCGCTCACTTAAAAAAAGCACTTAATCTGTCGGAATTTTAAAAAAAAACGCTTTACCAGGGCAGTGCTTTGTATAAGTGGTTAGCAAGTCCACCTCACGGTTTTGACTGCGGTTCACAGCATCGGAGCTTTCATGTGTAACGCTTTGGTGCTTGCCTGGGTTCTCTCTTAAAAAATCGAATGGCGACCCTAACTTGAATAGTGCACATATCGCACATTTTAAGAACCAGCCTTCCGCTAACATTAAAAAAAAACATGCTTCTTAGGTTCATTTAAGACTCTAAAGTTGCTGTAAATTGGTGTGAGTGTGAAGGATATACTTTATGTACCCTGTGATTGGTTACGAAATCAGTTAGCCTCCATTTCATCCACGTTCATTTTAAATTCTTTGGACACGTTTTGGCCGTTTCACACGGAAGTTGTTCATGTCACCCTTTAATCACCTTTCATAGAGCACCCGAAGCATGTATCCTAACTAGTTTGAATGCAGCGTGAAATGATAACAGGATTTGATTCTCTTTTAGCTAGTCACTTTAGCTTCTGTCTCGCCACAAAACTTTTTTTTCCCTTCCCTGTAAAAAATGCAGCGCTTGAAGAGCTATGGCCCTGTCTCGACACACCGCTGCGGCAATTTTCTTCTGGTGCGCGCAAGCAGATTCCACAACACAGTGGATGCTTTTTCTCTTTTACTTGATCTCATCAAACAGAGTCACTGAGCTGACTGTGACAAATGGCCCTGTCGCTGTATCAACCTCCATTTCTCTCGCTGTCTTCACAATTTGGACATTTTCCTTTCCCCTCCTGGCGGCTCCTCACGCTTATGGATGGCTTTATTTTCACACTGCCTCCACTAGTCTCAAGTTGTTGTTGTTGTTGCTGTTTCCTCCTTCTCATTGACTGCTTCGACTCTGTCAGTTGCCCTCAGATTGATGCTCCGCAAGTTACTCACAAACCAGTTTTTCCCCCTCGACACGCAGCCTGCTCGCTCTAAGTATAGCTCTAATCCTCTACTTCTGAGACAGCATCTGGACGACACCAGCAGATGGGAGGGTTATATTTATTCTGCCTCACACGCTTGGCCAACGCGAGCTTGAACACCGCCACGGTATTGAAATAGAATATACAATCACTCATAAAAATATCACTTGTGAAACTTTAAGAAGAAAGCAATTGGAAGTAAAGCCATAGAAAGGGATCTATTGTGGAAAATTGACTTTTTAATCACTTGTGTATAGAATCTTCAGTGAATGGTGTGCCCGCCCACCCAACAAGCGTGAAAATCTACTTCTGAAAAATATGTCTGAGAAAGCCCCTTTATTTGTCTTTGTTTCATTTACGTCAGTGGTGTTAGCTTATAAGCATTAGCTAGCACACATTAGCCTGACCAGCAAGTTGAACAAACTTGAAAACTGAAAGCACAATGACATTTTCACTTCACTGGATTCATAGTCATTCATTTATTCATTCAGATTGGGCGCCGAGGTCTCAAAAGTCAATCTTTCTGTCATTTTAGGTTGGCAAAAGAGGCACTTCACCCTGTAGTCTTTTGCTTCAATATACTCAAACCTCCGGATGTTTTGGGGTGTGAAATGCCAGAAGAATTGGCCAGAAATACATATAATATAATAATAACATAGGAAATATTTGTCACACAAATACTGTATTATTCTGTACAAAACTGAACAATTATTCATTCATTATTCAACTTTAGACACCCTCTAAAATGAAACGATCCCCGGTAAGAAAAATATTCCCCGTGCTGACATATGTTTTCGTTTACATACAGTTGCTTCTGCAGAGCGAGTGGAGGTGCTAAGAACAGCAGACTGGTTATCAGATCGACTTAATGGCTTTAGATTTAATTCATTATTGGAGTGGCGCAGCGCCATGGTTGAAATGTCCTTGCTTAGCCTGTTAATCACCAGCTTATAATGGCTGCAAATTTCAAGAGAAACAGCCTCAATCTCAGGGCAGGCATATAAGGGTTTGTAAGTCTTAAGTCGTCATACTGGAAGATTTGTTTTTTAGAAGAACACCTTGTGAAGGTGATACACTTTATGATGTGCGATCTCTGTCTGTGATGGGGGCGGGCTATTATCTTTCCTCTTCCACACATTTAGGGCTGTTTAGAAACATTTTTTGTCAGATAAAGAAGCTGATCAATGGAGTCTTTGAACAAATTCCGAGTTATTATGTTCAACCTGAATAACAGGATCCCGGGGGAGGTTGTCTGTGTTTTTCAGTGATTTGCCTCTCAAGACAATAAATCTTCGACGTGCGTTAAGTGATATGACAGCGAGGCTATCTCTTTGACATCCAAGGTCAGGTTTGCACAACAATGACAAATAAGTTTGTGAAGTTTCACGTCAAACTGATCCTCCCGACAGTTAAAAAAAAGAAAACAAAACAAAACAGAATAGTTATACAAATGCCAGACCAGCAGTTGGTGATGTCAAACAAATCAAGAACAGCCAATATGCTTTTAATCTGAAATTGTTTTTTATATGCAGTTAGATGGTATTTAAATCATCGCATATTGTTGCCCTGTGATGGGCTGGCGAGCATGCCCCATTTGTTGCCCAAAGTGAGATGAGGCCCAATGTAGACGAGCACAATGGAACATGGATGGACGGATACACTCAGCCGTTTGCAACGGAGTCACAGTTCAAGTTTGCAAGCCCGCTTCACACTGGCTGTCAAACTTGGGTTCTTTCTGCTGCGGGAGGTTGAAGTCGACCTGAGGATTTGCTCGCTAATGAGGTAGAATCAGAGGCATAATAAAGGCAGTATGGAAGCTGTGTAAAAGGAACCTCAGGTTTATCAATTGGTTGGTCAGTTGCTATCTTGAGTCATAGCTTTGCTACCAGGGCTAACCAATACTGTACATAAAGTACAATGTAGAAGTTGTTTTACAATAAAACCTCTTAGTCAGTTCTTTTGTGGCTGCAAAGCAAAGTGCGGAGAGTCTCTGTCTCCGAAATGCACAAGTACAGTCACTGAATAGGGCAACTGATCCTTGCCAGCAGCCTCTCACGATACCCACATTCATGCTTTCATGATGGGACATTTCCCCCATTGGGGAAATGTGCTTCTTCCTTGACAATCATACATTCAGAGTCAAAACCTGATACAGGGTAGCAGTATTTCCATTGCAGTATTTTCGTAGATGTGCGGTGCTCGGTCACTTCGTGTCTGGTGGAGAGTGTAATTCTTTCATGAAGGTCCACTTCAGTCACGTTCGGCTGCTTTGCTCGGTGTGCGGCAGGCTTAAGAGGGCTGTTCCGAGTTCCTGACATTCATACCTCATGAGTTGTTGCTTTTGTTGCTTCCTTTTGTTAGGTGGGTGGACGGTTGATTCAGCCACACCCAGGAAACACCGGAGCGACCGCATTTGGACACTCTTAACTCATTCACTCCCAAAGACGTTTTTAAACGTCTTTTCAGACTTGGTCCAGAATTGGCTGGTACTGAATGAGTTAAGCATCCACCCGGTGGAGTTGTCAGAGAGAGGAATGTCTGAGGCGCTTAGATTGCTGCACTTGTGTCCTAGATAAGAAGAAAGATGGCTGGATGGAACATTGGTAGTCACATCAGATGAGATCCTTGTCAAATCAAGATTGGAAGTAACCAAGAGATAACCCACACATGACGCGTGGTTGTGCCATGACAAGTTTGATGGGTGGAAATCTGTCACGCTTGTCCGAGTCATCCACGATGGCACCCATGCACGCATGTTGAGCACTTTAACCCACACGTCCTCACATGGTAGGCACTTTCACTTTCATGCCCCCCGCCCCAACCCCCAGCCTACAAGACTTGCACATGTTGATTACCTCTTAATGCAAACGCCAACTGGTGCCGCAAAGCACACCAACGCGTGGCTGCAAACAGGTTCGTATGTCACTGTGTCATTTGTCACCCTCCCACGTTGTCCTCACGTGCGGCGCATACGTACGACGTGTTCGCCTTCTGACGTCCCATCCATCTCATGAAAATGAATCAAATTGGAAGCGCGTGTCGACTTGGCCCTTTTCGGTGAATTTGTTCACCGGATCATGCCCGCTGACAGAATGTGATGGAAATCACGATATCTCAACAGTAGAATTATTTTCTAATTGGATCTAGGTTCACACATTAGACATGGGTGCTATTTGATGGGTTTCTGAGAACATTTTGATACTGGCAGAGGCATAGTAGCACTGTGCTCGTCCATTGTTTGGTCACGAATCAGCACCAGTCTGCTTGGCTGCTGAAGGAGTGTGATGTCCCGTCATCTCATTGGTGCCCAAGGAGCAAAATAAAAGGCTGCTTGCTGCCGTCCACCCGTATTCCTCTGCTGCACAGAAGAGTGGATAATGCATCGCTTCGGCATAAATGGTGTTCGGTCTACAAGTTGCGCTGGCTCGAGATTTCATCTCTCAAGAGCTTCAGCGACTACTTTTACATTTGCTGCTCGCACGGACGTCATTTCCTTTTCCCATACTTGTAAAGTAATTTCCACTTTTATCCACACAAGTCCTTAAAACGGCTGATGACTTTCAAACAAGCAGCTGAGCCGTCTGGCATACACACATAAACACGTATACACGCACAACACGAGGGGTGTGGGCACGTTGCAACTTACTGAGTACTGCTTGAACCAAATCGAGGAATTAATGAGGGAAGAAATAACAGCCTGTCGTGCTGGGACACAGTTTTTTTTTTTTTTTGGTATGTGTGTGTGTGTGTGTGTGTGTGACTTGTTAAAATCTGGTCTGGCTGTGATACACTGTGGATTTTGTTGTGACGCTTAATAATATCGCAGCGCTGTCTGATTAAGGCAGCGCTGTGCAGAGCAGCGCTTTGTGAAAGGATGCACATTGCTTTTTCCATTTAGTTTCACTTTTAGCGGTGGCCTTGATATATTTTTGGAAGAGAATTTGATTTAAAGTTCAGGTCAATCCCCCCCTCCTCCCAAACAAACAAACAAAAAAAAGCAATTGTATCTGTACTGCAGTGCATCTCCTGATTAGATTGTCTTGGCCTTTTGCAGTTTGAACTCAGCAGGGTTTGTTTATATGCCAGTTAGTTAGCTGTTTATTTTCTTGTTTCAATTGGTTTGTTTGTTGGTTAGTTTGACAGTTGGTTGGGGGGGGGGTTGTTTTGTTTTTGTTGGTTTCATTAATTGGCGGCACGGTGATCGACTGGTTAGCATGCCCGCCTCAGAGTGCAGAGGTGCAGGGTTCGATCCTGGCTCTGGCATTTCTGTGTGAAGTTGGCATGTTCTCCCCGTACCTGCGTGGGTTTTCTCTGGGTAATCTGGTTTCATCTCACTTTCCAAAAACATGTTGGGCAAGTAATGGGACACTCAAAATTGTCCCTCGGTGTAATTGTGAGCTCGAATGGTTGTTTGTCAATATGTGCCCTGTGATTGGCTGGCAACCACCCAAAGACGGCCGGGATGGGCTCCCGCATGCCCGCCACCCTCGTGAGGATTAGCAGATAAGAAAATGGATGGATGATTAATTAATTTGGTGTTTTTTGTTTGGTTCTTTTTTTTTTCGGGGGGGGGGGGTCAGTCTGTTCCTTAATTTGACGGGTGGTTGGTTGGTTTGTCGGTTGTTGTTAATCAGCAAAACATGATTTCAAATGCCATTAATCCATGAACCGGAATTGCATATTGTGTGAAAAACGTGTTAAATGTTGCCACAAATCCAGATAATGCTTCCAGATGAAGCAGGAAGTCCAAAAAAATGGACAGACACGTTTCATGGTAAATCATGAGGAAGGTCTTCTTTCTTTTTATCGTTTGAGTCGAGATGGAACCATTCCAGCGTGCAATAATGAAAGACATTCCCATCATTGTATGTTTCCTCCTTGAAGCACGGAATGCTATTATGCTAATATACCCAGTGAACCCAAAGCAGCGAAAGGTTATACCTTGATGGTGGTCTCTTCTCCTCCTATCGTTTCATCTTTTTGGACACCTCGTTGGTGAAAAAGCCCCAAGTGTTAATCCAATTGGGTCAAGCTGTCTCGAGCCTGCACGCACGTGCAGCAGTTTGCGCTGCAGAGCAAAAACAGGAACCGATGAGCGAAAACAACTTCGCGCCATGCTTTCATTGTTGTGTGTGCGGGCTGTCTGCATTTGCGCGCTTGCCTGCACGTGTAATCGTTGGCACATGCATGCACGGGCAGGAAACATCAGGGTCGCGAACATAACAGCATTGTGGCCTAAGCCTGTCCCCCCCAGCACTCAAATAACCTCTCTCTTTTCGACAAGCCATGCACTAGACCTCCAGTCATGTTCTTATCCCATTTAATTACAAATCAACATTGGCTTAGCACTGCGTTGGCCGCATACGTCCTCTGGCAGCCATCTCAATAGACTGCCGAAAAGCTGCTGCGAATCATTGAAAAACGATGGATTATGCTGAGCTATAGTATTATTGGCTGTCACATCTGTACGCTTTGTGCACTTGGAAATTGGTCGAACCTAGCATAGCAAGATAGCATGTATGGAATGTGTTTTTTCCCCCTCATTGTTTTTACAAATGTATCCAAGGTTTACAGATTTTTTTTTAAACTGAATATAAAATAGTTTTCAATTCAAGCATAAGTAATGCCAGTCACCTTTATGTCTCTTGAATGACAACTATGTCACGCCAACAAAAGCCTTTTTAACATAACAAAAACATGCCGTTTTTGCTATTTGGCACTAAAGAACTTCTTTCTTCGGTGCAATGTGCTCTAGCAAACAAAAAAACAGTTCTGGGAGTAACCCCAGATGTTAAGTTGAATGACTAACATTTAGGTTGAACAATAACATCATGAAAAGTGAGTCAGATGCTCGCCAATGTGATGAAAAGACAGTCGAGAAACTCAAGCCAAAGCTCTCTGGAAGAATACGTGCAGACAGAGGTCATAAAACGTCCACTTTGGGGACATGTGCAGGGACAAGAGTCTCAATACTATCTTTATTTTTAATGATGTAAAAGAAGGCGTTGTGGTGCAAACGTGACGAGCACAACTCAAAGATTGTTGGTTTCAAATCTCAGCTCAGGCCTTCTTGTGTGGAATTTGCATGTTCCCTCCCCCCATGCATGAACATGAATGGTTTATTGAAGACTCAAAGTTGTGCGCGATGTGAATTTGTCAACATGTATGGATGGAAAACAGGCAAGACAGCGGCCCTCGGGGAACGGGAGTGCAGACCTCCGATATAGTGTATTCCACATCGTGTCGCTCAAGGAGGTGTTATGCTATGGACAAGTATTTTGCAAAGGAAACATGTTCTGTGGTGTTAATTGATGATGGGGACCGCTGACAGATGTAACAAGATAAAATCGTGAGGTGTATCGCACTTTTCTAGCTGATGGCATTCAAATTAATGCTCCACAAGTGACAGAGCAGATGGGCAAGGACCCTAAACGTACTGTGAAGACTTTTTGAAGGCAATTAACTGGGTTTTATTCAATGGCCAAGTGATATCAACCCAGAAGAGCTTGACTTTCATTTCCAAATAAAAGAAGACAGCCAGAAACCTCACAATTTGGTGATGTCCGTGGACTCCAGACAGCCATGTAATTTTTAAAAAGTGATTAAAATTTACAATTGTGTCACTTCATCCATTTACTTTTTAGCCAACGGACATGGAAGTGTGCTGCATTAAATTTTGAATACAATATTTTTGTGTACCCTACTAAATTTAATATGAGTTTACACTTAAGTCATGTCTTAAATATTGGAGTCAAAATCCATCTATTTTCTATCCTGCTAATCCTGTCACGGGTTGCGAGGAGCTAGAACCTATCCCTGGCTGACGACACCCTCGGCGCGTTGCCCATCAATCATAGGTTGTTGTCCCTCGTAAATCAGAGTTGGTCTCACTTTCATGAGGTGTTCCCCAAGGTTCAATATTAGAGCCCATCCACACTCTACATGTTCAGAGATGTCTCCGAAGATTTGGATACCACTTCTATGCAAATGACCTCCATATTCATTTTTCTTTCAGCCCTGAGTTAAGTTCACTGAATAATCGCTTCACCGCAATTAATAGCGGGATGACTCCCAACTCACTTCAGTTGAATTCAGTGAAGTCATGATTGTTGCTGCCCACAGCCTGGCCATTTTTTTTCTTTAAAGTATCCCTTGTCAAATATTGGGGTCAAATTGTTTTGTTTTTTGTTAAATTAAAACTGCAACCCTTTTTCTGTTTTTGTTTTTGTTTTCCTTCTCAAAAATATTTCTAATTTTAGGTCAAAATAATCATTCATGCTTTTGCCAGACTCTCTTCACCTTTCTCAAAATTTTATTTGACCATCTCCAATTAGTTTAGAATGTCACCGGTAGGCTTTTGTCTTGATCCCAAAGGTTCACTGACATCACTCCCATTCTGTTGTCCTTGCGCTGGCTCCTCTTTTCATTTTAGGATTCAGTGTAAAATTTCAAGTTACTCTTACAGCCCTCAATTGTCAGTCTCCTCCATACTTTGTGGATCTGGAAGACGTCCATTGTCCTATTACATCACTGCGGTCTGCTGACCGCCTTTTACTTACTGTCGCACACACAAGATTGAAAAGGTGTCTTGTGGAACGCACTTCTATTTGAGCTAAGTGCTGCCTTTTGTTTGGACATCTTTTAACGGAGTTGAAAATATAATTTTGGGGAGGAATCCCAGCAATTATTGATGCTTTTCATTCGTTTGTTGTTGTTAAATTACTTTTTGTTTCTTTTCACGTCGTGTTGTTTTCTTGTTCTGTGTTCGTGTCTTCCTCATCGGGTTTTCATTTCCACCTGAATTAATATTTGTCTAATAGCATGATAAAAACATCATCCTCCCTAGAGATGATGCGAATTAGATGTGTTAATGTGAAGATTGCTCCAGGGGTGTTTTGTATGTCATGCTTGGCTCGCTCTTACCAAGTGAGGACAGAAAAATACTGTCGTGGAGCGCCAGCGCTAGGTCCCTGCCAGGACAAATTTGAAATCTGATTGGTTAAAGATGCAGACACATTATTAATGTCATTTAAATGACATTTGCCAACACCATTGATTCAGAAGGCCTCGTCCCAATTTGATTGACATGGCAACACGCAGGGGCTTTCAATGCTCTCCAATATTTATACAAGTCGCACATAACAAGATGAGCCGTTAATCGGTTTCATAACCAATCGACTCTCTCAGTGATCTGGCCTGACCTCTGACCTTCACATGCCATGAACACCAACTGGTTCCATAGCTCCAGAACCAGATGCATGGACGATTTACAGCGGCCGTTGCGCGAGCCAGACATTGTTATGTCGTGATTAATCTCCGTCAGTACAGCTGATCTAACCTCCCGCGTGCATTCAAGTCCAAAATATTTCATAATAAAGATCAAGCCCCCGTTTGTCTTGTCACCTTATCAAAGCATTGCGCTTCGAAGTCATGTTGTGTCAGGTTGCAAAAAATAGAACTGAACTGCATAGCATACTCATGCACATATATAGCATGCCATCTGTTTGATGTCCCTATAGGTTAACTCGCACTGCTTAAATGGAGTTTGCTTTGCAGAATGCTTACAGAAGCAGCGATTTTATGGTGGGGGTTGGGGGGGGCAACAAAAAAACAACACGCTGTAGCTCAAACCCAAGCATCTCACTCTTTTTGTAATTGTCACAAGTGAACTACTGCCGATTTGCATCGTGCGCAGGTGGTAATTGTGTGAAGAAAAAAATCAAATAAAAAAAATAAGCAGATGTCATGTTTTTCAAACCCCCAACAGCTACCAGCTGTGAATGCGCTAGCGCTACCGCTGTGCTACCGGTATATAAAAATAATTGTTGTTTTGAATGGTAAAATTATTTTTGCAAACAAAGACCGTTTCTGACTGTGCGCGCTTACACAGACGGTAGATGCAGCCTTTCTTTCATGGAATTAACATTGAGCTGGATCAAACATCCAGTCCTTAAAAAGATCATTTTGAGATTTGCTTCAAATCAGCAACTGTAATTAGCGTAGCAAAATGTGTGCTTGGAATTTAACTGCGCACTCATTTGTCGTTGTTTTTTGATCATTTAGTCACGTATCCTGATAGGCAGGGTCCTAATAAAGACAAACGGGGGGAATTTTGTACCAAAAATGATCATAAAAATAAATGAATATATATTTTTTAATTGATTTAGTCAAATTGTTGACCTATTAGGGATTGTGTTAACAGACTCCATCTTTTGACGAAAGGGACATTTTTTCCAAGTGGAAGCATTTATTTATACATTATTGTCATGGAGAAAATATGTATTTCTATTATTTATGTGGAAGTTAATGCAAATTCATTAGTGGGGGTGAAAAATGCTGGAAAAAAAACTTTCAACGCTTGTTTGGTATCACGCAAATCCCAGAGGGCGAAAAACGACCAAAAAGTAAAACTTGATTTGAATAAAGTCATTGTCATTCGTTTTTTGAATGAGAAAAAGTTGGAGGATTAAAATTTGAATTATTGCTCTGGTATCGCATATGTTGAGTTTTGCTGGTGTTGCTAACGTTGTAGCTGTGAGGATATAAACTTTCGCATCTTAACTGTTTAGTTCAGGTTCTTTCATATGCAGCAACTCAATTCATTTCATATTTTCAAAACAAATGGCCACAGCGTGACTCCTTTTGTTTATTGTATCCAAAACACCCAGACAGACACTTAAATCCCAGCTCTGATTATTTTTCTTCCCCCAAAGGAAAAAAAACTTGGCACTTAGCTTATGTACTCAAGATAAATGTGTTCTTTTGTAAGAGCATGTAATCACGTCCCAAGATTTACTATTCCCGGCCTCGATGTGGACAGCAGTCGTATATTTGTGTTTCAAGGAATATGGATTGCTCTGACGATGATATACAACGGAACCTCCAAAGTCAAACGCAATCAGTTCCGAGACACTGGTTGTTGTGTCACCACCCTAAATCATGAACTGTAACTTCTTTAAAATCTCCTAACCAGGGGGGGGAAAAAAAAGATTTTTTTTTAAACAGAATTTCTGGTCCAGGCTCAAAATTTCACGCACTTTAAAATATTTGACTTTGGAGGGGACCGTGGATTACACACTCCTCATTAAGAACAAAATTTCTCCTTTTGTTGGAAATAGGCTTAAATTAAAATATGCATGAAGTGGAACTGGAGTCACACAATCACACACAGTCCCAGATACAACAACAAAGGGGCAGAACACTCACACACACACACACACACACACACACACACACACACACACACACACACACACGGATGAATCCCCTCATTAACACGCATCCTGCAGGCTGCCCTTGATTCATTTTGGCATCAGCGGCATGTAAACGTGCACTTACATTGAGGCGCTATTCATTCTAGTTTGCAGTCTAAAAATACGCCCGTGCCCTCCATATGCGGCACGTCCAGAAATAAACGCTTAGTATTAGAGGAGAGATTACTCGCGAAGATGGATGGCCAGACAAATGCATAATAAAGACGGAGAGGGAGTTAAAAGGTGGGATTACAGCAACGGCGGTAAATCAGTGGGGCAGGACTGGAGGTCAAGCATGATGAATGGAGGGATGGACTGAGGAAAGTAGTAATCTGGGAACATCTGCAGTGCGGTGACACGCTCACGGAACGCCGCACAAGCACACTTCCTCCTTTTACTTCTGGCCACATGGAGGTAATAAATTATTTTTTTATGCATCAATCAAAGGGGCTGTGCGCTTTGACTGCTCCCCTGTTTATTTATTTATTTTTTTAACTATTGGGCTGTAAACAGTCGACAGCAGTCATTGCATGTCAGCAGCGCTGGGAAATAACATGGTACACACAATAAATAATACTTGGCTACAGCGCTTGGGTATTACTTGAGTATTTATTTTGCGGGTGAACTTTTGACTTTCACTCCCTACATTTGAAAACAGATTCCCATTTACGTTGTCAAAATAGGCTTGTATTTTTTTTTCAACCTCCACAGATGACGACATAAACCTAAAGAAGATGTAAATAGAAAGCGGTCAAATCAGCTTGATTACAATCCACCGAGACTTATAAGGCTGATTTGGAAATTCTGTGGTCATATTTAACCCTTTCATGTACCCTGTAGCCCAGGGGTGTCAAACTCATTTATGATGCGGGCCACATTTTAGTTACCGTTTCACTTGGAGAGCCGTTATGACTGAAACCATATGAGGAAGTCAAGAATAACTGTTGCTTCAATTATTAAGTTACTATCATGACGGGGTTGGTAACAAGAACATGCTTAGAATGTATCTGTTATTTATTACATGTGAGAAGCTAAAATTTTGGGAGACATTTTAGAAAGGATGATGGAAGTTTCCATGTTTGAGCTGCTTTCGCGGGCCACATAAAATGATGTGGTGGGCCAGTTCTGGCCCCCAGGCCTTGAGTTTGACACCTGAGCTGTAACCTGATAACATGGTAAGATAGCCGGCGTCCGTCCCTGAAAGGGTCAAAGTGTACAATTTTTGAAAAGTCACTTTTTGGTCATATTTATCAAGCTTGTCGGTATGGCCTGAGACTAGTACATATTTAAATCAATCATTTATGGAGGAGGAAAAAAAATCTGCCATCTCTGGCCCCATTTTGTGTGTCTAATTTGGTTAGCAACAAACCATCGCGCCCGATCGAAAAACAACTTCTCGGTGATATAATGCATGACTGACGAGGTTTGGATGCTTCTGGGTGCTTTTGCTTGACCATCCGTGTTGTTTTCTGAAAGGGCACCACGGGGTGATCCCCCCCCACCGGACTACTGTCACAGCCAGCACAGACAACAAAACAAGGTCTAGCTTGTGTTTGTTCTAAAACAGAGCTAGGCTAGTTTGTCTTAGATTTACATTGCTCGCAACGAACAAGCCTTAAAATACCCCGCCCAGCGTGCTAAAACCACAATGTATATATCCACACTTTTTAAACAAGTTCTAAATGTGTTTCAACTGAAAATATAATGCTGGTCCGCAATAGGACACTGCAGCAAGTGTCTAATTTGCAGTCCAACCAGGAGTAAATATGCAAACGGCAGCAAAAGTGAAAAGCGAGATGGTCATTCATTCATTCATTCATTCATTTTCCCATCCGCTTATCCTCACAAGTGTTGCAGTGGGTGCTGGAGCCTATCCCAGCCGTCTTTGGGTAATAAGCGGGGGACACCCTGAACCGGTTGCCAGCCAATCGCAGGGCACACATAGATGAACAACCATCCACGCTCACAGTTACACTTAGGAACAATTTTGAGTGTTCAATCGGCCTGCCATGCATGTTTTTGGAATGCCGGAGGAAACCGGAGTACCCGGAGAAAAGCCACGCAGGCTCGGGGAGAACATGCAAACTCCACACAAGGAGCCCGCAGCTGGAATTGAGCCCAGTATCTGTGCACTATGAGGTCGACGCGCTAACTACTTTCCTTTGTTTTTTTTCTAAATGAGCTTTCCCGCACTTTTTACATAAGTCCAACAAAATGACAAAAGAGAATGAACCCTTTGCGGGACAGCGGTTACTACAGTGGACAGCTTACTGTGTTATCAGGTTACAAGGTACATGAAAGGGTTAAATATAATAAGCCTCCTGTTTTAGCCTTTTCCCGACAGGCAGTTTCGCTCTTCCGTTTTGCCATTTTAGCTCCGGTAAATTTGGTGTCAACAAGACATGACTCAATCATTGTGACGGCCACGTGTTCCAGATTGTTGACGAGCAGTGAGAGCGTGAAACCGGCTTAGCCAGCAATCAACCCTGATTTGTAATTTCAAGTTCAAGAAGGTGAAGTGCTCTTGGGAGTTGTTGTTGTTGTAAGGCAGCGTGATTCATCCACTGTGTAGGCAGCGATGGAAATGTTGAGCGCATAACAATTAAATCTGTGGATGAATCTTGACAATGGGGTGGAGTGCTTTTGCTCATGATGCGGCATGTCAATTCATCCTGTATTGTCTTCAAATCAAATCCCTTTTGTCACAGCGCTTCACACTGCACGCAATTGGTAACAAAAAAAAAAAATCTATGCCGACGGCACTTTTCGCGCTGATTAACACCTTGCCTTTCAGGCGCGCCATTTAAAGATGTAAAATCAGTCAGTGCAATTTATGTCAGGTTTTAGAAATCACATTGCCGAGTGCTAAAATCATCTTACTTGCCTCTCGTCCTCTCAAAATGAATTGCGCTGTAATTTAACGGCCGGCACTGGCAGACACAATTGTGGTTGCGCTCGCTTTGCAGATTAGCTTTCACTATTTCATCTGTGTGCTCAAGCAATCAAGTTTGTGCCCGTTTTCGCATGTGCAAACCTCAAGTACGGAGATATCCAACTCCAGTGCTCGAAGGCCACTATCTGCACACACATACGCTCAGAAGCCACTTGCGCAAACACACACTGCTCTAATTGTTCCCCTTTGGAAACAAAAACAATTTGTGTTTGACTCCACAAACAAACAGAAACGGATGTGACAGACTCCGAGGAGCGATGGTACTAAGAGGCCTGAAACGATAGAGGACGGCGGGGACAACAAAGCCTTGGCTTTCATTGCCTCTGACCCAATATGTGAGAGCTGGGCCACCACTGGTTTCTTTTGCTCGCATGGGACAGTGCAATGCGACAGAATATTCTAAGGCCAAACAAAAAAGCACAAAACATTTCAGCATAGTGTCAGTAGGTAGGACAAAGTTGTTGTTTTTATTTTATTTTTCATCAAAATAACCAGGCGGCCCGGTAGCCCAGTGGTTAGCACGTCGGCTTCACAGTGCAGAGGTACCGGGTTCGATTCCAGCTCCGGCCTCCCTGTGTGGAGTTTGCATGTTCTCCCCGGGCCTGCGTGGGTTTTCTCCAGGTGCTCCAGTTTCCTTCCACATTCCAAAAACATGCGTGGCAGGCTGATTGAACACTCTAAATTGTCCCTAGGTGTGAGTGTGAGTGCGAATGGTTGTTCGTTTCTGTGTGCCCTGCGATTGGCTGGCAACTGATTCAGGGTGTCCCCCGCCTCCTGCCCGAAGACAGCTGGGATAGGCTCCAGCACCTCCCGCGACCCTAGTGAGGATCAAGCGGCTCGGAAGATGAATGAATGAATGAAAATAACCAAGAAACATTCTGACTGTTTCAGAACTCAAAACCCTGTCTAGTTACACGTTATAGACCCACCTACCTTGGAATTTTCTTCTGAAATTCTTTGTTTTTCTCCTTTTCTGTACATGCTGCTTTCATCATGACATCGAATACGTCTACACTTTCTGTTTTTGCCACTGTTTTTTGTGTTTTTTTTTTCATACATCTAAATCGAATCGATCTTAGGTCAGGTAAGTAAAGAATTTAAAACTTGAAACACTGACATATCCATATCATCAATGTCATAGAATTCGCCGTTTATTACATTGACACTGTGCTATTTTCACGTGGTTTATAATCGGCCTGTAGTGTTCATCAAATAGTTCATAGAATTTTTTCGATACATCGATGGATGCTATTTTCATAACATTACGGTGTGAGCACTGTCGTTGGAGATCGCGGCCGCCGCCATGATTCAATGTTGTTGCTAAACGACGCACGCGCTTAACGTGAATATCGTGAGAGTTTGCTCCGATGTAAACCATCGACACAAAAATGTAGAGGGTTATTTGGGGAAAAAAACAACACTTTACGGTTGGCATTTTTGACGTAGAAATTCTCGGTCGGTCGCGTTACCGGAAGCACACTATTTTTTTTTTCTCCACCTAACTTACAAAAGACCAAGTGACGTATTCTCTGCAATCACCACAGGACACAGCGGTAGTTTAAAAAATTTTTGTGAAAGAAACGCTTTTAGTGAAAGAAAAGCTATTATTAAAAAAAAAAGGGTCGAGTTCAGGTAGCAGTTTCCTGCTAAAAGTGTTGTTATTGTTGTTGTTATTGTTTTTGTCTTCCTGAATATTCTGGACTGGACGGTCTCTACAAACCAAATAACCCCCCCCCCCCCCCGCTCCTCTCAAAAAAAAGCCAACGAGCACAGGCAGGCTGCAATTAGCAGACATTGAGGAGTGTCAGTTCAAGCAGCGATACTACAGCCATGTCACAAAAGGCTTCCCGTTTCAGCGCCTGGAATAACGCTGACCGCAGCGCGTCGTCACATGAGGGCCCACGCAGCAGCAGCAGCAGCACACTTGCGCTTGAGTCAGACAATAGAGCGAGAAGCAGCTTGGGAGGTAAACAAGTGTCAAGTTTCTTGATGCGTGCGGATGGTAAAGTGTAGTATCGGTGACCAGAATTGGATTACGCACGTTCATGATGTCATCTTGTTTTGAGAGTGACAAGGCAATGGAGGAAAACGATTGTCAGGACTGCAAAATATGGAAAAGTGTGAGCATGCTTTTGAAAACACTCTCTGGCCCATCGTGATTTCAGGTGACATTTTAGGGTGAACTTAATCTCGCCTTCTCTTTTGAAAGCACACGTCCAACTGTTCAATTTGCTGTCCACCTTGACAAGAGGCTGTTCGGCAAAAGTCACAAAGAGATTTTGCCCCCAAATTTGTCCATTTCCATGACAACCAGTTTCTCTGTGGTGCTGTTGCAACATGCCAGCCACTCGGAATGTGAATCGAAAACAACCAATTCCAAGTAATTCACTTCCCGGAACCATTTGTCAGTTTGACTGACAATTAATTTCACTCTTCAATTTCTAAATCACAAATGAGAGATGACATCACTTGTGGGTAGATTGTTTCGCTTGAACAGTCTGCTTCCCAACATGACTTTCTTCCCACATTCAAATCCGAGCTCAAAACCCACTTAAGATAAGATAAAATATCCTTTATTCGTCCCACACTGCGGAAATTTACAGCCTCCAGCAGCAAGAATGTATGTAGAAAGAAGAAAGAAAGAGAAAAAAAACAACAAACATCTTTCAATTAAATGCAATATGAACACAAAATGGATAAATCACAGTACTATTTACAATTTTCCTTCACATCATTTAATTATTATTATTATTATGATTGTTATTTTTTATTCATCAGCCTGACAGCAGTCGGTAGGAACGAGCGTCGGTATCTCTCCTTCTTGCAGCGCGGGTGTCTCTGGCTGAAGGAGCTACCAAGTGCTGTCAGAGCGGGCTGGAGGGGGTGGGAGGGACTGGCCATCATAGCTTTTAGCTTAGTTAGCATCCTTCTGTTGCCCACCTCCTCCAGAGTGTCAAGGGAGCAACCCAGGACAGAACTGGCCTTCCTGACCAGTCGCTCCAGTCTCTTTCTGTCCCGGGCTGAGATGCTGCCTGACCAGCAGACAATGCCATAATGGATGGCCGAGGCCACCACCGAGTTATAGAACGTCTTAAGGAGTGACCCCTGAACCCCAAAAGACCTCAGTTTCCTGAGTAGGAAGAGTCGGCTCTGTCCTTTCCTAATCAGGGTGTCCGTGTTTGTCACCCTCTCTATGTCCATACCCTGGATGTTCATCGGTGCTGGTGAGGACTTTTTCCTGCAGAAATCCACAACCAACTCCTTAGTTTTCCTAGGGTTGATCTGGAGGAGATTCTGCTGGCACCTATTCAAACTTTTGGGGTTTTATTGTTTGCGCTTGATTATAAAGTGTCCTTGAGTGTTGTGAAAGGCGCTTATAAGTCAAATGTGTTATTATTATTATTATTATTATTAACGGTGCCATCCTATATGGTGATATATTGTAGATGCGTAAGCTACTCGGTTAGCTTAGCTGTATCCCGTTTGTTCCTGTGATTGGTTGTCCAGCGGTCTGCTTCCAACCATGAGTTCTGCTTTAGCGTGTGTTATATTTTAATACAACTATTTTAATTGGATGTCTTTAGATCAGTGGCCCTAATAAAAACTTGAGCTGTTGTGCGCATTAGCGTCTTACACCTGCACACACACACACAAAAAAAAATATTGTCGTTGTTTTGCTCCCAGTTTTCAGTCCCCGAACTTTAGCGTATCATATCTTGATGTAAACGTCGTCTGATAATTTTATTGTGTGACAAAGTTTGTTCCAGTACAGGACAAAATAAGGAAGTGCTGACATTTGCACAGACAACAACAATAGGTGCGGTCTGACCTCATTTATCAGGAATACGGAACGTAACTATCCATCCATTTTCTTTTCCGCGCGTCCTCATTAGGGTCCCGCGGCACAGTTAGACAAATGGCCGTTCACTTTCACATTCACACCAACAGACAAATTAGCCTACGATGAAATGAGAATGTTTCGGGAATGTCGGAAGATAAACCCAGAGAAAATCCACAAACGCACAGGAAGAACGTCCAAACTCCACAAAAGAAGGCCTGAGCAAACGAATTGATTTGAACCCAGAATCTGTCGACGATGAGGAAGGCGCGCTGACCGCGATTCTGCTGTTTGGCCGTCATTTTTCGAATCAACTTCCTTGTAGCTCAACAAAACATGGACTTTAAACCAGAGTGATTTTTATTTTTTTTTAATAGAGTGAATGCAAATAAACCGTCTACGTCTGCTGAGCAAACGCAATGTCTGAAGTCACCGAGGTCAAACAGAACTCTTGTGCTTTTCCATTTTGTTCAGATTGAATTTAATTCAACTTAGATGAAGGATACGCTTATCAATATGTGCAGGAACAGGCTCGTGAGGTGAATCTTCTCCTAAAGATTAAAGATTTTTTTTTGTTTGTTTGTTTGTTTTTTTTGTTTTGGGCGGGGGGGGGGGGGGGGGTTCTGCCAGGATTGGTTCATAATGGTTTTTTTGCAGAGTGGCAACTGTTCATCGACGGGAGCGCTGGCATATTCAAGATCATAAAGATTCGTCTAATCGTCGGTTAGGGCGTATATATTCCAATACAAATTTAAATATATATACATATATTTTTTTTTTCATGTATCTGTGTGGCCGGTACCACAAAGTTCGCGGTACCGGTCCAGGAAACAGTGGTTGGAGACCGTTGTTTTAGATGTCCCCGATTTGGATGATTTATCCTCCCATTATGTATGGGTTCAACTTTTTTGTGGGGTTTATTTGTGCAACTTCAGTGGCATATTTTTCCAAACTTCTCAGACTTTAGAGGTTCCACTACATTTATCTGCTTGATTTACTTCATGAATAATGCGTTACAGCACACTTCCTGCTCAGCAGCCGCTCACCCTAAGGCTGTATTGATGCCCAGATGTGTTTTTATTTTTGTTTTTTTTCCCCCCTCTTTTCTTCATGAGCGTTAGTTTCATTGTAGTCGAAGTGTGTAGAATACAACTTTATATTCACATTTTAAACATATTCTTAACGCCCTCTTAGTTTACGGAGCAAAACATGATCAGCGGGGGCATTTTGGTCAAAGAGTTGAAGTGACTTCTCCGACATGACCCAGACGTCTCCTGTTCGGATCACAACATGCCCTGTTGTGCTTATTATTATCTCCTATGCGTCAGTTGTTCTTAATACCCTCAAATCGATGCAGACATCAACCTGTTTGTGTTTATCATCACATACTGAGCTGGCACTTCAGGCGGGAGAGCCACGTGCTAGCGCGTGCGCACACACACAGACACGCACACACACAGACACGCACACACACACACACACAAGTGCTCGTTCAGAGGCTTTAATAGCCTCTTGCCCATACAGAAAGAAGCAAACACTTTGGGATACATTTGTGCATTCGACCCCCCGAACAACACACGCCTCCAAAGTTTGCTCTTTAGTCCCTCCAGTGAACTTTGCGCCTACACTTGTCAGACAATAAAGGTTTTATTGAGGTGTGACAACGGGTACGATGATGTCAACACACCTTTTTCTTGGTTCATATGCTTTGCCGTCAACCTGCGCAATCATGTGCGTGTCATACAAACACACGTGCACGTACCCAATGGTCCTCACAGAGGTCCGAATGACCTCTCCGTGCTCCCCGTGTGGAACTTGAGCGATTGGACGCAAAAGTGATTGTCGTTGTTGATAATGCCGGCCGTAAGCCCTTCGGTAATGAATTCACTGACATTGTATGTATGCAGCCCTTATGGGGGGACGGCAAGCAGTTGTAGCTCCTGCATCTGTAGTTGCCATGGTAACAAGGACTGGTCTCTCTTCTCTCCTCCCCTTAGGCTTGACAGAAACAAGAAAAAGCATCTTTTTGAGATACGGTGAGGACAGGAGGAGGGTTTTCATTTTTTTTTTCCGTTAGGAAGCGGCTTTAAGTCAATTATGTCTGATCCTGTGGACCTGCCCACTGAGTGGATTAGAGGAGTCGTCCCCAACCACTGGAGGGTACTGGTATCACCCATGGACCATCCGGTACTGAGCGAGACTGAACAGAAAATATGTTTCTCAGCGTCAGCATCTGAAAAAAGTTCAGTGAGGTGTGCCACTCTACTTGCCCAAAGGCAAATTTAGGGAGGTGGAAAGGCCCGTCCTAGGATGTCTCATCCTGTTTTTTGTTTTTGTTTGTTTTGTTTTTTTAAGATTTGAAAGGAAAGTCTATTAAGATTTGGTTCAATTTATTGTTTTTTGCACGAATTAATGGCAGAGTTTACTTGCACACCCGACTGCCGATCGTATAACCTACTGCAAGGCTCTCAAATCACTTGACTGCGCCTTCCTAACCATTGACGTTTACTCAGGACGCAATTTTGACATCCCCTTTTACAGTCGAGCAATTTCTATTCAATTTTCTGCTTGCCTGTCGCTGGCGAGAGGAAATTAGCGGGATTAGAACGCCAACAAGGCACACGGTCTTCATACATCGACACGGGTCAGAGAATACGAAAATAAGTTGGTCGTGGAAAAGAGATAACATAACTGGCAAAGGTCATTTTACGTGCAATAACGCGAAGAAAAGAACTCTGTGTTAACAAGTATTGTATTCATCACAGAAAGTGTCCCGATACGACATACAACCGACTATGTGACGCTTTATGACACAACATCACAGCAAGCAAATCATGAGAGAACAAATGTTGGATTGCTTTATATAATGTGCCGAAAAAATATCAACGACAGATGAGTCGACTTCCGACAAGTCTCTCTTGACATTGTAGTCGAATCCAACTAGTCTTGAGTTGGGTAGTCACACAAGCTGGCCAAAAAGAGCAGCAAACAAACCTCTTTGGAGAGCTTCTACATAAATGATAGAACAGATGAAGAGCCTATCAGTTCGAAGAGAAAGCGACATTTAAGAAACAACATCAGTCGTACTTAATATTGCGACAGGTGATTCTCAAGCTCCAAGCCGTTACGCATGATTTGTCTTAAACAGGCTCGCAAATGAGGCAATAAAGCCTTCAAAACTGCTTCGCTAGACGCAGATGAGGTCAGAATTAAATCAAGTCTGAATATCCTAAGATTGCCAGTAGAGCACTGAATTTCTTAATGCCTCAGTTTCCAACATCTCATCTTTTTTGAGGGAGGTTTTTTTGGTTTGGTTTGGTTTTTTGCAATCACACCAAAACAAAATTACTAAGTAGACTGGGCATTGGTTGTCATTGTCTCATATTACCCCACAATGGAACCAGCTTGTTGAATAGAAAACAAGTGCAGGGCTCTCACTAATTACAACTACCGTATTTTCCGCACTATAAGGCGCATTCAATTTTCTCAAAAGCCGACAGTGCGCCTTATATATGGAGCAATATTCTGATTTCTCAGAATTAATATATTAAATGTATTTTAAGGCGCTTTGTTACAGCTGCAGCAGTTGTGAAATCGCTTTATAAATAAAGCTGGATCGTATTGTATTCCCTTCAGCGTAGCTCCATCGAGTGGATGCATCCCGCAACCATAGCTACTACCATAGCTTCTATCCTATGCACCTTATCATGCGGTGCGCTCGATGTTGGAAAACAGTTTTAAAATAGGCCGTTCATTGACGAAGCGCCTTATAATCCAAAGTGGCTTATAGTGGCGATAAAATACGATACATTCAATGTAATGCTGAATTGTATTTTTTTTTTTAATGCTGGTCCATTAACTCATTCCGTACCAGCCAATTCTGAACCAAGTCTGAAAAGACGTTTAAAAACGTCTTAGGGAGTTTAATACTGCTTCACATGAAACATGTCCATGGCCCAAAAATGGATGAGGACCACTGGCCTAAAAGTGTGCATTAAAAGTGACATGAAATGCATGAGGATATGCTACATCGAATGTGACTCTCCTCATATTTCTGCGTGATTCTCACAAGCAAAGGCGGCTGCATTTCCCTACTTGTAATAACAGAGAAGAAAAGCTGCGGTCGTTGTTTGTGCGCCTGCTCTTAAGCATGGCTTAGCCTACTGTTGGACGTCTGCAACTATGGTCACTTACTCGCATGTAGGTCAGAGCATTACACGGCAACCCTGACATATTCATGCGTGATGTGATCTTCAGACAGGAACGATCGGGGAGAGATGGTCGCTAAAGGGCTGCTTCGTGCGCTTCTTCAGGCGAGCACTATCCGTTACGGCGGGCCAAAATAAGCAAAAGGCAGAACGCCTCATGGCTCCAAGCCAAAGTGTTTACTCATGCACCCCTCCCAAACACGCACACCACCCAACCCTCAGAGACCGACAACTTAAACAATCGTGTGTGTGTGTGTATCGCCCAGAATCTTCTCAGTGTGACATGCCACGTGCTTGACCTGACTTTTCAACCCCTGGTAAATAATTAAGCCATTTATGTCTGAGAACTAATCTTGTGACATTTTCATTTTTCAGGGTTTTTTTTTTGTCTCTCTCCCCCTCTATCTCTCTCTCTCTCTCTCGCTAGTCTTCTCCCCTGCCTTGATAATCTGCTCGGTAACGGCGAGCCCTTTCTGGGACCATCCAAAATACATTTGACATGGATCAGATTACCCATAACCCTCATCTTGCACCTCTCGCTGGTCTTCCTCCATCCTTCCCGCCTGGCTTGCAACTCTGTCAAAATTCCTTCTCGTGCCCATTCCCACCATTCCAAGTCTTTCTTTTTCAATTCCCCCGGACTTTCTGTTTCCTCCCGAGGCTGCCGTAAAATGTCTGGCATAATTAAAATCACACTCTCGTAATTGGACTTTTCGCAGGTCCCATTCATAATGCTTAATGTCGCACCTCTCTTGGATTGTATGCATCTCTGTGTGTCACTGGAGGCACAAGTGAGAAATTAAGGGCGCCAGAACGCTGTAAAAGCACAACGCTGTCTGGACACAGTGTGTGTGTGCAGAGTGTGTCTGTGTGTGTGTGGTGGACTCATTAGGCCATGCCCTCTAATGAGAACCCCGAGGGGCTTAACACCTATAGACAGGGCCCATCTATGTCAGCCTGGGTTGTAATTATAGCAGAAAGTCTGAAGCACAGTGCGTTAACCGGCTTCGCTCCGCTCCGTAATTATAGAAACGTCGGCGCTGACCAATTGTTCGTCTCGGCCCATGTCTCTTTCTCGCTTCTGCGTGGAAGCCGAAGTGGGAATTGAACCGAAGACCGAGTCCGTAGGCAATTATTTCCAGTGTGGTCACGCTGGGGGGTGGAAGCCAGCAAAGGAGTGATAGAAAACGATTGTCCCAAGAAGAAAAAGAAGAAGGGCGGGGAAGAGCTCAGACACCGCAGCAGGCTAGCCACAGGGAAAATGTGCAGCTTGCTCCTCGAGAATATTGAAAATACAACAGCGGAGAAGAGAGTTGACTTCCCCTTTGACCAATCTGTTCATTGAATATGCTGGCTTGAAAAAAATTCACGGCAAACTTCGGAGAGGGGGGATATCTTAGTTTCGTATTTACTTGCTTATGAGCAAACATCAGCACATCGCAGGATATTACAACCTTGAGATTGCTTGACTCGAGGGCTCTTCTTCGCCCTCGAGGTTTAGCGATTACTTTCGCATTCATGCCATCCGCCAAGGTTGCTTTAATGAAATTTCAAGCAGGCTGTATTTTATTTCCTCCAATTTTTGACGCGAACAAAAAATGCGCGGAGGCTGAGCGGAGCCGGGCGGATTTCATTTGAAAAGTTGACACTAAAAATCCATATCGGTGCCGCGCGGTGGATTATGTGAGTATTTAAGTCACCCACGGTCCCTACTGATTTTTTTTTAAATCCTATTTCGGTGCAGCGAGTGGAGATAAACAGTAATATCTTGCTATGAGCAATAGTGACATCCGTTGAAACCGACGCCTTCTGGATCCATGGATCAAAACATCCAAATAATAACGCTGCAACGTCTTCATTTTAGGGAACATTCATTACATAAGAGTGCAAGGGTGGTCCCAAATGAACATCAATTGTCTCATATTTTCATTTGGAGTCATAATTTTCCCTCATCGGTCATGTGTCCGTGACTGATTTAGAGCAATATGTACAGTACGCCACAATGTTGTCATTTACACCAAAGCTACTGACGTCAACCCACTTCAAGTATAACATCCAATGATCAGATTTCCTCTCACGCTGACAGAAGCGCTCTCAAGACCATGAACTCATCCGCGCTAAAAGCTTCATTTTAATTCGCCTTCCCGATGAGGCCAGATGACGGCACATTGGATGGTCCAATGACCCGTCCCGCTTGGCTGCTTACGGTCTTTTCCCATAAGCTTATTAAAACTGGACCAAGACCCACCTGCCTCCTGTAAAGTTACCGGCTGTAATTGGACAAGAGTTGGAGGCACAAAAAAAAAAAAAAAACTACCCCGTGCGACGGTGTCCTCTATCTTCGCCTTTGTTTAACCCAGTGACCTTCAAGGGTATCCACTCTAACCCGACCACCCTGAACGTCGTGTGGGGTTACATTCCTCCAGTGTATGGACGTTGTCAACCAGGAGACCCCCAGACGCATGATTTTTTGTTCTCTATAGGAAAGAGGGGATATTAATACCAGAATATTATGATGTTTTCAAGCCACGGACATGCCTGTCAAGAAAAAAGGTTTGGCATGGAAGCACCCGCACGTGGCTGAAATCGTAGCCAGACGTCTCAAACACACCCAATTTTTGTTTCGTGTGTCATTCCCGACCTCCCGTTTTTTTGACAGAAACAACTACAATCCTGGGATCTTGCGCAATGCGTCCCATTTCTTTCTGAGGGTGTATTGCATGCGCGTGGCACGGGGCCAAACACATGGCGAACGTGCACTCCCTCGCTGACAGTCCCAACACAGTCTCACATCAAGCGAGAACATTCGGTTTGAATGAGGAGATCAAGGCCTCTTCCCTCATTGCAACTAAACATGTTAAAAAAAAAAAAACATCCTTCCCAATCCCAAAAGCCTCTGATATATGTCTTTTGTGTGTGTCACGCGCAATCAATGTCAAAGAGGCGACCGCTCCACTGTGGTCGAGGATGACATCTGGGAGCAGTTTTGAGCTTGAGATGAGACCACCCTCTGAACTTTCTCTCCCCGTCTGTTTTAACTCCACAAAGGTGACCTTCCAACAGGCCATCACCTGCTGTCAGCAGCCAAGTGGATGCACAGCCTCCGCCTGCTTTAAGAACACTCGTATCATTCCAGCGGATGCCCGTCAATCAATCACTCAAGGCAAGTATGCCTCTTAGTACGTGTGGATAACCCTCAGATGATCAGGTTTGGAATATCACAACGGAACATGTTGTGCATAGCGTACGTCGGAACTATCACCCGTTCAAACCTCATCGTAACTGTGTTTTATTTTCCCGAAAGGCTAGCCATGAATTATAGGAAAAGTTGAGCATTACTGTATTTTTATTTTGTAAATTGTTGTTGTTTTTTTGGGGTTTTTTTTTAAGCCATATTACCACAAACCCCAGAAATGTCAGAGTCCTGTTGAAACATGCTGCACAAACATTCTGGGCAGACACCCGCACCAACCCCCCCAAAAAACAAAAACAAAAACATACAGTGACACGTCATAAGTCTGTTCCTGGCTGCTGGTCTGGAATTTTTAGGGTTTAATTGTCATTACTTTTTTCACAATGCAAATCAATGGACGTCAAATACTAATAATTTAATTTTTATTTTATTTATTTTTTTTGCAAATGGCAAGTAGCAAAAACAAAGTTATAGGAATAGATGAGATAGATTGGTCCATCGTCTGATTGGATCGGTGAACGGCTATCGATGGTTGCCTCCAAAAACATGATCGTGTAAAGCCTGCTAACAGTAATAAGTGAGAATAAATTAGATTGTATTTTTTTTAAATCAATATCGGACTCCCCCAACACAAATAGCAGCAAACCATTGTGTAAGCCAAAGCCTGTAACAGTAATAAGTGAGAATAAATTAGATTGTATTTTTTTTTAAATCAATATCGGACTCCCGCAACACAAATAGCAGCAAACTATTGTGTAAGCCATCCCGCTATCAGGTATCGTGACATGCTAACTAGCCAATGTGTCAGTACTGTCTTGAAAAATATATGAATGAATAAATAAATGAAACTTGTTTTAGTTTCAACGAGTGAGTGAGTGGGACAATTTGTGTCACATCAAGATGTGTCACGCTATTCGTTTTTTAGTGGCCACTTCCAAAATTAAGAGTCCTGTTAAATGATGCGATGACTTCTCATTAGCTGCATTAGCATATCGACCCGGTGTTGTCACTTATTCACACGAGCACACATGAAGGTTTGCAGTGACTTCTGCGGGCTTCTCATCATCTGATGACAGTTCATATTTTAAATCAGATGTTTCCTTCTTTTTTTTCTTTTTTAATTTGCAAGATTTGGAACCGCTTCTCGGAATGAATCGAATAGTGCCAAGAATTGTGAACAAAAAGCCTGTGAGTCAGAGTTGAGTTGGAGAATCAGTTTTTTTTAAATTGCAATGCAAGTCGTTACAACACGTTCTGAAAATCCATTAAGCTTTCCTTTTGTTCGCTTGCAACTAAATGTTGGAACCTCCCGTGTGAAATCACTGTAGCCGCTAACATTACAATTGCAAGCAAAGTTCTGTTTGAGGATGACGTTAAATGTACATATACGAAGAGAATTTCGCATATTTTCCATCCTCTTATTTGAGCACAAAGCTTTCAGAGTTGTGATTTTATTTTATTTATTTTTTGCTCTGTGCCTGTTGCGGTGATCACTTTTCCAAGCAATTTGCAGTCTTTGAAATCTTGTATAAGAGAGCATAACAATCGTAGGTGTGTGGCGAAGAGGTTGAGCGTGGGTGGAATTGGCTCCGTTAGATTAGCTTGCATCTGTAATTTCACATGCAGGTTTCATTCGAGTGGCACTTCAAATTTTTTGGTCAACAGGTGCGAAGAAAACGAGTAGGAATGATGACAAAAGAGACTGATCCATTGTTTTTTTTTGTCCATATGGTGCGTGAGACAAAAGTGAAACAAGCACTGTGTCTGATAAGTGTGAGACTGAAATTGACAGCCAAGTGTGTGCATAATTACACAACGAGCTTGCCTATGCCTGTGATTGAAGACAAATAAAAGAACAGGAGGCTGTGTTTAAAAAAAACAACAACAAAAAAACAAAGGGACAGTCAAATCAAAAGCACTACGAGACAGATACATTACTTGATGAAAAGTCAGTTGGAAACTCTTTGTAATTCGTAAAAGCCTTTAGTGGGGTTGCAAGTGTTTAAATTTTCAAATTATCATGTCTACAACATTCCTTGGAAATCACAATGTCCCATCACTGGTGGGCTAGGTTTAAAACAGGCCTGCATGCTACTCATGTGATCTTTGAAGCTACCTGGTGCCCACTGGCACCACATTGATGACCCCTGGTATATACAGAAGCACTGTCCGTGCTGGTCTGACCACTTGGGGGGGGAAAGCGTGTTTTTAGACAATTTCAATGTGTCATTTTACATATAGCTGACATTTTTTTTCCATCATGCAAATTTGCATCAAACAAATCTTTTTTTTTTTTTATCGCGTTTCTGCCAGCAGGGAAGGCCTTGCCGACCCCGACCACCCACCACTGGTAAATTGGGATTCGATCTACAAGTGAGGATGTTCAAAACTATTTTTGGAATGGGTCAAGCAATGTGTGCATGCATTTTAAGAATGTGACTATATCCATGACACACATTCGTGCACTTTGGCCCTGCACCTGTAACATTCTGACCTTAGCAAGTGTGTGTCTGTGCGTGTGGGCGCGTGCAGCATTATCGCGTTTAAAAGCAAGGGTTTAGCATCTTGGCTGGTCTCTGTGTTGATCCTTTGGGTCTATCCATAGAAACTATTAGCATAGCTTACATGTTTAAGGGTTGTTCCCGTGGTGAATTCATGCATTAAAGTCCGACATAGTGCAATTACTACATAGCCGAGCAATGTCCAAACACACCCCACAAGCGCACGTACCAAGCACAATTCATGAGGTCGGGTGCTGATCTTTTTGTGATTATCTAGACACCAATTTGTGGTACACTTTGTTTCAAATGTGTCACAGTGAGGTTAGGGTCAGGGATCCTTAAGAACCAGTCAAACGCTTCCATGCCAAACTCGTAGCAAACATTTTTTAGGACCTGTCCTTGAGTGCTGGGGCAATTTCATATTTAGACACATTCCAGATCTACTAGCATTGCAGTATTTTGCTTTTATGAGGATCAGAATGTGCCAAGTATCTTAAAACAAGAGGCACGGTTGTCAATTGGTTAGCATCTCTGCCTCACCGCACAGAAGTTTGATTCTGGGAATATCATGTTATTGTCCTCTGTTCTATTTCGCAGAAGTGCAAAATAATCATTTGAAATAAGAAAAAAAAATCAATGTGAGTAAATATAGAAGATCCATTTTAATGAATATTTGAGGGTTTGGGACTGCAGATTAATACATTGCCGTACAATTTGTAAAATGAGGTCCAATGTTTAAGAACATTTTAATGGACATATTACAGAGATTCCACCAGGCCAAGTAGAAATACCTTTTGGGTTTGATTGTGTAAGAGGATCTTTATATAGATAGTAGTATGAGATTTAAAAATCGTAATTCATAAGACATTTCCTTATGTTGACTTAAGATAGTATTTTAGATCATAATACCGGTAATTATATGTTATGATCTTTTCTGAGCTATGAGTTATTTCAATGTTTTGATTTTCAGCCTGTGTACAGAGCCATGTGGCACACACAGATGTAAGTGATGAGAATGTTCGTTTACAATCATTGAAGGCTTGCTAAATATTATCTAACCGAGTACAGAGCCTTGTGGCATACCCGGACATAACTGACGCGATTGCTGATGATTTGCAATAAACTGACATTAACTGTCATTTCGACAAATATTTTGACAATTTCCACTTTTTTGTTTCATTTGACTTTGTGATGAACGTACCCATATACATCGCCATTTCCCATTCAAATTCACAACGTCATCGAATCTCCAGTGCTTGTGATTCACGCGAGGGTTGAGAGTTGCTAAACAGTCGGTTGAAGCAATGCATATCACTGGTAACATATGCACATACTGTATACGGAAGCCATACCCGCATTCACGAACAACCCACGCGCAACCGTGTCAACCGCTCGCAAACCCCCCACCCCCCCCCACCCCACTCCCTCCCATCGAGGTTATGTCGGTCCATCTGGGATCATTAGCACTGCGGTAATGAATATAGGGCCGAGGCCAGGAGCGTGTGTGGAATGGAGGGTAAGAAGAGAGACACAGAGAAAGATAAAGAGGACAATGGAAAGGAAGGATGAAGTCGGGTAACGGATTTTCTCTTGACAAATGCACCGCCTGAGGTCGAGGTTTCTGAGAAAGAAGAGAAATCTGCTCCACGCTGGCCTGAATAAAACAACGGAGCGGGGGGGGAAAAGCAACAATTGGAATGTGAAAGTAGCCTGTGTGAGGTACATTTGGTATGTTCTGACCACTGAGGGAACAGATGAAGAGGGAAGGATGGAGCAACAGCAGAGACAACAGATGAGCCGAGAGAACAGACAGGAGGGCTGAGGAAGGAGATACAGGAGAACAAATGACAGCCGGGCGGCTCGGTTAAATATTTCACTGGGATTGTGTTGGTTTCCTTTGTCCGCTTGAGTGAGTGTGTGTGTGTGTGTGTCTCTTGCATGAGCATGTGTGGTAGTCCCCAGGAGACAGAAAGGAGGACAAGAGTGGCGGGAAGGGAGCGAACGAGCGAAGTGTGTCTGTTGACTAGCCAGGTTAATGATTCCTGTGCTCTGAATAGTGAGACAGTGTTAGCCCATCGGGAGGTTGTAGAGAAGCTCATTTACTTCCCGAGAGCACGCAACATTTTTCAACTTTATCTACATGTGAATTGATGCTGTTGCACTGTTAGGCACGACAGCAGTTTCAAATTCAAAGCGCAAATCATCTTTTATTTCTAGCGGTGGCGATTCGTGAAGTGCAAATACTTTGCGACTGGATTTGGGTCGATTTTTCACGCACAGCGGTGCCTTACCCTACGAGGGCCCCAACCGACAAGTTTTCCCATGTTGCTTTGTGTTGCGAGCCAAAATCCCAAATTTGATTCACGAGATGCACTTTCGGATATTCATTAACTGTGACAAACGGCCAAACACGCAAATACCAAATGAAAACACTCCCAAGGAACATGGTGTGAACAATGAATTGTAAATGACCAACCTCGGCTCGAGTCGAAGCTCCTGAACGCCACATGACCAAACCCAGAAAACAGTTGAGCTGTGACAGTCGTTCGTTGGGACGCTTAGAACAGAATTGTCAAGAAATTGTTCAACTGGACTTCCCCTTTAGGTACATTTCAAAGTACAAAGTGGAATCAGTACTTCTAGTTTAACCACTGTATTTTTACTTCACTACAGAGCCTGAGTACTTTTGCCAAATCTATATATTTGGCACTGTGAACACATGGAGCACTATTCAGCATAAGTGTGCCTCACAGCGCGTGAATGGGAGGCCACCTGTATGCAGATGAATGCGTGCAAAGAGGGGGGGGGGGGCAGAAGACATCCTTTTGTGGTGCCAGAGAGGCAGCAGCTTGTCAGAGTGTGCCGCTATGAGCCAAATGGGCCTACGCAGGCAGGGGCTGGGGGGGATAAAGTCAGAGGGCATGGAGGTGACAAGCTGTCCATGTGAACATGAAACAATGCCAAGTGTTAATGTTAACAAGCCTAAGCTGGCAGTAATGGCAAAGATCGGCTGGACAAACCCGCCATTTGAAATGCAATCAGTGAACCGCTAGAGTCAATAGAAGCATATTACAGAGTTGAGCTTCCTTCATCCCACATTTGTTTCATCATCATGTTTGATGTGCTATATGACCTCACCCTCCTCCCGCCCACCCGCCCCTACAGTGACGCGCAAGGTTATTCATGAGTGATTTCGGGGAGGCGACGATGATGGGCGACCTGGCAACACGTGCAATGATATGAGAAAACGAGTCAGAGACGTCGTCAACAGGTCCTTTCTCTAAAATTAGAAAACGCTCGCACCCATTCTTAATTTATCCGCGCAAGCACCGACCTGCGTTAGTCGAAAGATCTTTACGTCTTTATGAAGCTTCAGGGTGACACTCAATGTTTCCATGCATATTTTTAGCATCAACACCCCCTTCAGCCACGCAATGTTTTCAACCGTTTACTCCACCTTGATTTGTGTTTCTCTTGTCAGGTGCTCAGATGAATGAGTCATGTCTTTTTGTGTTTTTGTTTTTGCTTTTTTTTTTTTTCAACCGCATCACTGGGGGGAAAAGGTCAAGTGACCTTATTTGGTTACATCTCAAGTAAGAACTTATCAAGGCTAAAAAGAGTTGCTTTTTTTAATGTTGTTGTTTTAGGTGTTTAAAAGAAATCTCCATCTTCATCAAACACATTTTTCCTGTCAAGTGCATACCAAAGCAACGGGGGAGTGCAATGACCCCCGAACCATGAGGCCATCGTAGCCAATGAGAAGCATATGTGCTAAAAGGTAAGATAAGAACACAAGCGGACCGAGGAAAATAGAAATCATACTCGTGAAGTGAGTGTGAAAAAGGGAGTTACTTCTGAAATATCAAGCTTAAAAATAGTTAACAAAAAATAACATTTGAAGTTTCTCACATATGAGGATGGTACTCACCAGGACCTTGTAGGAAAAAATAATTGCTGCCTCTCATGTGATCTTTAATTTACAGTATAGCTTTACTGGCGACGAAAAAAGATTTTTAGTTTTTAAAATACAAGGTCCAAACACGAAAAACAAGAAAAAAGTTCTAATTTGACAAAAACAAAGTCATAGGACATTTTCGTGGGGAAACATCCAGGCGCAAGGCTTGCTGTGCCTGTTTGCCTCTTTGGCAGTTAGATGTGGATGATGCACCAACAATTGGTGGTGTGGAGCGAAACATGAGGCCCACTGACATTTTTAAATCACCACAAGTTATCACCAGCTCATTCTGGATCTATTGAGGATGCCCACGTAAATGTCTGTTGCCATGCCGACCTAGTGAAATGACAACACACAAATTGCTGAGTCCTTCTGTCTCCATGTGAGATTTTGAAGAAAATCAGAGGTGTTCCTTGAATTGGCGGTGAATGAAACCGGCTATGTTCACGCCCACAACGGCTCAAACCGCCCTTTTTTCAATACGGTGGTTTGGCGGCCATCTGCAAAATTACTTACACCTCTGCGTGGATTTAGATTATATGTTGCGCTGGTCACGAAAATAAAGCCCAGAATTTTATAAACTGTCATTTCACGAGAATAGTCATACAAATAAAAGAAGTAATTTTACGTGAATAAGTCATTGGGACAACAAAAGTTGTAATCTTACAAGAATAAATGACCATAAGAACATTTGAGAAACATCCGGAGAAAAAAATTATGAGAAATAAAATGTAGGTTTTATGAGAATAAATCAGTTTTTTAATAATTCATAGAATTCAAGAAAAAGGGTGACTTTTGTGGTGGAGGGGGGGTGAGAAATAAAATGTTGTGTCTTTTGATAATAAATTCAGACTATGAGAAAAATGTCATTTAGAGTTCTGTCATTCTGTTTAAGTCATAACCTAATAAGAAATTTGTAATATGAGAATAAGTCAAAACATTGTTATTTTACAAGAATAAAGTCTTAAGTTTTATCAACAAAAAAAAAAGTTACAGCGTTAATAGACCAAATGGAGAAAAAAACATTTTGGTTTTTTTTTGGGTGAGAAAAAGTGGCTGTTGGCTCAACACTGCCTCATCCATTTATAGGAAGACAAGCACGGATATCGTCATACTGCCGAGAAGTGCGCTGCGTGGAGGCTTTACAGAACTAACACAGCAACACAATCGGGTGGCAAGCATCAGCGTGCACGCATGATGAACAACACGGTATTCACGCAGGTCAGCAGCTATCGACTTCATCGCTCAGAGCAACCTGGAGGTGCAGGTTAGACAGGTGGTGCGCGCAAGAAAGAGAATTGTTGACTAGGAGGATCAAGAAGCTCGGCGAGTCAACAAAAAGTGCATTGAGGGTTAAAAACAGCTGCGTGGTGCGCTCCACGTCGCCCTCATGTTCACCCCTCTGCTGAAAAACATGTTTTCCACGCAAAGAAAAGCTGCTCCATTCAAAAGCATTTTGCTTTCAGGTCACATCATGAGATGTTATGTCATTATGGAATTCCCATAGTTTGTTGAATAACACCTGGCACGCACACACGCACGCACACACACTGCACCGCCTGGAGACAACTCAGCGGGAAATAAACAAGTCGAGTTTCCGGAAAGTTTTACACAGCGCGGTCAGGATGTCCCTCAAATGGCTTTTTTTGTCATCTTAAAACACTTTGTCTGTCTCTATGTCGCACGCATGTGTGTGTGTGTTTTCTAGCCTTTCAGTTACCCAGCAACCTTTTGGCTTTGGATCTACAGAATATTGCTCATCTTCTGTGGGTGCGAAGGGAGATCCCCACCGTCTGATGCTTGGCAGCCTCGGCAGAGGCGAAGTGTATTTGTGGGTTGTAAATGTCGAAACGATCAGGAGGAGGTGTTTCAATCCGGCCGGGGGAAGTGGAGGGGCCGTTTGACATGTACCGTACACTCCCTGAAGTGTGTGTGAGAGTGAGAACTGGGCGATCCGATTGCCAGTAGTCTGAACCCTGTGAGTCATTGGCTGGTTCTGGAGCTGCTGGAGTTGTATTTGCATTTCATGCATTCCCACAGTAATCAATATGCAGTTGGGCTGTCGCTTGACACCAGTTTATAGTTGAGATGGATTGGTGAGCTTTTATATTTGATTCTATTTTGGGGTTTTGGAGCGTTGGGTACGAGAGAAGCAACATAAGAGCTTTAACCCCCTACCCCAACCCCTCCCAAAATTTTTTTTAAAAAACATGTCAATACGACGATGATGACTATTATGATTATTCAGAGGGGTCATGGACTAAGTGAAGTAGGCACATGTTGACATTTTTAGCTTTTGAGCAGAAGTCCGAAAGTTTTGTGCTGATATTTGAAACTGTTTGCAACTGAAAAACAACATAAAAATATGAAGGTCGTTTTCGTAAATCGTTTTTAGATTTTTTTTGTTTTGGAGGGCTTTTCGAGCAGCAGAGGAAAAAAAGTGGGATGACGACCAGAGGACAAGGAATAGAACTGATTGGAAAATCGTGGTTCCGTCCTGGCTACTCAGTACAGTATCGCTCAAGCAACAAGTCAGCATCATTGAGTAAGCGAGCACAGAATTTCTACTCCTGAATCTGCTGTGTTGAGTGCTAATGTGGAGAGACTCGCCCTCCAGGCACACTTTGTGCACATTGTCGCATATGTCCTTCAAACCTCCTCCAAGTTACTGAGTAGCCAATTGACTACTTTTTAAGTTTTATCATCCTATATTTTAGATCATTTAGAAATGTTACTTCAAACATTGTCTGTCGAATTAAAGGTCAGGTTTGAAGTCAACTCAGCCAACCATCTTTTAAGTAATTGGGGCTAAAACTATTTCAAGCATACGCAAACAAAGCATATTCTTTATTTTTTTTTCACGTAACCCAATCCAATCTCGTTGGGTCTCGCCTCCATGTCTGGCCGTTCGGGCACAATATTTTCCGCGTCCTGAGCATTTGGCTCGTACATGTATGGTCCAACATACCGTTTTGCCAACAACCTCCTCTTTCTCCAACCCTTCAAACACCTGGATCCCCTCAGATAAGTTTGAAACGTCGCTTCCCAAATCGATTTCTGACTGGCTTTGTACACTTTCCATAGTGAGAGCCCCGCTATTGTTGTCTTGAAGTGACGTCATGTGACCCGGTTTTGTCAGGATCACCATAGAAATTATTTTGTCATGCATTATTTATTTCATGTATTTTGTTTAATTTCTTGCGACGTCAAGATATTTCGTTTAGCATTTTCTAAAATGACTTCACAGTTGACCTTTTAATGAAGATTGCATGATGATGGAAGTCAACTCTGGAACAGATGATTTCTATTTCCATTGTTTCTTATTGGAATTTTTTTTTTTCTCAATATCAACAAACCGGCGTCCGAAAAGCTTCCTGGAAACGATTGTGTTCACAACTTTCAAGCTTCCGACATAGATTTATTATCGTGGCTGTAGTTTGCAGTGCCAAAGAACCGCTCTACATCATCCTCAGAACTCTTTTGTGGATTTTGCACCTCTCATAGCTGAGCAAGGGCGCCAAATTATTAAAAACAGCTCTCGGTATGATGCAGTGCACTTCACCTCTGCAATATATTTCCATAGGCTAATAATAAACATGAAGAAAATACCTCACAGATCGTGTCAAAAACTGAGCTGGTATCCATAATGGAGTGGTTGGTAAATCTTGATATTCTTCGACAGTATTTCCTTCCTTGACTTACTAGTGGCTGGTGAGTCTATTGACATTCTTCTGGTTCCTTAATTGACTACAAGTTTCAGTATTTTTAGTCACACATCATTTTGCGTACTTTTTTTCCCCGTCACTGGAGTGCAATAACTCCCTCAGCCATGATTAACACCCCGAGTGTGTGTGAGGGATCCTGTGTCAGAGTAGTGGAGCGTGTGTGTGCTTGCCCAGCCAAGCCTCAGGACAGACAGACAACCCGCGTCACCCAACCCCCATATGCGCGCACACACACACACACACACACGTCCATGTCGATACATGCACAGACAATGCACCCTCCTGCCCCCCCCCCCCCCACCCACCCACCCCCCAGCCATGGAACTCTCAGCCAGCTGACCCGGGCTGGGCTCCATCCCTGCCCCAGGGAAGGCCTCTCCTGCTGGGGCCACAATCCCACTGACACACCACGGCCTGGACTTTATCCACTCCATCTGTGACCGTGTTTTCTCCAGTCTCCCGTCTGGGGACGAGGCCCGAGTGCCGAGCACGAGATGGAACTGATAAGAGCGTAATAATTCTTGACTACCTGACAAAATGTAATCAGCCCGCCTCGGCGGCTACGGTCTGGAACTAAATACACACTTCTCATGAGTCGGGTTCTCATACGAGCGGTCGGCTTGACAGTCTGTTTTCGTAGATTAGTGCATTGCAGCGCAGTACGTCACGAGAGAGGATACACAGACCACTTGTGTTACAACATCGCCATATGATATCACAAAATGTGTAGAAAGCAAATCCCGTGAGTTAGTGTGGAAATGAACAGATTGCGCCAGCAGTGGGGGGAACATGCGTATGACTTGTACATTAACCTCAGACGAAGTGTTGGAGAAACATTTGACTGACAATTGCGTAATTCTTTGATTAATGTGCATTATTTCCTTTTTTTTTTTTTAAAGGAACACAGACTCAACGAGATATGAACGGGTAGCACCTTGTTGTGAGGTTCAGGATTTTCAATTTGAACTGTGGCCTGTTCTCCCCATGCTATCTTCATGGAAGACTCTAAATTTTCCTTATATGTGAATTCTTGTCAGGGGATATAAGAAGTCTACACACCCCAGTGCAAATACCCACATTTTGTGATTGAAGTAAATTATTTCCAGAGTGTTTTTTTCCCCCACCATTTTTGTAACTGACGAACTCTACAACTTAAATATTTATGAGAAGCGAAGTGAAAAAAAGGTTACTGCACAGGCTCACCAGCAACTTAAATGAGGCCTCAATAAACAGAAATGGCATTTAATCATAAAATATTTGCGGTATTCATCATTTGTTGAACTGTGTCCAGTTTTTGGTCATTAGGTATTTGAATCCCAACCACTCAAACGTGTTTTGCATATTTTGAAGGTCAAAAAGTGTTTATCACCGTGAAGCTGTTTTTTAAAGGCAGTTGGTCATACCAGCACCTTAATGAGATGTTTGGTTTCAGTGAAACATGTACATACTTGACTTTGAAGCAAGCTTTTTGTAACTTTTTAAGACGTTTTTTTGTCCCATTTCTTTCTGTTTAATAATGCATACCCTTTTTCTTACAAATACATTCATAAATTTTGAAGGGAAACAAAAACTATGTTTGCCAGCTGTATTTACATTTACATCCTATTCAACACATTGTATCTGCATCTGTATCTTGTTGATTCTGGCGCGTTTTGGCTTCCGCTGCTCAACCCATTGTTTGGTTTTTTGTTACTGTAAAGTGTCCTTGGGTGTCTTGAAAGGCGCTTATAAATAAAATGTATTATTATTATTTTTATCATGCTCCAGATGTGGCAAAAGTACTCACACTGTCTGATTCAAAAAGTTTAAGTTTAGTACCGGTAAGTCTTTTTTTCTTGGATACTTCCCAATAATACAAGACAATTTTGTTACCGTATTCTTTTCCTTTCCGTTCCTGTTTGTCCCACAATATTTTTTTCTTACAGTGATTATATGATTTTACAAATGTATTTGCAACTTTTCTGAGTAGGGAATATGCATTTTCTGCGTTGTTTTTTTTTGTTGACATGCTATTTTGACCGTCTGCCCTGATGCAGGTAACTATTTTGAAATCGCTTTACGAATTACGCCTTGTTGACTCCATTTCTACAACTCCTCATGGGTGTTTTTGTGTTGGGTGTTTTTTTTCTCTCTTTTTTCAGTGGCAGCTGGAGGGCGCTTGGTCCTCTGAGTGGGCGGGGCAAAGAGGCAGCTTCCTAGCGATAATTGGTTAGCTAGAGGTAAGGGGCGGAGTTAGGAGTTAACAAAACAGACGGGAGTGGAGCTCCGGCCAAACACATAGTAGAGTTTCGATACTCTGTTTAGAACGCCTGACCCACTTCGAGTAAAACGTTAAAAAAAACTCGCGTGAGTTTATAAAAGCGCTGCTTGTTTGGTGAGAAGGTTAAACCATGGATTTGGCGCGTGTGCTGTGTTTGGTGCTGAGCGTCGGAGGTTGGTTCGCCTGCGCGGAGAGGCACAGCGTCTACTGGAACAGCTCCAATCCAAAGTAAGTGCGGGGAGGCAATGTACGTCGTCCACTATGATGCTTGATGATCTTTGAAAGGCGTTCAACGTCATTTAGTTCGCCGTATTAGTTCGACTTGCATTCATTTGATGTAGAGAGCATCATATGCGTCTGACTTTTTCCAACCGCAACAGTTCGGGCAGCTAGTGCACTAGTAGGCTGTGTATTGAACAGCAATGCACAGTGTAAAGGCAATAAATGGATGATGCTAAATCGTCACTTAGTGCCACATCTCGTGCACAGAATGCCGATTGTACTCCTTTGCCGTGGCGGGGTGGGGGGTTCAGAAACGTAATGCCAGCCGACCACACAATAGAATCGACGCGGCTTGACGTGGAGAAGTGCGATTAATCGAGCTCTCGGTTCGGGCCATGTACACAGAAAAGAAAGATTATTTTTATTTGGTTTAAATAGGACTGACTGTAGCTTACGCCCCCTTATTGCTCATTCGCTTCATCGAGACTAAAAATAAAAACTGCAAGGCAACAGCCATTTAAGCCCGATGTCTTTATTACGTTAGTGGCGCTCCGGCTGACCTTTACCATGACAATAAGCCTACAAAAACGGACCACATTAGTACCTGCAATTGATTTTATTTTTTAAGGGGTCAGGCTATAGTGGAAAGTTTGCTGCCATGAGTTGTTTTGCTGTCATGAGTGATTCAAAAGGTTTGACACACCTGAATCACTCCACCTGAGGGGGAGGGGGGGGAGGAAAGTTTCCTGGTGGGTCAAATGGATTTCACAACAGAGGTTTTATTTGTTCACATTTCTCAGAAATGCTCTCTCAGGCCATAAATTTGACACCGGCGCACTATGGAAAATAACAGGAGTGGTCTTAATATGTCACACGAAGTAAATATCCTACCCACCATTTCATTTTTGTGAGGTGTCTTAACAGAGATTGAACTCATCACACACTTCCAAGCTGACAATCCTCTTCATTTTAATCCTCAATCTGGTCCCCACCCCCTGGTGATCAATCGGTCACCTGTTGGGGGAGAGCTTCACTAAATCCGCCAGCACCCTTTGACAGCCCCGTGACTGTGGATAAGTGATGCTAATTGATTCTCTGTCTCGATTGTACAGCGAGTGATTTGTCTTAGGGATGAGGACGGTAAACAGATGGTAGCAGACTGCCTATTCATGTAGGCGTGTATGTGTGTGGGTGCGTGCGTGTGTTGGGAGAAGTGTCCGCTGGTAATGATTTAGTGCGTGTGTATGTGTGCGTGTTCCTTCATGACAGGTGGCGAGGCGTGTTGTTCGCAGGTCTCTTCTTGTTTTTCATGTTGCATGCCTCTTCTTGTGTGTGCCCGAGTAGAAGAGTGGCATTACTTCATAGAAGCCTTTGGCCCCTCCAGCCATCTTTGAATGGGAAATGATTGGAGATTAGTGGTGGGCTACCGTGTGCACACGTCAGAGTCAAATGGGGAGAGGCAATCAGTTCAGGCCCCGTCACGTAGACTTGAAAATGTGTGAGTCACACATACACACGCTGAAGGGTGGTGAGAGAGGGGCGGGTGGACTTCAATGTTAATATTAGCAACGGGCGGCATTCCTGTGCTCTGGTCCACGCAGTCAGCTGCGTGTTTAGGAGACGTTTTTCTGTGAGTACCTGTCTGCTCTGTTTCTTGTCCCCCCCCCCCCTGAACTTGCTCCAGACTCCTGACTATCATCCCACGCGCATTCCCGTGATTTGTGTGTCGGGACTCCGGCGTGACGTCTCAGCATGAGGCAGTCGGCCGGGCCTGTCTCGGCACGAGTTTAAGTTGAAGAGGGTCAAAACAACCCCCAACCACCCCCCACTCCTCCCCTCCGAGCCAACGTCCAACTCTCTCACTCCTAACCCTCTCTTTTTCAGACCCAGCCCGTCTGTTCCCCCAGGCCATTTAATCCCGCCAGAAGGAGAGCGCATACTAACATAGATTACAGACGGTTTGTAATCTGACCATCTGACCCATAGACACAAAACCATCATCTCACTGGCTTGGCTCTGTGCTATTTTTTATCTTCTCCTGTGATCCGGTGATATAACGTTTTGGCCCGTTTCATTACATTATTTTCTCGACAATCTATGAGGCAAAAATAGCCACCAGGATGAATCCTTGCATAATCTCTGATGTGGGTTTTATACTCGGAAACTATTATTGTACTTTCTCCTTTCTGAATGAGGTTCTAACAGCATGGCACACGCGGAAGGGCTTCAATTACTGTGTGTCAGGGGCGCAATTTATCAATACAATTTAGTTCTTGGCTCTGACTGGCTGACTCCAAAATCTAATTTAGACAGGCGAACTTTATTTAGACCGCGTATTTCATACACAATCTGATTTACATAATTAAAAACACATGTGAAAGCATTTACAAACAAAAATACTAAAGACATCTGAAAGCAAACTACAGAAATAAACAATAGCTTCAGTCAGAAAAAGATTACAACAGTCAGGTCTACTGGAGATAAAAGCACGGACCAGCTTCTCCTAGTTGACCTTTCACTCTGGATGTGGTTTTCAGCTAAAATGCAATTGATTTGATATGACAGCTGAACGTCCTCCGAATCGATCTGCACACTTGAAAGACCGTAACCCCAAATGTTTAGCCAGTGTAGATGTGTTGTTTTGGCTTTGTGCAGTGAACCCCCTGCTGTTGGTAGGAGAAGGGGATCAAGCCCTGCAACGAATAGCACTGTGACTAATTGACTTCCACCTTAAGAACATTTATTATTGCCGCAGAGTGGTGACAAAGCACCACCTTTTAAATGAAACTCCTTATTAACTCACTTCAACAAAGATTTGAAACACCGTGATGCCATTATATTGTGGCAGAGCATTACTTTTGTCCAAATGAAAACTCCTCAACTTACTTCTACATAGTTCCTTGGGACCACGATGCTGGCAAAGCACTGCTGTTGTCCAAATAAAGCTCCTCAACAAAATTCCTTGACACAAATGGACGACAAGACGGTGACAAAGCACACCTTTTGTCCAAATGAAGCTCCTCAACCGTCTTCAACATAGTTCTATGGCACCAAGATGCCACATCATAGTGAATGCCAAACCACGAATAGATATGGTTCACTGTAGTTACCTTTGAGTCCAGTAGTGTAGTGTGCCACTAATGACAGTAATGGGACCATACATCCCCCCTTTTTTCTGAGGATGCATTAAAAAAAAATCAATAACAAGGCCAAGTTCTTTTTCACCCATCACTCACTTGTCTGTGGATGTACTCCAACTCTGTGATTGTCCTCTCTTTCTTTCTCCTATTCATCTCACTTCCTTATCTGTGCTCCAGACTTCCTCCTTCTCCAACTCACTTTTACGCCCCCCCCCCCCACCCCCTCCCCAAACCATTTCTCACAGATCCTCCTCTGTTTTGGCCCTGGTATTTTTCCACTGGAGGTGGACAGTGCACCTCTCAACTCTGCTAGTATCCCAGAGGCCCGGCATTGTAGTATGTGTGGGCAGGCATGCGTTATGTGTATGTACACTGCCCATTCATTGCATTTCAGACATAGTTGTGCAAATCCACCCTGTAGCCCACCATCGCCCCCTTAAGGCCGGTTTGAGCTCTGCTGGGTGTTTTTCTCTCGCCTTAATGAAATCGGAACTTGGTCGATTTATAATGCAAGCCTCTCACAAAATGTTTCCCCGTGTGGGTACCCCTCCACCACATTCTTCCGAGATGATACCATTTAGCCTTTTTCTATTCATGCCTGACAGAATAGGGGGATGTGAGGGGAAAAGGGGGATGAGTGAAAGGATTTAGGGGGCAGAGGGGAGGAGTAGAGGTCTTGGCATAGGGTGAAAGAAGGGTGAAGCTGTGTGTTGAAAAATTAGCCTGGATGAAGAGCTCTGGTGTATTAAGCCAACATTAAGAGACGGAAACAACCCCGAGGTGAAGACGTGGGGGTTGGGCTCATTTGGGAGAATAAAGGCAATGCAGACGAAGGGAGGAGAGAGTGGACAGTGATGGATGAAGGGAGTGGAGCAGTTTGGGGGCTTCAGTGGGTGTGAAATGGTGGCGGTGACAATTTTAAGCCCTCTTATTCTGCAAATGTCAAAAAAAATGTATTCGCAGAAAAGCAAATAGCGGACAGAATTGGGCTGGGTTTATCATCCCCTTAGGAAACATTGTGCAAAAAAAAAAAAGTCTTGACTCGGATGGCCCTTTGACTAGATTTCCTTGGTAGGGAATCGACACTCACATATGAGATGAAGCGATCTCTGTCTGATTATTCTGAACTCCCATTCCCATGCCATTTGCTTGCCATAAAGCCAGAGTTCTATATTTCGCGTTTGAAAAATTCCACCACTCAATGAAAAAGACACAAAAAGTAGGCTTGAATTTAGGATGGATCCACAGGTTGCTTATACCATCATTTTTGAATAAATTAAAATTAAGTTAAATTTTAATTGTTCTGCCTGTCATTAGATGTCACCGGCGTAGATGGATGAGCAGTTTGTCATCCGGAACTAATGGATGGAATAAATCAAACGTTGAGATTCATTTGTCTTTAGAAGTATCAAACATCATCATGTTGTTTTTCCTTTGATGGCAAAAGTAGTCTGAGAGACGACTCCGCCGGTGCGCTCCCAATTTGTTGCAATCAGTCAATTAACCCCGTGCGAGTGGCAGAATGAGTAATGATCCGTTCATCAAGCACTGTTATGATTATGCCCAACCTTTTACTGCATAATAGTGGCACGGCACTCAAGTCAATAGACTGTAATGGAGTGATCCAACAGTGGTGGAACATTGACAGCTCCTTGGCCGGGGTTTAAGAGTCAGAAATGTGACACGCCGCAGTGAATTCATCGGGTATTAAATGAGCACATCCGAGTACAGGTACTTCGCACTAAACCGTCCAAACTGCAAACCCCTTTTCTTAAACTTTCCAGTGCACCCACGCTTACTTCCGATCACCTGAGTAGCAAATGGCGCTTGCGAGGTGCATCGGAGGTTCATCTGTTGAGCGTTTCCACGTTGCTGACTGCGGTTTTGCCCGTGCAAAACAGATTTATTCGCATGCTGCCGCTGACTCGGACGCGAAGCGTAGCAACCGTGAACTCTGACCTCCTGACCCACGCGTGAAAAAAAAAAGTGTGTCAGTTGTTTGACCCAAACCAGCCAGTCAAACGCTCCGGGGACAAATGGAAGCATTGTAGCCGGCGGGGTCGGGGTGAAATGGAGAAAGGACCAGTGAATGAGGGGAGGGGTTGAAGTCGAAAAATGCGACGATGGGCGAAACAAATTCGCTGTAGGCACTCGCGTGCGAACAATGCCCTCCAAAAAGCTCATTAGTGGGAATCGACCCACCTCTGCCACAAACAGACAGTCGACCTTAATAAACAGATGTGTTCATGAGCCCGCCGGCACGAGTTGCCCTCAATAGCCACGTTGGCAGCAGGCGCTACACTTCATTTCGGCACGGTACATTCTCGTACCAAAGTGATGATTCTTTCAGAGCGAAATGTGTCTCGCGCCGCCTTAAATCCTGTTTCCACCAAGCAGTACAATTAGGAACAGGACCTGGGCACTGTTCCGTCCCCACGGCATGACCAGTAGGGTGGCGGCGATTAATTGAATCCTTGGTTTTTTTTTTGCCTCGCAAGCTTAGCAAGGAACATTTATCTACATTGGCTGATGTTACCGCAGTACGGACACCCACAAAACACTGTATCAAGGTTATTCGCGTTCACGAAAAGAATAAAACTAACATTGAAAAGCATTTTATATATGTACCATAACACTTTTATGCTTGGCATAGCAAGTTACTAAATCAATGTTCGTTAAATCGATATAAGCTACCGATATATTAATGTCCCCGCCAATGAAGGATAGACACATTCGCCGGTCACTTTCGCTGACTTTATTGAAAAACGGAGCGAAAACAAACGCGTATTTGTACACAACTTGGGCCAAGTTACTGAACATTCCGAGTGGCTAACTGGTTAGCTTGCTAAAAGCTAGCCAACACTGTCATTTGCTGTCACCAGGCCAGGCCCCGCCTCTTAAAGCCAAAGTAGACAAAAATAATACCTTCACTTCACGTGCACGTACTTGTGTTTAGTCACGTATCATCTATTTTTATTTTATTTTTATCCGATTACTCAATTAAACGATGGGGTAACCGGGAAAGCCAGAGTTGCAGTAATGGGCTTGCCCGCAAATGAAGAATATCCACTTCTAATTGCCACTCATTATAAGTACATCTCAAAGAAAGGGCAGAATACAACAGGGTTGATTCATCCAAACAGTACAGCGGAGAATCAGGTCGAGTCGGTCTGCGCCACTTTGTGTGTTACCTGCGCAGGCGCTTTGACAAAAGTTCTTAAGTACCGTTTAAACTGCAAGCCTTCTGAAATGCACCCCTCTCTCTTTATGAGACTAACGTGGGCCTTCGGAGCGCCTTCCCGTGAGAATCGCGCACGGGAAAAACCTGAGCAGATCGGTGTGAGCTCGCACACGCACCCCTGGCCGCGCAACCACACGACACGGCTTCGGTATCACGTTAACGCGACTCTCACGTCCGTGAGAAGTGCCAGCCGGTGGCAGCGAGTCTTGCGGCTGCCGGGAGAGCTTTGATGGGCCAGATGTAAAGCGGCGGGAAACCAGTGGCCCTTGGGAACCCCAAAAAAAAAACAAAACTCTGAACCCACAAATGCTCATAATACATCAAAATAAACGTTTTCCGATTGTTGCATCACAGAGCCCTTTGGATACATTCCAAAACAACTGTTGGGTTTAATTGTGAGGAAAATGTACGCCTGATGAGCTCATAAATTGAACACATCCCCTCTAATCACAGTAATGTGAAGGCTCCGTGGGAGAGGGAGGGGGGGGGGGTAAAGTGGCCGAGGTTGGAGGAGGCTCGGAGCCTTCAGGCCTCCAGTCTCGATGGGGAGGGGAAGGCTCTAATTACGCTCGATTCATTTCTCCTCCCTTCCTTTTCTAGTCAACACATTGCCCCCCCCCCCCAACCGCTTAACAGCTTTTAATTATCTCGGCCATTGGAGGCGCTGAATAAAAGGAGGCTTTTTCCTAATGATGAACGCTGTGAACGGAATTGGCGACACTAACCCAACGTTTTCCTTTCTGAATTCTGATTGTAATTTCCCCATTGCGGGACGAATAAAGGAAGGAAAAATCCGTTTGCTCCTCTTTGGCCCCGAGCCGCTAGATGGAACCACTAGAGAGACAAAACAAAAGCCTGTTTAGCCAATCAGACGGACCGACACACAAACTTGCACTCTTGGTACAGCGGCAAGCATTTCTTCATTATTCTTGATATCTCGCTTCAAGTCCTTTGTCGTATGCTCTTTGCCCTCTCACGATAAGGCAGTTCCACGCCCTGCTCATTAGTGAGGCAAAACTGTTCTGAGTTGAGAGTGCATGTTACTTGTACTACAAGTGACATAGCTCTTTGCTCTACTTACGAAATTAATTGGTTCTGGAAAAAATGCCTTAACTAGAACATTTTGTAAATAGAGACGCGTTTTCCATGTAAGTGCCCTAATTCGTTCCAAGCTCCCCCAAAACTCTGACATATGTCCTAAAGCATAAAAATGCATCAAAATATGTAACAAATATATGTTACAATTAGATTATTGCACAATAAATGAGAGTTGTTCATAATGAAAAAAAAATCAAAGTATAAAAAATGATGGTCTTTAACTTTTAACTGCGTCCTCACCGTTTTTTGCCCTCTTTACTCAATGTTCTCTCTCAGAAGTTGTTTTTGCCTGGCGTTTTGTAAAGAACTGATCCAAGGACATTTGCTTTTATCGGCTTTTAACAATCCATCGAAAATGTCCAAGGCTAACGTGAGCATAGTGAGCGATCGCCCGACTGGTGAACACTTTTTCTGGGTGATTCACATTTCCGTAAAGCTGTCGGGATGCCTCATGGCCTGAGGGTCGAATGACGAGGACGCCGCATAGACACAGATCTGTCTATCTATCTTTCTATCTCCACACATAGACACATACGGTAGAAGTCCCTCTCAGCCAATGGGATGCCAGGATGATGTTTAGTAATAGCCAATGGCAGAGCAGCTATAAGTAAGTGTGTTGCGTTTAGGAAACCTGGAGCTGCAAGTAGCAGTCCATACTTTTTACCTTTCATATCTTGAAATCTCTTTCGTAACAAGTGGCAATATTTTCCTGTTGAGGCATCTCGTAACTTGAAAATTTCGTAGGAAGAGACGTTGGTCAGTAGAGGTACCACTGTATTCGAAGGAGCACGCAGATGTCAAATGATGCAGTGATGCCTCACGAGTAGCAAGTAGTTGTTGTACTAGTGCAACCTAGTCACACAGTGGTGAAAGGTATTAGTAGGGGCGGGTGTGGGGTGGGGGTGTTACTCGTGAAGACATAAGGCATAGTTAGTACATGGACCTGAAGCTGATATTGAGTAGCTACGGTGACAGGGTTGATTGATTGCTTTAACTGAATGTCTAAACGTGTCACGCAAAAGATAAATAAAACAAGGCAACAACTCGGCTATGGTTTTACATGTTTGAGGAATTGCAAAAAGCGGTTGCGGGTAGCTCTCCAACCTATTAGTCCCAATTATTAAAAGTTTAGAACCGTGCTCGGCTAACAAAACATGTTTTGACTGGAGGGTTATGGCGAACACACTCGCACGTATCCGCACATGCAGAGGCAGGAAGGAGGGGTTAAAGGCCCGTGATTGGAGCCACTGTGTCTGCTTTGGCCAGGGGGGTCCAAGCGGGAGACGCAACAACAGGAGGGGAGGGGGGGTCTGGGTTAAAGAGGCACCACGTCCTGCGCTTTGATGGTGACAGACGCACAAACGCCACACAGGAGCTGTTGTGGTTTTCACTCATTGCTGCACTCTCGTTTGCAAGCGGGTTTCAATTCAAATTAAAAGCCTGCCATTGATAGATTGCCTTCCTCGCATATACTTGGGCATACTTTGCTCAAAAGCAGCACAAATCGTAGCACGTCATTTGTGACGCATTTTTTTAAAGAGTCATTTTGGCTTTGTTGTTTAAATTTTGTTATTTAAAAAAAATTAGTGGGTATACATTTTTGAATGACATTTATGTTTTCACATATGCATTGTTTTAATTTTTATTAGTTTGAGTGTTGGTTTTAGTTTGTTTTATGTTGGAAGTATTTCTTGAGTGCAAGATTTAAAAAAAAATGTAATAAATCCTCACAATTAAACTAAATGAACAGTAATACCGGAATGAAAACATTTTAAAAATAAAGCCCCAAATCTCATAGTTTTCAGCCAGTTTGATGTGAGGCAACCCTTTCGCGGAGACGATGAGACTTGGAAAGAGCCATAAAACCGAAAGGAAGGACAAAGATGAAAAGAGAGAGGGAGGGCGACAGTCTGACTCGACCGCGCCCCCTCTGTCTCCGTCTTTGAAGGAAGCAAAGTGGAGAAAAACACATTGAGACTGTAAAAAAAACACGTGCGTGTGTGTGTGTGTGTCTCTTTAAAAAAAAAAAGTGTTAGCGCGAGAGTAAGTGTAAGGTGTGTAAGCAGGATGGCGCCAAGGCTGAACAAGTCCAACCTGACTTTTAAGTTGTCACACTAATTAGCGCTTTATGCAACCAAGCTGAACTACAGCAACACTCTCCACGTGCACCAGAAGGGAAACAGGTGCGTGTTGCATTTTGCCACGCGTAATTAAACCTCATTATTCGTGTCAATGTGGTTGCTTGCAATCAAAACATTTGTGAGGCCCTCGATCATTAAATGTGCCTTTCTTGCCCCTCCCGCTCCCTCCTCAGCTTCTTATGGGACGACTACACGGTGGAAGTCCGCATCAATGACTACCTGGACATCATCTGCCCGCACTACAGCCACGGCGAGGTGCCGCCGCACTCGGCCGAGCGCTACGTACTCTACATGGTGGAAAGGGACGACTACGACGTGTGCAAGCCGCACTCTTTCGACCAGCTGCGCTGGGAGTGCTCGCGACCCTTTGCCCCCCACGCCCCCGAGAAGTTCTCGGAGAAGTTCCAGCGCTTCACCCCCTTCACCCTGGGCAAGGAGTTCAAGCAGGGAGAGAGCTATTATTACATCTGTAAGTATTTCTTAGAAATATTCATGAGAGTACGGCGCAAACTATGAGGTTGAACGCGGGCGATGGTTCAGGAAGGTTAGGATAAACACGTTTACACCCCCCCAGGAGAAGTCATGGAAAGCAAAAGTCAAAGTGTAGCCAAACAATTAGGAACCATGCAGAGTTTCAAGTCCAACAAAACAATTTTAATCAAAGAGGGGTCACTGTTTCGAATTTTGTTTTTGGACTTTTCACATTCCTAACGATCGTACAAGTGTAAAAAGAAGTCAACCACTTTCTATTTACAACTACGATCAATTAAAACCGCTCACCACTTGAGGCCCGAAAGACACATCAAGGAGGCGTAAAAAGAAAAAAAAAATTCAAGACCGTTTCCATCACAGTGGATGACTGACAGAAAGCTTCGCTGCAAAGTAGAATTTGTCAAAGTGAAACATTTTATCGTTCCCAACATGCCACACGAGTTTCAAAATAAGACAACCACTGTAGGATACAACAAAAAATAAAGGCAAACGACTCACTATTTGAGCCTCATATACACATAATGGAGACTGTATTTCACCATACATGGTAAGCTTCTCTGCTTTGGAAACAAATTCTAACATTGTTACTGACATAGTGGTGCTAAAACAAGTTAGCAACTGTTTTTAACTGTTCAAGTAAAAAAAAACGGAAAAGCATGCACTATGAAATGAAGTTAATTTTCAAGACTGTATTTTTGAAATATGAACTAATAATAAGTTCCCTCTGCGTGTGCTCCCAACAGCCAAGCCGATGCATCATCACGGCCAGGACTGTCTGAGGCTCAAAGTGGACGTGGCCGGACAGAAAGGCTCGGCAAAGACTTTCGCCGGCAAGTCCAAGGCCGACGCGGAGAAGAGCGCGGATGCGTCAAAAGCCAAGTTTGTCTCTGCCGGCGGCGTTCACAACTTCTCCAATCGTCTCCCAGCAGGTGAGGAATCAACCGGTAGCCAGGGTGCTTTTTTCGCACCCCCGAGCCACCAAGTCACACGCTCACTTCTTGTCTTTTTGTGTGTGTGTGTGTGACTTTAGATGACCCGACCGCCATGGAACCCAACGTCCAGAGGAGCATTGGAAATTCGGGAACGAGGCCCGTCTCCTTCGCCTTCCTCTTGACGCTCCTCCCGGTTTTCTTTGTGACAATACTACACTGAAAAGAAAACTGCAAAGCAGCCCAGTGCGGGTCACTGGGGTCACGGACACTTCTCTTTTTTTTTTTTTTTTTTTTTTTATTATTGTTATTTTTTTTTTATAATGAATACAGAGCTTTTATACAAAGACTAAGCTGTGAGTGAATGCGTATCGCAATGTGAATGTGGAGTGTGGATCACTTCAAAGGACTTCTGTATTGTTTGTGTGTGTGTTTTGTTTTGTTTTTTTTGTATTATGATGAGGATGAAGCAGCATTTTCCGTTCTGAGCAATTAGTCTAATGGGTTTTTCATACCACTCGGTAGGTACACCTCCAGTTCCTGAGTCAGCCACTACGACCGTGGCGCTTATTTGGGATCCCCTTTTTCTTTTTTCTTTTTTTGGGGGGGGGCCGTTGTTATGTAGCACTCATCTCCGCAAGCCTCAAGACCGCATCCCACTGTTCACGACATCAGTACAATTGTTTTTATACTTTGACCATTGTTCAATCATGTTTGTAATGAATATCTTTTAAATTGTTCCTTTCGTTGATTTTCCTCCATTCTTTTTACACCATGCGCCCCCCGCCCCCCAGGTGAATATTGAGAGCTTCAAATACCACCATAATGGTCAACATTAATTATACAGAGGTGCAGCGAGCCTTAAGTGTTCATGAAATTAATACTGGGGAAAATAAATGACTAAAAGTTGTACTTGGGTAGTAATTCTTTCACCGCACATCCAAAATTGGCTAAAAATATGGAAACATTTTACATTTCTGTCCTTGGTGAATGGTCACGAGTCCTTGAGAACCCCAAATGGTTAAATCATCCAACATTGAGTGCAATGATGTTTAATCAGTCTTGTCATGGTACACGCTTGCAGATGCGAAACCCCCCAGCCCCCGACCACCACCCCCCCACCCACCCAACTTGTCGAACCTCAAACTGAAGGGACTTCTTGAAAACATACACTGTACAGTTGTTTTCTATGTGTTTATATGTACATGTGTACATAGAAAAAATATAAGATATTGTTTAAAGATGTGAACATTTGATGGAATAAACAAAAGTGTTGTAATATAAATGTTGTCGTCTTTTTTTTCCCTCACTCCATTTTGGCAAATGTCTAAGCTATCCCCCCACCAATATGTTCCAAACCCGCCCACAGGTCTTTCCCAACCTCTCACGGCCTCGGCTTTCCACGACTTTCATCCCGTGTCCCGCAGTTTGCTCTGGCTTCCCTTTCACAGACTGCAAACCAAACACGGATGGTTGGGGGGGTGCACACTTGCAGGCGGGTGCGAAGGTATCACCCTCGCCTCTTCACTGCTTGCACCTTTTTTTTCCCCCCTTGGCCTTTTTTGCCTCCTTTATTTTACTGCTCCATACATCCTCTCTGCAGGCAAAAGAGGACGTGCCCACACGTTGGAATGAGAGCGACACGGCAAACAAGCCGTCAAAAACCTCAAAAATGGCTGGAAACTGTTAAAAGTTGCTATCCTCTGTAAAACTGAGCAAGATATACTGTAAATCCCAGAACAGAACATAAGGACCACTTGTTTGCTTTTCCACCATGACGTCATGCCTGCTTTATACATACTCGCCAGAGATGAGCTCAGACACTCTGATATTGTGCAATCTAACAAACCCGAGTCCACACGATAAGTCAAATAAGATAATAAAACAAGGAGAGCAAAGGGAAAGCAATAGTGAAATGTCAAGTAAAATGTCAAAAATCGAAGCATAGACAGGAAGGGAGATGAAATTATACGTGCAGGGCTATCCGGAAAGGTCAAACTTGAGAGTTGTTCACGAGTGTTGTCCACGTGACGAGAATGTTCTACAAAACTCGTTTCGTCAGTTGATATTGTCTTCATTTATTTGATACTAAGACAAGACCTTTTCTTGAATACTGTAGAACGTATCAATAAAATGAACTTCAATTAAAATGCACCACTACAATAAACATCAGTGAAATAAATACTACTCTGACTGCGTTGATCAAAACTGCAGCCCGATATCACATAAAATAAATAGATTTCTGTCCGGTATCCGAAAAACATTTGATTTCAACCTCCTAATTTAATCAAAGAATGTCTGACAATACTTAATTTTAGTATATATATACTAGTACAGTTTATATATAGTTATATAGTAATATAGTTTAATACGTAATTTTTACTTTGTTGTATAATTTCGGACAAGTTATTTTAATGGTGTTATATATATTTCTAAAGTTTAAGAAAACGCAACTTCCTGGACCAAATCTAAACTCATTCCGGGTTTTGTTGACATGGTGACGTCAGACGCTCGTTTCTACACCCCATTGAACCAACTCTGCATCACGTGATTCGATGAACACCCAATCGCAACGCAGAATCACCGAGCCACTGCTTGCAAACACGGAAATCTATCCGGTAAAGAAGCCAGTTGCGTTTTTTTTTTAATTCTGCTTTTCGAGACTTTTAAAAGTCGAAGAGCATACATTGTAGTCTCCATACCTAACATATGTATTTTTTATTTTAAATCCTTTTTATGGATTTGCTGTATCTTTTATCATGGGCGTGCATCGTGTTCACACTCGGGATGTTCTCGACTGGTCTGTAAGTGGAATTCAGTTTTTGCGGCGTGGCAAACTTTAAACCTGCTTCTATGCAAATGTTTACTTTTTTATTATTGTGTCTGCGAAGTGAAGTATCTTCAACTGGCGGAAATAAATGTGCTGTAAACGTGTTGCACGGTAGCTGTCTGTTTCAGTGTATAATATCTACGAGATTAATGATGGCATGATCTTTGTGTTTGTTTGTGCAGGGTCGATCTAAAGAAAATGCAAACATCCAAGAGCACCGACAACATTCAATTTCTGCCTTTCCTCACCACATGTGCCAAGTATGTGTTGTTTGAGGCATTTGGTAATCAAAACGGGAGCAACTTTTAATAGGTCTTGCAGTTGAATTAAAGTGTGGGTGTGGAGACTTGCATGTTTCAAATGAGTACTCCACACAACATTTAAAAATGATGTTACTTTTTGTGAAGACGATCAGCAACATCGTGTCCTTCTGTGTTCCAAACGGCTGATTAGTTCACAAATGCCAAGGTCACAAATTTGTCGCAGCACATTTTGTGCAATTTTGTCTAGCAGGTGACCCAAAAAGTTTTGATTAGATTAGAAATTTTTCAAACACACACTGACAGGGTAAAAAAAAAATCAATGTGCAACACAGTCCCTTATATTAAAGTCTTTCATTCCAGTTATTTTGCCAGAATAACCAAAATCATGTGTTTTCATTCTTTAAGATAAGAAAATCTTTATTAGTCTCACAATGGAGAAATTCTCGATTCACAGCAGCAAAGTAATGAGGAGTTGCTGGAAAGGCAGCCACTTACGCGGCACCATTTTGAAGTCAAAATAACAAAAATCCTACTCGGGCGCCATCTTGACTTCAAAATTGGAAAAAAAAATCTGCCATTAGCCATAGAAACACTTTGTAATATAGGCCTTCACCAATCCTTTTCTGAAGTTTTTCTCCTTTTTTTTTTTTTTTTTGCTTCTTTGCTTGCGGTCTACGTGGCAATCACAGACACGGGTCACAAAAAAGGCAACAGAGCTTAAATGTCATAACACAGTCTGACATGGCTGACATTACAAGTGTACTTGTTTGTACTCTCGCCTTGCCCCGTTCATCCTTTTCCATTGTTTTTGTTTCCACAGTAACCTCGGATGGTTCTATTATGGGATGCTGAAGACAGACCAAACACTTATTGTGGTCAATCTCATCGGGGCTTTACTGCAGGCCCTCTACATCCTGGTTTACTTCAAGTACACAAAACAAAAGGTCAGCATGGCAGCTGTCATTGCGTTTGTGTGCGTCTACGTTTTGACGCTTGAACCTGTGTTTTGTTTTGTTTTATCAGAGAAAGATCCTATTCCAAATAGTTGCCATCGGAGCAGTGGTGACCAGCGCCGGGATGTACTTCATGTTGTTTCTTCCTCCAGGTGACATTCAGCTCAACCAGCTGGGACTCGTTTGCAGCGTGGCCACTGTGGGCGTGTACTTGTCCCCGCTCGTGGACCTGGTAAGATAAACTTGTCCTTAAATGAACGAATGTCCAAATGTGACATCTGGACCTCATCTTGTTGCTGAAAAAGACACTTGCTAAATTCATATCGGATCGTATACTTTATTCTAACGTTATCCAATCAGATGCAACCTTAAATGTGCATTGCCATCCAATAGGAGAACAGTCGCTAGGCGCACAATTCAAACTAAATCATGAGCTTAGAATGCATTCATATTTTTCGCCATGAGAAAAAAAATGCATTGCTTTCATTCGATAATAAAGATGGCATTTGTTTCCAGTACATGTTCAATATCGCCATAATAAATATGCAACACCCTTATCGCATAGTGCATGTTTTTACAATACCGTGCTGCCCTCCTTTAAATATAGCCGAGTTATCGTCGTGTATGGCTTCTTTGAGTATCATTTCATTCTCTCGAGGGTGGGCCGAGTTACCTTATTTTTTTTACCAGTATGCCGTTCATATTTACTTTCATTGGACTTTGCCCACGATTGTCGCTTGCGGTGCAGTTGTCCAGCTCAATACTGTCAGATATCGTTGGCTTGGTGCTCCCACGTGTGTATATTTACGTCGAAGAGAACAGTCAGGTGTCACGCGGGGGCCCATCAGATGTCTTCTTTCCTGTTGTGTTTGTATATGATCCTGTTTGTCGCCTTCCCTCCATCTGCCTCGCCGTCAGAAACGAGCCTGTCGCTTTCCTGCCATTCTTCTGCTCCTCATCCGCGTCTTCCTGTTATTCCTTCCCCGTTTGCGCCCCCTCCACCCCCATCCCCTCGGAGACGCCAGGTTGCCTTCTTACAGTCGGCCTAATGACGTGTTGGCACTTGGCATCCCCTAATTAGTTAGAAAAATCCTGTCCTTATTTCAGCGGGCACAAGACTGATTAGTAAGCATTCTTTCAGTGGTTCTTCATCCCGATTGTCCTTGACCCATTAAAAGTCGATTTCAAATACCCAAACTTGGACTTTTTTAAAATAATGAATGACTAGATAGCGTTTTGTATTTGGTGCTAAAATGAATGTGAATAATAATAAGTAATGATAATAAAAATAATTTGTCATCTGCTCAAACACCTTTATGAACAGTCGAGACCCCAGTTTGAAGAACATTTTAACACTCACAATTTGTTTTTTAATGACTATTATTGTAGTATTATTATACACAGTTCTGATGAATACATAATATTTTAAAAAGGAATTCCAGTAATATGTCTTTTTTTTCTCAATGCCAAGTGATTAAATCAATTTAATTTTAGATTTTTCTCAAAAATTGAATTTCAGTCTTGGAAATGACAACAGTTGTTCCCAAATTACTTTTTTAAAAACCTGACTTTATTTTCACAAGATTGACTTTTTCCAAAAGAAACCTCACTATAATCTTAAAACAAAACAAAAAAAAATAAATTTGTTGCGAAAAAAAAAGACCATTCCTAAGAAATGGCACAACCTTTGTCTGAGCTAAATGCAGTTATAATAATATAACTATAACTATAAATAAAATCCATTTTCTTAAATAGGCAATTTTTTTATTTATGACTATTTTTTGAAAAATGTGTCTTTTCAACAGACAAAAATGTGGTGCATCCGCTCATTTGTTGTTTGTCAAGTGTCCTTGACCATCTATGAAATCGATTGAATACATTTTACAACCCCAAGATGTCTTCAAAAAACACTCATAAGCCTTCAACAATTTTCCAGGAAAAACTGAAGTTCCGTTAGATCCCGCTCACCCCCCCCCCCCCCCCAGCCCCAAAAGAAAAACAAAAAAACAACAACTGAAAAGACTTCATGTCTACTCTTGAAGTCTTACTCCTTTGAGTCTGCCAACACTTCACGGAACCTGTTCACGCTTGTTGAACTCGTTTCAAGTCTTCTGCGAGCTGCCTTTTGTCGAGTCTGTTCCTCGTGTTGCAACACAGACGATATTTTTGTTTGGTCCTCACGTTCAGATGGCCATCGTGCAGAGTGGCGACGTGCAGTGCTTGTCCTTCCCTCTGACGGTGGCCACTTTCCTCACTTCCACTTCCTGGTTCTTCTACGGCCTCCAGCTGAATGACTACTACATCCTGGTACGACACGCTCGCAGCAAAATGTATTCCCACTGCAGTGGTCCCAATGGCGTAATCGGTTGAAGTTGTTCCTTCAACACAAAAAATGAAAGTTGGTGCACCACGGGACTAGCATAATTGTTTTAAATATTATTATTATTATTATGTGTGTGTGCATTTTAGGTTCCGAACCTTCCCGGAATCCTCACTAGCGTCATCAGATTTTACTTGTTTTGGAGATTTGCCCACGTCAGCCCTCCCTATAAATCCATGCGGATATGACCACGATATGTACAGTAATGGACGTTGCACGAAGAGAAAGCACCGCCACGCGGCAGGTTGGCAATAATGTCTACATTCCACAAAGTTACACGAAAAGTATACAAAGATTGTTTGTTTTTCAAGGATGTATTCAAAAATTACTTTGGAGAAGAAAAACTAAATCTGGGTTTCGGTTTAATTTGTCCCCTTCAAGTGCCTTGTGTTGGATACGAGTGAGTATTAAAGGGACACACTGAAGAGAAGGTAGTAAACAGAAAAGAAATCAAAAAGTCGTTTTTTAAGGGGAGAAATATGGTATCGTATTAAAAACACCGTCTTATATTCGGGCCAATAAGGTAATTCAGGCATACAAGATTTGCTGAGAAATAGGTTCTTATTTTCATCCCATGGTTCAGTCTTTCTCCTCTCTTTACTCTGCTTCCAAAGATGCAAGGCTTTCTCAAAGTCAACTTATTATCGCCCCCCCAAAAAAACTATCCAACTTTAGCTGCTTCCTCTGTGATATCTCAGCAATAAACTTTCGCAACACTTGTTTTAACGTTACACAACTTGGCAATCGTCTGCTTCCCGCGAGGTGAAGCCCGATTTTGCCAATCTCGTTTTGCGAGAACGGCAATCTTGTCACGCGAGATTACTTAACGAGTGATCAAAACAACAATGGCGGTGATGGGCATCCTGCGTTCGTTGCTGGAACAAAAAAAGATTTACCACAGTTTTTTTTTTTTTTATGTTTTGACTGAGAAATTTCCTTGCATCACAAAAATGCACATTATTTGGAACTGTGCGTCCCGCGGGAAAATTCTGCGTCTAGGATGCGGGACGCAGAGGTAACGAGATGGCTGGACCCATTTATTGATACTGTGCCTCCAAATACGGTGCCCCGAATGGTACGAAAAATATGGTATGGAGTCCCCCCCCCCCCCCCCCCCCGAAACACAGGGAGAGCTCATTGAAAGACAATCTGACGTGTATTAAGATTTAACATTTAAAAAACATAATAAAGACTTCTATAAGGAAATTGTTATTCTTGTTTAGATTAGTTATTTTCTCACCCCCCAAAATACCAAACTTTTATTTCCTCCAGAATCACTATGTTGAACATTTAGTGGGGTTTTTTTTCCTTTTAGTTACTTTATTCTCGTAAGAGTGCAACTTTTTGTTTTGAGAAAATTCAATTTTATTCCCCCCTCCCCCAGAAAAAAGCTTTTAGCATAATGTTAGCACATTTTCTCAAAACATTGTTTGGTTTCCGTGGTATAAGTTTTCTTTTTCGGGTGTTTCCACTCCTCCTTCGCAGTTGTTGCTCTGAAGAAAAGGACATTTGCTGAGCCACCAACATTGTGAAATGTTCAATTCGAACGCGTTGACTTGGATTGTGTTGTTTTGTACAATCCAAAGAGGAGGTTGTTTATAAGCTGCTATTTTGAATAGAGTGTACTCGTAACGGGCATTTCCTCTCTACCGTCTTCTAATGGGAAAATACTTTTCTATTCTGTTAACTTTTGTGCCTGTCTATATTAGATAACATATCACTGTATATCAGTGGCAGTACGTTATGCTGACTGTGCCAATTTTTTTTTTGCAAGCTTTTTAAATAAGTTTTTTTTTATAAGTGCAAATGGACCTTTGAATGATTGGAGGCTGTTTTATGTCAATGAAGGATGACAAAGTGCCAAATGTTTTTTTTTCCTTCAATGTAACCCAACCATCTATGCCGCTGGTGTCAAACTCAAGGCATCGGGGCCAGATCTGGCGCGCCAGGTCATTTTATGTGGCCCGCAAAAGCAAAATCACCTGTGTCAACTTCCTAAAATCTGTACCGAAATGTCAAATAACGTTGAAATTTGTGCAATAATTTGGTTACCGTATTAACACTCATTTGAACAGTAATTTTTTCGTCATTCATTATATTAAACAAACTATTATAATTGACTTGACTAATGTCAAAACTAGTGATCTGTTCATTTGTTTTGTGCAAGTAATAATTTTGTGGTTTCACTGTCATAACGGCCCTGCGAGGGAAGATGTAACTCTAAATTGGCCAAACTAATTGGAGTAAAATTAGTTTGACACCCCCGATCTATGGCAATCAATAACCCAAATATTAGGAACCGACATCAGTACAACCAAGCAACACACTGAACTGCAAATAGAATAATAAACAAATTTTTTATCTTTTTTTTGTTTTTGTAGCCATTTAAAGCATACGGTATATGTACTATTGTATGTACATATTGCATGTACTATTCGAACATCATGCAGTTCATGGCCGTTCGCTTTCTTCCTATATTTTTGGGCATCTTTGTAGCCATTTTAAGTTTGTAATACCATCATGGGGCAGTTTTCCGGACACATCTAGGATCCAAATCAATCCTGATCATCTCGAGAGTTTCATTATTTGAAGCAATGTGTCATGCGCTGTTGTGACGCTTGTGCCATCGCTACATTTGGACGTGTAAAGTGCATTTGTGACCAGTTGCACATTTCATAATGAGCATAATAAGAATCAGACAAAAAATATATTAACACCGATGGTATTCCAGAGGGAGCTATAGCGCCCCCTGGAGCCCATCCCCCTGATAGTAAAGGATTTCGCCTGAGTGCGTAGAAGACAAAAGCTTGTTTCATGGCGCAGCAGTGCCAATGGACTTGTTTGTATGTGAGTGTGTTGATACAGAGAGGCCAGTGGTGGGAAAGGCCACGGCAGAGGTTCTCATCCCGTCTGTGTGTGTGTGTTAAATGAATCCTTTTCCTGCGCTCAAACAGCCCTGACACAACACACGCAGACACAACACGGCATTGTGCCACTAAGTGAGTGGAGGTGGGAAACAAACGGCGGCCAAAAGAGTCGGCGGCATATTGAATGGAAGGCGGGCCATGAATCAAAGGCAGACATTTAAATTCATTGTGTAATTGACAAATCCGTCGATAGATTCATCAATTATTAAAATAGTGTTGGTTACAACTGAGAAAATATATTTACTGCAAAAAAAAGAAAAACGAAAGGAAAAAAACTATACAGCAAAAATAGCAAGAATAGCAAATGTGGTAACGTGTTTTTAAGGTCGATGAAGATCGACTTATTTTTGCACTTGAATGGTAGTTGAGAATGTCGAAATACTAATTTAACCGGTGTCTGTACAGTTCATTCAAGTTTGATGAACAAACGTCAACCCTGGAACACATTTCCCCCCATTATTTTCTATTTGGGTAAAATTAGTAGTACAGTGCTACCTCAGGGCAAAAAAAAGACAAGGACGCAGTTCAAAGTTACATGACCATCATTTTTATTCTTTGTTTTTTACATTATGCACAGCTGTCATTTATTGTGCAATGATCTAATTGTAACATGTATTTGTGACATATTTTGATGCATCTTTATGCTTTAGAAAACATTTATGTCTGAATTTTGGGGGGGGGGGTTGGAACGGATTAGGGCATTAAAAACGTGTTTCTACTTACACATTTTCTAATTAATAAATGTCTTCCAGAACCAATTGATTTTGTAAGTAGAGGCACCACTGTATCAGGTGTGATGATGAGGTGCGGGGGTGGGTGTACCGTAGGGTAGAAAATGAGAGAAAGCACATTCCTAATGTGGAAAACAGCAGCTGGAACAGGTGTGCTTTGACTCGGACAGGCGATGCCTCCCTGCGTGGGTGCACCAAGTGCTGAGTAGTGTCCGCTAACCCTGTGTGTGTGTCATCACTTTGCGAGCTGTACAAGGTGCTTCATGCAGGGGGGGGGGGGGGGGGGGGGGGGGGGGCAAAATGCGAGCGTCAGCTTGTGTGTGTGTGTGTGTGTGTGTGTGTGTGTGTGTGTGTGTGTGTGGAGTCCGCAAGGAGGCAGGAAACAGAGGGATCCTGTTTGCAAGTCAAACTCATTGTTCAGCTGATTGTAGCCTCCCCCACCGCCGCCGCCGACACCACCTTCACCCTTCCTCCACTACGACACACTCACACGCAACAAACAAGTCCACTGTAGTGTTTACTTGACTGCGAGCATCGTAAACTCTCAAGATAAAGGCCGTCATTGGGTTCCGAAGGCCTAACTCTTTAAAGACCTTCAATGGTTTCAATTTTTTTGCCCCCATTTCAATCCCCGCTTCTGACATGTGCTTGACCACTGCACACATGCTTATTTCCGGCCAAGAAGTGCCGGTGTTGTTTACTTAGGTGCACTTGTCTTATTTTCACATTGAACAGAGACCAAATTCTGCTCTCAAGAGCAGCCTTTGCCTCCTGCATGCTCTGCACAGCTGAACAACACAAATTGTGCACATGCACTGCACACACACAAAAACTTGTACACTTGCACATGCACGCTGTACAGTGCTCATACATATGCCGGCTCACATGCAGACGTATACAGTACAAGTATTCACACAGAGTGCACACTTACCTGCATACACACCAAGTCTGCACTTACATACACGTTCCAATTACAGTGCACATGCTAACAAATACAGTGCAAACAAACACAAACTCATTTCAGGCAATGTACGTTTGTAAAAAGTGTCAAAAGGCTTCAAAATGGCATCAGAAATGCTTTTGTCTATACTGTATTACAACAATATTTGCCCTTCCCCCCACACACACCCAAAATATGCCACAGGCTTGGAGCGTGCCGAGACATGCGGGAGTAAAGTTGTGAACGTGTGTCATAGTTTGACGTGGAATAACATTTACCATCCGAAAAGGCCGCAAGCACCTGTTATGTTCACAAACTTCCACAAAAAAAAAAAACCATAAGAAAAGAAAAAAGCTTACTACGCTATGGAAGAATACAAGTGAGTAAATCCGGCTTGTGGCCAAATGAAATGAGTTTATTGAAACGTCAGTGTAAAGTGAGATATGCATGTTAGATGATCTGTGTGAAATGAAGAAGTGTGCATGCATGCAGGCAGGCAAGAGGCGGCCCGTCTTGCCCTGACAGCTTAATGAGCGCCTGTCCACATGTCACCTCGCCCGTCGCAAAGCCAGCAAAATAGCCGCAAGATGAGCAGGAAGGTGGTAAAACAATCTGGTTTGCTCTGCAGTGTCCCGAGAAAAACAAGTACAAACACACGCACACACACACACACGCACACACACACAATGTGGGTGGCTTCTGCATGTATATCGACAATATGTATAGAGCAAAGATCTTTAAGTGCCAACTGCATACAGCTGAAGACTTATATTCCTCAGTCCATGTGTCGTGTGTGTGTGTGTGTGTGTGTGTGTGTGTGTGTGTGTGTATACACACGTGTATGTGTCTGCTTGTTATGACTGGGGACCTAAGTTTTCCCGGGAACATAAAGCTAAGCCCTCATTAAACAAAGCGAGGAATGCATGTAAAGTTTGTGTATATGTGTGCGTTATTGTGTCTCGTGTATGGACCAAAATCTTTGTGGGGACCATAAAGCCAGTCACGACTGAACATGTGTGTGTGTGTGTGTGCGTGTGCACGTGCACACACGCACGCGTGTACTTGTTATGACTGATCTGGATACTAAAATCTTCCTGGGGTTATATTTATAGTATATAGTATAACTGGGCTGTCACCAAACCAAGCAAGGGATGTACATAAAGTGTGTTTACGTACTTGTTGTTGTCCTAATGAGAGGACCAAACACTTCTTGAGGATCATAAAGCTCACCACAACCAAAGTGATGCATTTCAAGTCCGTGTGTATGTGTGTGCATGTGTGAGAGAGAGAGTTTGAGAGAGAGAGAGTTAGAGAGAGAGAAAAAGAGAGATACAAGCACTGTGTTAAGAAAATGCCCTGCGGTGTACAGCATGTGTCGATACTTGTAGGAGTGCAGCATGTGATTGTGCCTGCACGTAACTGCTGAAGACACAATGTATTTTCTCACCATAATGCAACTATAACAAATTACCCACTGAAACAACTCTCAGTCGACTGTATGTGTGCGTGTGTGTGTGTGTGTGTGTGCGTGTGTGTGTGTGTGAAGATTGAGTGCACTTTTTTAGGATAACACACTCCAATTTAAAAAAAATGCTAAAAGCGTGTTTTGCTTTCTGCAGTGACGTGCTCTGTTATTTGTTTCATTTATTATTGTTGTTGTTATTATTATTATTATCATTGCATTTTATCGTGTATGTTTTTAAATGAAAGTCATAATGCACCAATATTTAATTGACACTTGTAATTGTACGAAGAGGAACATTGCCCTGAAACAATTTTCTCACAAAGTTGTTCACACAGAGGTGAACCTCACCCCATTTTTGCTTGTGAATGACTGAACAATTCAAGGAAGCTCCTTTTCTACCCAATCGCCGCAACCACCTGTTCCCGGACAGCCTGTTCACTTGTGGAATGTTCCAAACAGGTGTTTGATGAAAATTCCTCAACTATATCAGTTTTTTTCCACCTGTCCCAGCCATAAAATTTTAAGTTAACGATGCTAAAAAAAATCTAATTAATCATTGTGAACATTCAATAATTGTGCCTTTGTCGCGGATCCAATTAAGTACATGTTGAACATGATTTGCAAAGCATTGTGCTCAGTTTTGAGTTCTGTATGTTGCAGTTTCACTTTCACACAAACAAAAAGTATTTAAAAAATAAACTGATATTACAAAGCGAGTCACCTTTAACCCACGGCGGCGCGTGACGTGCATCACCGGAAGCTGTTAGCAGTCAGCCATCTTGTCAACACACGTATTGCCCGATAACTTTGTTTGTTTTTTTTAATCATCCTCATAAAAGTTTGTTTCATCTGCAATTCATCGATGGCACTAGCAAAGAATGGAAATATGAAGAGCCAGAAGAAGCTTTATAAAACTACACAAGTGAGCTACGATAGTGACGTTGTCGCACTGAAGATGCAGCCAAAGTGCGTCCCATGGCGCCGCATCAGAGCTCGACTAAGGTAAGCGCTGATTCCTATCTATACACTCACAGGTTCTTATATCCACTTGATTTTTTTTGTTTCGTTCATTTTCGAGACCGTTCTGGCTGTTGCTCGTCATGGCATGCGTGCGTGTACGTGCGGTCGCGGGTCGGTGCTTGAGGTCCTGGTTAACAGAACGTCCCGACGTCACTGGAGTTGTGGTCGTACACGAAATTGTAGGCGGTGATACGGGTTCGCTATGGAAATAAAGTCCATGCGATTCTACGTCTGGCAAGCCTGTCGTATCCTTCTGAATTTTATGCATCCAACCTGTTGCAAGTTGTACTTGTTGCCACCTCACATTGGGCAGGAGGAAAACCACAGAATCCAAGTCAATATCGCCACCTGCTGGTTCATATCTGACATTGCTAGACCACTCGGCGGACTGCACTGTTGTTTATTTTGAACTGCTGTTGACCGGAGTGACAAAACGAAGACAAAAGCCAAGTCATGTGAAACAGTGTGATATTGTTGAAATGATCCCCTAACTTCCGGTCCGATTGGCCCACTTGGTTGTCACCTCACCTGCAAACCCTAACCCTTACCCTTAAACCCTACAAACACTAACCCTGGTTTAAAACCCTACTTTGAAAGGGCGCCCAACACCCCCCCCCCCAAAAAAAAAACAACACTTTTTGATTCCTAACCCATAGTTGGAAACCGTCAAGTGAAATCCTGTTCAGGTGTGGCGGATGGGAATTTTTCCCAAATTTATGCCTCCCTTCAGGTGCATGTCTGGAGCCATTCACCCAGCCCCACGTCTATTTTTCTTTGAAAGGTAATCAAGTTGCCTGGCGGGGGTGAATAAATAAAACTTCGGCCTTTGAGTGGAAACCACTGGTGTAGCCCACCCACACCTGTTTGCATTTATGAGTTTTGTCTGGATGAAATCCGCTTCCGCGCTGAGATATCGAATCCCCTTGACACAAATGGAGCGGTTATGTCACTCCAACAATTAAGAGGAGGCTTGCCCTTACATGACTGCGGCAGCACTCAGTGCCAGTGTCGTGCAACATTCTCATTTGGAGAGTGTGTATATCCCCACCCCCGCAATCTAATCCTGACTTGTCTCCTAGTTAACAATCCCAAACTGACAACATCATTAAAAAGTAGAAGCGAACAAAACATCCAATCTTTCAGTCGCTCAAGGGCGCAAACGTATCACGTAACGAGAAAAGATGTTCTCGTGTGTGTTTCCTTTTCCACAGTGTACACTGTTACGTGTCAGATTACCAGTTGTTTATTTTCACTCGTGTCATAATTTTAAAAAAACGAAAAAGAAAAACAAAGCACAATGTCTGTTACAGTCTTAAGTGGTTCCCCTTTTTTTCTTTTACATTCACTCGAAAAAAAAATCTACAATCAAGTAGAAATATTACAATATAGACAAACAATCTGTGCTGTCAGACATAAACAACCACTTCATTACCTGCACCAATCAACACAAAAAACAGAAGAATGCTCATATTTCATTGACACTGTTACGGAGGTATTACTGAACATGTTATGTCATATTATTATTGTTTGCAGGGATTTAAAACTAAGTTATGATGCAGTAAATGTGCCTTAGTAGCTGGCGAGGCAACACATACAGTAAGTCAAACATGAACTGTTGGCGCATGTTCCAACACATGCGACGAAAATAAAAGTACCGTGATCTTCTGAAAGACGTCACAAGATGCACAAAATGCAATCGATACATGGTCAACATACAAAACGGTCATATGAAATGTCAATGAAGCTTGATGGGATCCGTCATTAACCATGACCTCTCCCCAATGGCGACATTATAAATAAAGGCTTCTAACTCTGAGAAATTGTACATCTGTCGTGCTGTTAATATGGTAACAATCAGAATATGAACCCGCATATAGCAAAGTGTTGATTATTGTGTCATGATGGGCCATCACACTGGATTTAGGATGAAACATTTTGTGGAACCTACACAAGACCTTCCAAATCTGTGCCACGGCAAAGTTAAATAGTACCTGCAAAAACTAGCTGAACAGAGTTTGATGACACCACCGAGGTCACCTGATGGGTCACTTATGTTGTCGGGGTACATTCGTCTTGACTCCAATGCAGGCGGCGGTGTATGCCCACAAGAAAGATGGCGGCTTCCAGCTCTGTTGTGATCAGACACTCCCAAAAAATAACCCCAATTATGCGCCGAAAACGGACCAGTCGACACACATCTTTTTGGATTATTCACTTCACCCCCAAAGTTGCATCAAAGAAATAACCAAACATATTTTTTTAATTACATTAATATTCAATGATCGATTTTTTAAAGGGGAAGTGAAGTTGTTGTTGGGTTTTTTTTGTGTTTTTTTAAAGAAATATGTGTTGTGCACCCCCAATTGTTCAAACAGTTGCCACAGTCATTATTCTGATGAGAATTGCATTTGTGGACGATGAATTAGGCAGAAAAATCCACCCGTTTAGATCCATCTCAAGTGGCGGCCATTTTGTCATGTACAGCGACTTGGACCATCGCAGTGCCAAAGGGCTGAAGTCACGACTGTTACGGCTCACCTGATCTCTACGTTTGGTTATATGATGTTCGCAAGCTGATCCTTGGGGCATGATGATGATGTCATTTGTCAGTTGACACCAAGTGGCAATATGAGGCAAAATGGCCGCCACTTGAAATGGATGAAAATGGGTGCATTTGTATCGGAATTCATGTTCGACAAACACAACTTTATTCAGAATACCCTCTATTAGACTTGTGGGGGGAGGTTGGGGCGCATAGAGCATATTATTGTAAAGACTATTTTTTTATTTGACTTGTTGACTTTTAAGAGTGTATATATTGCCTCATAAAATGAATACTCCAACCATTTGGTTCTAAACAACCCCTAAATTGGGTTATTTTGTGGGTTATACATTTGACCCATACATTTTTTTGTGCTGAATGAAGTTGGGTCAAAATGATGTTCCATTTTGACCCGAGTTATTTTTGACCACACAGTTTTAAAACGGCATTCTTCATGCCTTCGGGAGTCGACAAGCAACAAAGATTAGCAGCAAACCAAACAAAATACATAAATGTAATTAAAGGTGAAAGTCGCTTCATTCTTGACTAAAATTGGTTGCGCGTGTTTTGATGGTCACCTTCGGCGGCAGCGGCGGGGGATCCTCCTCGATGTTGCGACTGGCCACCAGGTCCTGCAGCTGAAGGGCCCCTCCGCCGATGAAGCAGAAGGCGGGACACACGGGGGCCGAGCAGTCCACGTGGCCCTCCCACAGCAGGCGTAAGGAGTGGGCGTCGTAGAAGGACACGCTGCCCTCATCGCAGTCCAAGCACACGCCCAGTCTGGGCGGCAGAGGCGTCGTGTAAGGGTGGGCGGGCTTCGAGTTAGTGTTTTTCTGGCCTCGAGGGAGAAGGATTTTGCCCATTCCCATGGTGAGGAAGCAAAAGGAGGGCGAGTCCTGGCCGTCCTCTGCCTCGCTGTCATGGCCGCTGTCTGGGTCATAGCTTAGGATGGGTAGAAAACATTTAGTAAAGGAGGACATATCCAGCTAGCCATTGTCTTGCGAGTGCGAGATTGCAGTTGTGACATTTTAGTTTGGTGGTGTGCAGCTTTTTTTTTGCCCTGGTCACCTGTCAATCATGAAAGTATATTTAAGGCGCTCACCGTGGACTGGCCATGTCTTGCGGCTGATGGAACCACTCTTGAAGCTTCGCCTCCTGCCCGACTCCGACCTGCATGATTGACATAAGAAAACTTGACAGTCATTTATCGACGTCTTAACAAAATCTCTGTGATACGCTCCCATCAAAATACTCAGACAACCAAAGCTAATCTGTGCTAACATGACAATCCCTTGAAATGGGTGGAAAAACTTGGCGCCGGGTGATATTTTGTAAATAATCCCCACTATTATGTCACAATCCAACAAAATTCAGAATAGCTCTCTTACAGACACAAAGAGTTGTATATAAACAGCACGTCGACTTCACAGTGCAAAAGTACCGGGTTCAATTCCAGCTTCGACCTCCCTGTGTGGAGTTTGCATGTTCTCCCCGGGCCTGTGTGGGTTTTCTCCGGGTACTCCGGTTTCCTCCGACATTACAAAAAACATGCATGGCAGGCTGATTGATCCCTCTAAATTGTCCCTAGGTGTGAGTGAGCGCGGATGGCTGTTCGTCTGTGTGTGCCCTGCGATTGGCCGGCAACCGGTTCAGAGTGTCCCCCGCCTACTGCCCGAAGACAGCTGGGATAGGCTCCACCACCCCCACGCGACCTTTGTGAGGATAAGTGGATCTGAAAATGGATAGATGGAATTTTCCATATGTCCCCTTTGAGCTAATTTCAAACGTAGCATTCTCTACCTTGATCAGGTAGGAGCTGGGCTCCACCGAGCAGGCCCAGTAGTGCCTGCCTTGAGAGACGGCCAGGTCAGCCACCAGGAGGTCGGCGGTCAGGTGACAGGAAGTGAGCGCGCGGTCGGCCACCTTCAGCAGGGAGATTCCCGGCACGCTGCGGGCGTACGTCTGACCCTTGCCCAACGCCAGCCTGTCGGAATGCAAGCCCCAGCGAGAGTCCAGGGAAAAAGATAACACTGGCGGGAAAAGAGAAGAGAATCGGACAGAGGACATAACAGGAAGGGGAAAAAAGGGAAGAGGAATTCTCAAGCTGAACACACAATGGAGAAAACAACAGGAGGAGTATATCAGGGAAGGAGTAGGGAATATGGAAAGATAGTATTTATTTTGATGCCATTTTGCCGTTGCAAAGGAATATCATACAACCTGATTATGATGCAATGATTGCTAACACAAAGAAATGAGCAGTAGGACGCGCAAAAGAAAGGACAAAATGAAATTAGCAGCAAATTTGGGCTAAAGTAGTCATGAGGATTTTCACATTTTCACAGGAGTTTTGATATGATTTATTACTAATTTCTTTCGCAAGCATATAAATCCCAGTATGATGAAGACTAATAATAATATGTAGACAACTATGTAATATTTTAATTAATTTGTTTCATTTTTATTTAATGTTAACACCCTTTAAAATGCATTGGGAACAAAATTGAACCTAAAAAAAACATGCTTCAAAAAACACAGATGAACATTCAATGTTTTAATATGCTGCTGCTTCTGATGTTTAGACTTTGGCCACCTGGGGGCAGTATAATACAGCCTGAAAAACAATCATGAACGTGGAGGCATAAACCAGGTTTTCCCCAGAGCCTCATGTTCCGATTAGAATTAAACCAAATGACTAATCGGAATGAAAATGCTCTCCATAAATATATTGATTGGAATAAAAAGATGGAATCCGAATGGAATTTTATTCAGATTAACTCATTCAGTACCAGCCAATTCTAGGCCAAGTCTGAAAAGACGTTTAAAAACGTCTTTGGGAGTGAATGAGTTAACAGGAATAGTGTATTCCTTTTGCCCATCTGAATAAACATCACATAAACAATTCAATCAGCATAGCCGAAAGAGTCTTAGCTCCTCAGTGAGGCTATAATATTGATCATTCTTTGTAAAGGATAAAGAATATATACCCGTGAGTATTGTCATTGTATTATAGTACATTTATGTATTATATGAAGGCACAAAATAAAGTGCAAAATGTAGTCATTACATGTAACTGAAGTAATTTTAGTTCAAGTTTAAATAATTTTCCTCCTCTGAAATTTTTCCATAAATTCAAATACGACTAATACTACTTCCATTCATCCTCACATTCGTCGCAGGGCGTGCTTGAGCCAATCCCAGCTGTCTTCAGGCAGTAGGCGGGGGACACCCTGAACTGGTTGCCAGTCAATTGCAGGGGCTAATATTACTAATATCACAATTTATTTTTTGGACTAAGACTACTAATATCACAAAATATACCGCTATTATATAACTTCTATGAATAATAACTTAATATTAAAACAATACAGATTTAGTCAAAGAATATCATCCACAGAAAACTAATAATAACGAATAACATATATATTTGATTTTAGTTTTTGCTTATTAGTTTTAATCTTGGCAGCGAATGTAAATGAGAATACGTGAAAGAGAATTTACCTGGAGCGGGCGGCGTGTGAAGGTACACCTCCTCACTGTAGTCTCCAAAGCCGGCCTTGTTGCAGCCTCGAACCCTCATCATGTAAACGCTGTCTATTTGCAGTTGGTCCACGATGGCGCTGGTCCCTCGCACTTCGTCCAGTCTCTGCCACGTCGTGGAGGCGTTGGGGGATCGGGTGCCTCCCCACGTATCTCCCGACGCCCCTGTCCGTCTTCGGTACTCGACGGAGAAGTGCCAGGCTGGAGCCGAGTCCTGAGGGAGACGCCAGCATAGGAAGAGCTGGTCGTACGCCAGCGTCTTTTGAGTGTCGATCACTGGAGCCAGAGGGGCTGCGAGGAACGAAACAGGTAGAGATATTTACCGGTACTTCAACCTGCTTTCTATTATATTGTACATTCACCAACCACAACATTAGGTATCACTTTTTTTTCCCACCACTAAATTTGATGAGACACATATTGAACATTTCAATGATTGATCCATCACAAAAACGTGTTTTTTCATAGTAGTTTTTTGTACTGAAACACTGTTTGAATATTAAGTTGCTGATGGTGTAGTGGTACACTCGCCCGACTTGTGTGCGGGTGAGTGTGAGATCAGTTCCCACTTAGTGAGGGTGTGGATGTGGGTGTGAATGGTTGTTTGTCACAGTATGTGCTCTGTGACTGACTGGCGACCAGTTCAGGGTGTAGTCTGCCTTTCGCCTGAAGTCAGCTAGGATAGGCTCCAGCAACTCTCCATGACCCTGTTCAGGATAAGCGGTGTTGAAAGTGGATGGATGGATTTTTAAATTGCCGCTATTTTTTTTTCTTCATGAAACTGACCAAAAACCTTTGGTCAGTTTCATGAAAACTATTTAATATGCTTCAATATACCTAAAGAAGTGTCCAGTGCAGGACCTACCATGTATAAATGCCAAGCCTTTGATGAGCTTGATCTCTTTTGTTGCATCCAGGTGAAAATGTCTGAATGAGGAATCAGCAGAGGGAGAGAAGCACTGCAGGTTTGCGATGGCCTTCACCAGCCTGCCAAGGGAAATTAAAACAATCAAACTTAGAAGGAAAAAAATTTTTTACATTCAGCAAATGTAAAGAACAAGCAACCTGTTGTGAGTGACTCTGGCCGCCTGCACGAAACACGGCTGGTCGGTCTCCTTGAGGAGCTCGTGAGTGTAAGCCATCATGCCGGCGTGCTCCAGCATGTCTCGCCTGGCTGACGCTTGGGCGGACAGCGCCTCCTCTCTGCGGTTGCGTGAGCCCTCCAAGGCCACAGACAAGACCCCCAGACGCTCGGCTATGGATGCGGCCAGATCCTTCACGCAGCGGCTCAGATGGCCGAGAGCTACAGCGCTGTTGGCCTGCGCACACAAACAGAAGGCCGGCATCTCTGAGAATGTACTCAATGACCTTTACCGAAAAAAAAAAAAAGATGTCTTAGCTTTGCATATGCTAGCTGCTTGTTATCATTGTCAACAATGTTGGTTGTTTAACTCTTTTACTCCCCATGACGTATAAATACGTCTTGAAAAACCACTACGGCCGCCTAACCAAGATGTATTTTTAAGAAAAAAAAACACTTAAAAGAATGCAATTTAAAAAATAACACACACAAATAAAATAAAAAAGGTCAAATCTGACCTCCATATGTTTGATGGTCCCTTCCAGCTGTGTGATTTGACTCTGTATGGTCTCCTGGTTGGCCAGGATGTAGTTAACCTCCTTGGTCAGCTGATCCTGTGACAACAGCAAGTAAAGTTGATACTGTGAGGCAGATGGTATCAGAATTCCCCAAAAAATAAAAATAACAATGATGTCAACAATTTGTTAAGCAGACGGCACGAGCAGATGCGGGGCACCTTGAGGGCCTGGTAGGCTTGTGTCACCGGCAACACTTTGTGGCCGTGGTGCATGCGGCGGAGCTTGCACAGCGGGCACAGCAACCTGCGGCAAGCGCAGCAGTACCACTGCAGACGCTCTTGCTCGTGATCGGTGCACGTCAGTACCTTGAGGGAGGAAAAACCATGAGCTTCAACGGAAAATCTTCATGAGCAGGAAACGAAATGAGAGACAAAACCTTTGGGCGAAAGTTGTTTGTGGGGAGGATGTGCTCGTGTTGGGCTCGGGGGGTCCCCCAGGGGTGGTAGAGTTTGAAACATTCATTGCAAAAGTTGGCTTTGCAGTCGGCGCAGCCCTTGGTGGCCTCCAGAGATTGCGGAGGCTTGCAGAAAGCGCACATGATGGCGATGCTGCCCAGACTCAGCGTGTGCCTGTACCTGACAGAGACCAACAGCAAAACACATCCATGTCATATAGTGTGTGTGTGTGTAGTAACGGAAGTCTACCAGAACAGGCTACTACTTGTGGTCGGGCATAAATTAAAAGACATTTTAAGATCAAATAAATAAAGGTGCTTTCCAATAAAATTGAATAATGATTCTAGAAGTGTGGTACGAGTCCTTAGAGTGGAATGTGGGCTCTCTTCAATAATGTGCAAAAGAATCACTGTATACAAATACAATTTTAAACATGAAATGCAATCAAACATATTTGAATTAAGCTGCTTGTAGCTATACAGATTGTTTTATTTTTTTAATCCAGTGTCATACAATTTTTAATTTCATTTCCTTCCTCCGTCTGTTTTATTCCAGTTACCTTTCCACAATGCGCTCCAGGGTGAGGTTGCGGGGACAGTCCGTCAGGCCGTTCTCAGCCAGCTCCACATCCCCCTGACAGGAAGGACATGGGAACAGCATGGGAGGAGGGGCCGCGTCTTTACGCCGCCGCCCGGGGTATGTGCTGCATGCTTGGGGGGGAGGAGAAAATGTGTGTTGGGGGCACAGGAAAGAAGATGTGGAATCGATTGTCAACGGAAAGGATGTATTTACACACACATTAGCATTGCAAAAATGTCTTCATTTTGGGTGCGTGATTTGATTTTTATTTGGATTTTTCAAAAACAAAGAATGCTCATCTTAGCACGTTGTTCTTTTTCTTTGGCTTTTTCCTGACATTGAATGATATCACATGCGACATCGTCAGCCCTCACGAGAGCTCAGCAAACCTAAAAGGATTTGAGTTCATGTTTTGATTTGTCGTCTGCTTTTTCGTGATGTTCATTCCAAAAGTAGGACGGCATTCATTGATCTCGTCACGCGAGACCTCACCATACCTAACGAACCCAACTTCAGAGAGTGTTGTGCTTTTTTTTTTTTTTTTGCAGCATCCAAAAGTGGGCTAGTCATCTAGGATGTCGCGGTAGACCTCTATATGCAGTGTCAGTATTTTAAAATTTGTTGGGGAAATTTGTTTGCCAATTTGGCGGGTGACATTGGAAGGTTCCTCTTATTCAAGCACTCCAAATAAAAGAATGTATCTTGGTCTCATTATATCACAAAAATCACACACTTTGGGACATTCAACACATGCACACACTTAAACCACGCATTCGTCCGCCCTTACTAGTTCTTAGAATGCGTTCCAGGTGCTCTGGGGTCCGAGGCGTGGGTCTGCGGTGCTGGCGCGGGGAGCGAGAGTTGGGAGTGGAAGCTGGCGACCGTGGCTCCGGGGGGAGGTCAGGAGGAGGGAAGCCCCTCTGTACCAACACGTCGGATGCACACAGTAAGCAAACGCTGTGCTGGCACGGCAGTAGGATGGGCTGCTTCACCATGTCGTTGCACACGGGACAACGCAGCTCCGGCTCCATGCTCTTCATGTTGGACTGGAATGGGAAAATTATCTTTCAAATATTTTCAAATAAATATAGCACATCTATTTTCTATCATGAGCGGCTTGAAGCAGCATCCCGTTTCTATGACAACGTACATCATCTCTGATTTTAGCTTCCTGCTATGTCCTATATTTCAACAGATTTTGCCTCACATTTGGACTCACGTTAATTATTAGCCGCTTTTTCTAGCCATTAAAACCCTCCAGTTAGCAGTCGGTAGCTAAAAAATGGACTAGGTGCATTTGAAAGTGTTTTTAGGTGAGATGCGATAATGTACGTTGCTTGGCGGAATAAATATCGTAAGAGTGTTTTTCATACTCACGCTGACACGAAGCAAGGAGTCCATGGTGGAGATAAAGCTTTTTAATTCCGTGTCTGCCATGAAGCAATGCCGGTGCCAGGGAGCTCTTTTATGTCTGTGCTAGTAAAATAGGCCCACACATCCTACTGACGTGCAGCTATGAGCGTCCACACTGCCATCTATTATGCTGGTGGTGATGTAGAAGATCAGTGAACGGAATGAGAAACGTTGTTGGGAGGGGCCGACGGGGGGACATGGGAGAGGCCGGCCAGCCGAATTGTTGAAACGAGATTTTTTTAGATTGCCATTTTCCCCTCCATGTATGATAATAATGACAATTATTATTATTGTCATTCCTATTATTATTATCATCAAATAACAGTTCTAAATGTGTTCGAGTTCTCAAAAATTAATCTACTGTCCCTGCCTTCTACTTTTACGTAGTTCTCATGTTACAATTTTATTGACAGCATTTTAATAACTAAAATCTTGTGGCCTAGTTTCATTTACTGCCAACAGACGGCAGCATAGAAGTACACTACAAGAACTATGGACCGGAAAAAATCGTTCCTCGCTATTGGTTTCTAGTCGGAACCTTCAAAAGCTGTTTCCCTCCGGTTGGCAATCAAGAATGCACCAATCTGACTGTTGCTGTTGGCAACCAATGCTACTTCCGGTTGTACCAGAGTGATTTGGAACACGTTAAAGGTTGCTACAGATGGACGAAACTACCTTGTGTATTGTTCTTGTCTGCTGTGCACTTTAACAAGGTGAATTTACGTGTAGTTCGTTAAAAAAAGGTGCTGCGCGTAGTGTTATGTTGTTGTCGAACAGCGAAACAAACTAATCCACGCAACCTCATACTGTATTTATGTTCTACGGCAAGCGTGCTGTGGATGTCTCGTCGCGCGTATTTTACTGCATATTTCGGCGACAAATAATCTTAACCCCCCACCACCACCCTCAGGTTAATAGAGAAATGTTACCCCACTAATTGTTGTTTTAATCTCATAAAGGTAACTAGAAAGTTAAGATGTCGGTCATCAGCAGCCTTGTTCCTGCGAGGTTCCTGACCATCATCGCCCACCTCGTGATTGTCATCACCATCTTTTGGACGCGAGTGAGTTCATTTACACTGGTTGTTCTTTTATAAAAAAAGCGAATTATTTTGTCTTGAATCAGAAAAATCCTTGGATTAAAATTTGCAGCGGCAGCATGGTAGAATGAGTTGACAATATTTACACTGCTCTAGCTGGCTATATTCAAGTTGGTTTGAGAGCTGACACCAAATCTTGTTGGTTCATCAGGAATATAACGTGAAGGCCTGCTTGCCTTTGGAGTTTACACAAGAGCAATACAATAGTGAGGATTTAAAGTAAGTACAAACGGAATGCATGCAGACCGATATGCTTACATCATAAACCAATATGCATTGCACGCATGTGTGTTGCAGGTTGGTGGTGGCTCTGTCAATCACACTTGGGTTATTCGCCATCGAGCTTGCTGGCTTCTTCTCAGGAGTGTCCATGTTCAACGGCAGCCAAGGCCTTCTGTGTATCCTTCACCCACTCTGAAATGTTCATATAAGTATGAACACATAATATATATGATGTACATGCGACGTTAAGACAAAATGAGCACATCCCTGTTAAGTTGAACTGCAAAGTGTCGTGCCCCAAAATTTGAACAGTCCCAAGTTGAAAACATCATCAACAGCAATGTTGTGAGACTTCAGCTTGTGAATAATGAACAAGTCAGTGTTTTAGATTGTGCTGAAGCCGTCAAAGAAAGTGTCACAAAGAGGAAATGTATGTCATATTTATTGAAGCATAAATGGAGGTTATTGTGACGTACGAAATGATCACTCCATTATTTTACCAAACAGATGGTCGGAAGCCAGTACGAATAGTTCGAGTTCAGATTTTTAACGAAGCTGAGTCAACATCAAGATGATGTCATTGATATTTTTTTCCAGGATATTACTATTATCAAAAAAAATTGCAGGAGGAGGGAATGCTTTATCGCATGCTCTAAACGTCATTGCGGAGTAGTTGACTAGTTGATTATTCAACTTGTTTGTACAACACTTAGTAGCCAGAGCCCAGACCTGACCCTAATTGCAAATACATGGAGGAACTCGAAGGGGGCTGTGCACAAAAGACTTGCCCTTGCTGTCGACTCATATAGAGCACTTCAACAGAAAAGAGTAGGCAGATTGATTTGTTTTAGTTTTTCTTTTTTTCCCCTCTGACACATTTGTTGTTAACTTTCTATAGCTACTGTTGGTCAAATTCGTCAAGCAAGAATAGCAATAGAGGAAGTACTTGTCGATCCTAAAAAAAACTAAAACTAAATAAAATCATGTATCAATTTACAATATGTAAGTAAATTTTGCAGTGTTAACTGTCATCGGTTGTACGGCAATTCCATGACTCCTGCAATAGCTACTGGGGCCCATGCCAGTGGCTCAGTTGCTCTGGTTTTCTTTCTATTTGAGCAATGGGATTGTGCCGTCTACTGGTGGATTCTTGCCTTCTGCAGGTTAGTTTGCCATAGTTTTCCCAAAAGGAGTTTTGGGGTTTTTTTTCCCTGACATACACATGACCTAGCATTGACGGTCCACTGCAGCGCCTCCGTTTCCTTGTCTTATTTTGTTTTTGAGAAGTGGGAGTGCTGGACATATTGGATTATTTTTGTCCCTTGCAGGTTGGTGCACGTGCTGATTTAAACAGATTTATATGTATGGGTCTCATTTCAGGGGTTAAAATTGACCGAGAATGTAAATTTGAAAATAATATTTGTATATGTCATTCTCTCCATTTTCTTCTAGTGTGCTGCCTGCCCTCATGGAAATTCTTCTGCTTATCGCTGTTTTTGGACTGTCAAAGAAGCCACTATAATGTACACGTGGATAAAAACAATGTCGCAAAGGCATTCCTTTGTATTCGGTCTATAATGTTCACTTGTAAGCGACGTGCTAGTGGTTAGTAAGTCCATACATCACAGTTGAGAAGTTGTGAGTTAGAATCTTATCTCCGGCCTCTCTGTGTCGAGCAAGCACCGGGAGTATGGTCTTCCTCATGCGAGTGTTGTGTTTTTTTTCTGGCTGCACTAACTTCCTCCCACATTCCAAAAACTAAGTTCATTGGAGACTGAAATGTTATTAGGTCTGAGTGTTAGTGTGAACGGTTGCTTATGTACCTGGGCACTGTGTTTGGCAGCGACAAGTTCCAGCTAGCTTCCAACGCTAATGAGGATGAGTGCTGTAGAAAATGGAAGGAGGGAAGGATGTTCAAATGTACAGTGGACTGCCGCGTATTTGTAGTTTAGCACCCATTTTTTTGTTTATTTGTTTGGTTTTTGTCCGATTGAAATCTGTTACTGCTGCCTGAAAGTTTTACATAAGTGTAAAATAATAAATACAGTTTGTAAAAAAACAACAACATTTGACTCCTTTTTTGTTTTAATGTTTGATGGCTTAACACTACTATATCTTATTTTATATGTTATTATTGTCCTTGTTCTTATATCCTTTTATTGCCTTCGGTATTTAATCTATTTTTAAAATAATTTTCCATTTCACTTAATATTATGGATTTAAAAACAATTGTAGATCACCATCTACAATTGTTTTACGCATTGATTTTGTTTTTATTACGAATAGCTGTATAGATGATTATCTATTTGCACTATTTTTATATTGATGATTAGTTATATTGAGAAATGTATTTTGAAGCTCTTTATTATTGAAGTTTATTCATTACGGTATACTTTATTGGTCATGTTGATTGTTCCCGTTCATTAATTCATTTCGGTATTTTTTCCCGTTTATGATTACATTATTATCATAAGATATCTTGTTACAGATAAATGAGAATTTGTTGACTATTTGTAATTTTCTTTTTAAATTGCTACTATTTTTTTATACCTCGACAACGCTCAGCAGCCTTGTAATGCAATTCCGGGTAAAGGAAGGTTCCTTTGGTTCCTAGGTCCTAACTCTTCCCAATTCGGCTATTTCGGCGAAGTTAAATTGGACATTTGAAAAGAAAAAAATCAATAAATAACCACAATTACGAGCAATTCATTTGGAACTATGGGTATGTATTACGCGCTTAATCGTTTATTTATGTGCCTTTCGTGTGTATGCAGACTTTCAGCCCCACAATCAGCTAGCTTGTCCAGCTAACTAGTTGCAAACTAGCACCAATGTATAACAATATTAGCAGTCAATGTTTGCTTGATTATGGCAATAAGCTTTATTCTAAATATAAAACGTTGTATTTACATGACAACTGGCTACGCTTACGTGCGTTGACTTAACGGTAGCATTAGCTTAGCATTTGGAAGGCTTTCCCTTGGACACTGACGTGTCATTCGGAAGGCGTTTATGAGAGAACAGTTCTAAAACATGAAATGGATGTTTGACCATTATTGTACTGACATGATGATAAGGCTTTCCCAAAGTGGTTCAGTCTGGAAAAGTAAAAAGTTAGCCTATACAATACAGCTAAAACAATACAAGTGAGAAAATGTTCATTGACTTCATCTACGAAAATGAATCAGTTTCGTATGTGTGGTGTATTTTTAATATATATGTATACTGCGTTGCAAACTCTTATGCGTTCTGAATTAATTAACATTTCATTCGTAATTTTCTGGCGACGTTTTTGCAAAATTGTTACTCCTGTCGGTTTATTTCACTGATATAAGTCTGAGACCAAATTCATGTTTTTGTGTTCGCGTCCGCCCTGTTAAATGGCCCAAAGCCAATGAAGGGAGGAGTAATTGGTTCAATATGTTTGTTTTACTGTAGATATGCCCTTCAAAAAGAGATAATATCGTGCAAAATTTCCCCATACCAAAGATGGAGAACCATTGTTCTAGAAGGTTGTAGGACTGTTTGCAAAAACAAACTTTCACTGTAAGTCGCATTGAATATTTAGTCATTTCAGATAATTCATAATTTGGAAAGTAGTATATTCACATCATTATACAGAGAGATTTAATGTTTTCGCCCTTTGTGTAGCAAATAAACCTAACCGGTATATTAGTTGATATGTTGCTGATGTCGTGAATGGAGCAAACAAGCGGACTAACTTTCTTGTTTTCGTCCTTGCAGCAGTGAACACGGGCACGTCTCTGGTGCTGTCCAGCCTGCTGTCGGTGTTGGTGTTTGCCGGCATGCAGATGTTCAATAAGCAGCTGGCATCCACAGAGTGGCTCACCATTCTGGGGGGCTTCCTTGGCTCTGTGCTCTTCATCTGCTCCCTCACCGTATCCTCTGTGCCCACGGGAGTGATCACTTGACTTGTGTTTTTTTTTGCCATTACGTAACATTCTCTATTACAAACACTTAACCTTAACTCGGCTTCTTCAGGCATTTAGCAATCTGGAAAATCTGTTTTTTGGGAAAGGGTTTCAAGCTAAGATCTTCCCAGAAAGTAAGTTCATGCAAGATGAAAATATACCAATTGTTTTTTTTTTAAATCATAGATTCAATGTTAACAGTCTGTATCCATCCACTAAACTGTGATGAGGTCACGTTGTCTAAATAGAAAAAGGAAAGTGTTGGACTTTTTGGACACGTTGCCTAGTGTGTAATAATATACAGGTATGTAGGTACTTTCACATATCAGCACATCAAGAGTTTTCATTGAGCTCATGTGTGCAGTCTGCATGGAATTTAGGAGGAAGCATCGCGAGAAAACTGAGATCCAAACCAGAGCATCTCAGCTGTGAGGCAGACATGCTAAACACCAATCAATGTGCTGCCACTCACCTGAAAAATAATTTTTGGAACGTGGTCAGAAGTCAGAAAGTATTTAAACGGCACGGTCAATTATTTTGTTTTTTGTTGAGTGTAGCCTATATTTCCGGAGACAGATTTCGTGTGTGTTTTGCATACTTGCCCTATAAAGCTGATTCTGATAGTTGCTCAAACGTGGCACTTTTGATTGATTGCTTAACAGATGATGCTTGTTTTTAGTGTCGTCACCAGAGAAAACTCCATTTGTTGTTAAGCAAGTTCAGTGTTGCAGTACAATATCCTGGCCTTTCCGTTGGCTTTTGGAGGAGACTGTTTCAACACAAATGTTGATTAATAACCAATGCTGTATTTCTAGATCATATTGTAACTATTGGATTGAATTCAATTTATAATTCAGTGAAATAATATGACAGTACTGTATAAATGAGTCATCGTCTCCCACCTAAAAGTCAGCTGGGACAAGTGCTAGAGAAAGTAAAGGGATGAAGAGAAGGAATTCGTCTCTCTTGCATTACATAACGTGAGTGTAATGCACAGTACTCTGATTGACCAACATTGTTCGACTTTCAGTTCTGCTGTGCCTCTGCCTGTCGCTCTTTGCATCCGGCCTGGTTCATCGCGTGTGTGTCACCACATGGTCAGTCACCTCGTTTTCACTTGACCATCCTTCACATGTACTTCTTCTTTTTTTTTCTTCCTAAATCGGTCAATATGCTCTCCTTGCAGCCTGATCTTCTCTCTCTTCGCCCTGTATTACATCAACAAAATATCAGCCGCCCTCTACCAGGCGGCGGTGCCCACGGCGGTGCCGGCCAAGATGGCCACCAAGGGCAAGAGGAAGAACTGATGAATGAAAACAGATGTCCCACTTTTGACAGAAACTTTCATTGGCCATATCCACATTCCATTCTGGAGATTAGGACTGCACATCATAGTCGTACGCCACAAGTCGTTTTGTTATTAAATTAAAAAAGAAAAAAACATTGAATGTGTTTTGTCTCTTTCAGACGGCTCTTTTCTGCTCCTCAGGTATGTCAAGGCACATTTGGAAGGGTTTGGTGTAAAAGGATTTTCCTTACCAAATGCCTCAAATGATAAATTAGAACAGAGACTGTGCGATAGCCAAGTATGACATCATCACCTCAACAAATCATTGCTGTACAATGAAAAACAAATATCACCCAACTTTTGGAGGTTCTCTTTTTGTGTCCTTAAATAACACAAATAGGAAGCACCAGTGCTAAAATTAATTAATAGTAAATTCCACTGGCCGTGGCACACTACCACAAAGAAGCTGACGTCACATCTGGCTATTGTTGTTTGGCTGCTGGAACTTTGTCAGCTGACTTTTTTTTAAATAACACTTCCACTGATATTCATTTGAAAATGAAGACAAAAGTGACTTATTCTTGACTTCCTGTTGATGCTAAGTAACATGTGTTAAAATACTTTTGTCTGAGTTGAACATTGTGGTTTTGAACCTGAACTCGTGACTCACATAGTTAAATTATAGTTATGTTTTTTTTTTTACCACAGTGAGTTTCAGCTGCAGAGCACATGGTGACTGACTGTCCTTGTAGACTTGAGGATTCATAGCAAGGCTCGGGGAATCCTACGGCTGGCGTAGTAATTCTGAGGGCAAATAAAACCTCAGAGGAGGTGCTATAAGAAGAAATATGTAATTGTCAAGCTTTATTGTCAAATATGCTCTACGTGCAACATACAGCGCTGATGAAAATACTTTCCTTTCTCAACCACGGTGCAAACATGCAGCACATTGAAACACAACGAAAAATAATGGCAGCAACCTGAACTGCACAAAAAATTAAGACGTAAATATGTCAATAGGAACAAATAAAACAATAGATAACAGACAACGGAAGGGCACTTGTGGTTGTTGCAGGTTAAAGCTTAGGTAGTGAATTGCTTAAATGCAATAATTGGATGTCAGATGCTGAGGCAGGGTCACCGACTATGGAAGGGGGGGGGGCTCCTGACCGCCTGGTGGAATAAACTGTTCTTGAGCCTGCTGGTTCTAGCACAGAGACATCGCAGTCTCCTCCCCGACTTCTGCAGGTCGAAGAGGCAGTGAGATAGGTGGGTGGGGTCACCTGTGATCCGGATGGCATTGCAGGTCAGACGAGAGTTGGAAATGGCCGCCGAGTTGGGGAAGACAGACACCAATGATCATCTCAGCTGCTCTCACAATGCACTGCAGACTCTTTCGGCAGGACACGGTGCAACCGCCGCACCACACGCTGGTGATGCAAGCTGGTCAAGGTGCCCTCCAACGGTGCCTCAATCGAATGTCTGCATCGTGGGTGGGGCGGGGCTCTTGCTCTCAGTTTGCGGAGGAAGCACAAGGATCAAGCATGATGACGTGTTCTACACACACACGATTTCCTGTCTTGCTGGAATCAGTTTTTCATGGGCTATGTCTCATTTAAATCCCGCTGGGATTGTAGGTGGGGTGTGCCCCTTTGCAATTGGCTCCTGCACGGGAAAGTAAGTGTGAAGTATGAATTGGCCTTTATACTTCTCCCGGGTAACCAAGACGCACACACCAGACTTATGTCATTATATATTGTGGACTAGTCCACCAATCGGCTAAAATTGAAAGCTAATATAAATTATATAGATAGCGAGAGAAAATCCACCGGATTTGTGGGTGCCGAACAGTACATTCAAGTAACACGTTGCGATTTTTTTTTTGCATTTGTATTCGTTTAAAAAAGGGAAATGATTCGAGATACAGGTACAAGTGCCTCGTGTTGAGTGTGGCCAAAGAACGAATAAAAGTCATATCTCAAGGCAGCATTGCGCTTGGTGTGAAGAGTTTCAGATACCGTTTAAAGCCGTTTGAGTGAAAAGTTTCGACACACCCTTTCAATTAACGGCCCGAGAAAGGGAACGAAAACGGACTATGTAAGCGTCTCACACGACAAGCAAGAACGCTGATTATAGAGTATAGTTTCCATCTAAACGTCAATCGGGAAAAAATTGCGGTTGTGGTCTTGATATTCGAAAAAAATCTTGGGAGTCGTGTTCAAATGGGTGTGTAGTGTAGAGGCATGAGCAAAGTATTTGCTTTAACTCCCTCCCACCTCTTCTTTTTTCATCTCCCTCCCATCTCCTTCTGCCGGGCGTTGCCCGTCTGACTATATATACTCGGATAAAATCCTCTTGAACTCCCGCTTTTCTCTCAAACCCATTTTGTTCACTCAGCCTCCTCGTCTGGTAAGTCGCCGCTTCTTCAATTTGACACTTTTTTGGGCAGGTTGCGCTCATTTTACGCTTGCATCGTGCTACACCAGAAACTATAGTTCAATGAAAATGGGAAAACACACATTCGCGAAGGTTTAAAACGTCACCTGTATGGATTTGAGTGAATCATTTGGGTGTTTTTTTTTTGTTTTTTTTGCCGTTCATTCTCAGTTTTACGCCAAAAGTCGCATGTTGGACACTGGGCGTGTCATTGGGTGGTCTGCGGTTTGGGACACTGCACTTCTCCCAAGCGACAAGTCGTTGCTGCAGACCTTCTGCTTCCTGTCCTTTTGTGAGACGTGATTCCATTATAGTCCTTTGGGGTTTTTTTAACGACTTTTTTGTCTTGCTGCAATCCAGTCGGAAAAAGGCGGATGTAGAGCACAGGGCAGCAGCCGTGAGATAAGGATGTCCGTTTTTTCTGGAACATTTGTTGTAATATTAAAAGAATTTGCTCCGAGTGCCAATGAAAGCAACACCCGTGTCCTCCCATAGAGCTTCACTGTTTGGTTTGGCTGCGGATGATATAATGAACTGTTTGTTCTTAAGGTACCCTTTAAATAAACAAAGCTTATGCTATCATGCTGTCATATATTATTTTTGTTTCTTATACACAGGTATATATACTGTGTTTATTATTGTTACAATGATCATAATTTTGTTAATGTACCGAATAAAATATATGGTAGTTAATTATTAATAAAATATATTCATTTGATTTAATTTAAAACGAATATTTGAATAACAAATAATACACAAATAATAGGAGATGCAGCAGAATATTATCTAAGACGCACAGTCTATATACAAATCCTTATATTATCACTGTCCAATGTGACACTGAATGACAATTGTCATTTTTAAATTCATCATAAATCTATCAGCAATATCACATCGTGAACTGCTCTGCCAGGACCACTCCTCATAATATCCCTTGCGTATTCACAGCGCCCACCTATCTCTGCAACCATGAGTGACTTGGAGAAATGCATGGAGAACCTCATTGTCATTTTCCACCGCTACGCCAAAGACGACGGCGATGGCAGGACGCTAAGCAAAAAAGAACTGAAAAAACTACTGGAGGTAGAGCTACCCACCTTCCTCAAGGTGAGAACATGTTCTCTCGATGTAATGGTGCGAGTCACTTACAAAATGAATCATATTGGCTATGAGTAGCTACTGTCATTTGAAAGTCATTACCATAACTGTATATTACAATATGGTTGTGCATTTGATTTGTAAATGTGAGTGTGATTAGTTGTTTGTTGGTGTGTGCCCTGCAATTGACTGCTGGCTCTAAGTTGGGTTGAGTCCAGCTCTCCCACAAGCCTTATGAGGATAATTGATAGAAAGTGGATGGACGAATGGAGACAGACGGCTTTTCATCAACCAGAAATGCTCAAACAACATATCACAATTAAAAATAACCTGAACATGCCTATTTTTCTATTAAACCAGTGTCCTTTTTCCACAATATCTAAAATGAAGTACCGGTATTTGATTTTTCGATCTTCATGGAATGTGATGAAAAGTTAACCCCGCCCATTGCTTGTTATTGCAGACTCAAAAGAACCCCAAAACAGTGGATTGCATCTTGCAGGACCTGGACCTGAACAAAGACGACAAGTTAGACTTTGAAGAGTTTCTCCCACTGGTCGCGGGCCTCTCCTTGGCGTGTGAGAAGTGCTACGTGCTCCACCAAAAGAAGGGCAAACAATAAAGGCAATGGACACTTCAGTTCTGAGAGTCTGTAGTGTTACATGAGTATAAACCTTTGACTGAATATCACTTTGTCTGCATGATTATTCACACCATGAAAGGATGTTATTGTCTTTGTATTCGCCATGATTTGAACATATGGAAACATTTTAGTCCAAAGATGTCCACCCTGTTCTTCCTGTCTCTGAAAAAGTGTGATTGATAAGCATGAAGTTGAGAAATAGCAGGTGGCCCAAAAATGTTTTGGCAGTACGATCTTCTCACCACTGTGTACTAAAGCTAACAAATGCTCAAACTAATTGTCCATGTATGTGAGTCATGAAAAAAACTTTCACGGCTGAAATAAAATGTTCACGAGTTTTCTTCTTGTTTTTATTAAAGAAATTAAGAAAAACAACTGGCCATCTACAGCTGTTGCTACGCAGAGTTTCACGGGGGTCCAAAAATGTGTGAATACAAGACCAAAAAAAAAGACAAACACACCAAAAAAACCCGAAAGCTGTAATCGGCCATGAACCAACACTGAAACACATTTTTCATGACATAACTTCAAAAGTTTTCGCTTTTGACACCATGATCTGTCCAGATTTAAGGAAAAGAGCTTCACAATTTCACTCAGTCAAGTTGCCTTGATTCAACTTTTGCAGATTACAGACAGCATTCTAAAGCAGCACGATGGACTGGAGCCGGTGAGAAATTTTCAAGACTTGCCCCTTTAATAGAGGCAAACTCCTCCCACTTCAATATTTAACAGCGCCTGCAGGATGACTCAGCATCTGGCACGGAGGTTTGCAAGTGGTTTATATCACGCCCTTAGAACACAGGATCGTTGTATCTGAGGAATCCCAAGTTTCTGATACATTGCCATGACAACGCTGCGTTGCGTATACACTGTGTGCACCGATGTTAGCCCACACTAGAATCCAGTCATTTCAAATAGATGACATTACTTGGGAGTGCCAAATCAAACCAAAGTTATTTATCATTATGACAGCAGTACTACACAAAATTTAAGGTCGGCATGGTAACTTAAAGCATATGCTTACAATCAGGCATGGAATCATAAATGTTCATTCTGGAATGTTCCTCAAAGGACATGTGCTGTTGTCAGTGGTGTTCCGTCAGGGCCAGCAAGGCCTTCTCTGCTGTCCTAAACATTCTCAGAAAAGTAAATTTACGTTGCATTTTGGAAGTAAATTTACTTTTCTGAGAATAACATAAATGTAAGTGATGTTATTTTATTTTCCATAAATGTGTAAACAAAAGTATTCTCTGTATTCTTCACGTCATATTATTTCCACTTAGTTGAGTGGCTTTCAATGTTATTTTAAAGAACATTCAAAGCCACTCAATAAATAACTTGTTTATTATGGTAGAGTTTTTAACCAATCATATTTCAGATAGCTTGTGTTGCCAGGTAAACTAAACTTGCTCGGGGGCTTCAGATGAAACAAAGCAGGCCCCTGTGCGCTGTCAGCTTGCAATAGCCAATCAGATCACGAGTCTGCGTACCAGGGCCAGCTAGAAGGGCTTACGTCGACACTGGACGTGCGCGTTCGGTGATTGGATGAGCGCCTGCTAGAGGGAACTGTTGCTGCATTTTGACCCAAAATGGCCGAAGGAGAAGACGTTGATCTGGTCGTAGGACTACTTTCCACACAATTTTCAAGACGGACCTTCCACTGGATTTACCAATTTAAGTTGTTTTACCAAGGCAGCAAGGAAAGATCAGAGCACGGCTGGGCACTCACAAGCTACGGTGCGTTTAAAAGCGTTTGGGGACACTCGCGTAGATCTGCAGCTCAGTGAACAGGCACTACATTGGTGTGTAAATGAATTTTATTTTGCATTTCTTCCTGTTATTCTATTCCATTAGTATTAATGGTAACGAAATAAAATGACAAAGATACAAAAATGTATCAAATAAATCAGCTCACCTGCGATTTATAATGGTGCATTGTAGTCAGCTTCGTGCACTAAAATTAGTTCAATCTCAGCTGCTCAACATTCTCAGTTATTTGCTGTTGTATAGCCTATTCTCAAAATGCAAATGATCTGTTAATTTTATTTTCAAAGAATAGTTTGTTTTGTTATTGTGTGGTTGGTGTCTTATATGAAACTGTGACATTGCGCAATTTATTTGACAGACTTGTTTAGGATTACATAGCGTAATTTGGGTGGCATTTTATTGAGTATTTTTTTAATCTTTTTATTTTTGATATATCTGTAAATTTAGTTTCCTGCTCTTAATTGTGAATGCATACTTGATGGTTTTAAATGCTCCTGAAATAAAGTGCTGCCTGACGAGCCCATATTGTGTTAATATATGTGACGTCACTGAAGGCCGAAGGTTGAAATGCACGGCCCGCCACAGCCTGTTGTGCTAAAGCCAACCTACACAATTGGTGTTAACATGCTAACAATGCTAACATGTGAAATAATAGCAACCTTGGTTTGAATAAATGCAATTAAATAGATGCAATGGATTTGGATTTTACTCGGTAGTCTGGTTGTATTTCTAATAGCAACAGCTGAAATATTAATATGTTACCATTTACTATGAAAACCTATAGCATAAATAGCAATAAGCAAGCCCGAGTCCAAAACGGGCCAAAGCTTTTCAAAGAGGATTGCTAAAATGCTAACAGGTGGTATGCAATGATTCGAGTTCATGTACTGTATTTTTCAAACGCTTGCTGAAGGGAGCTGGTAAGCATAAACTAAGCACTAGGTGGCAGCATCGATCAGGTCAAACATTTTCTTTACAATATGTTCTATTCATGCCTACTACTCTTCACAAGGCATTCTGATTAATATTGCGTTTGTGAAATATGAATTAAGCAGCAAAATGCACCCCATTTAAACCCTGTTTGTTTATTTTTACTGAAACAATTTGACATGCGTGTTTGGCTTTCTGTCTTTTATTGCTCATATTGATAAACAATCAGCCTCACGTCATCTTCTCTTTTGTTATGTTGTGTAATCTTAACTGATCATGTCATAATTGAACACTAAATTGTCCGATGGCGTGCGTGTACGTGTGCGTGCGCGCGCGCGCGTGTGTGTGTTATACGACGGTAATAGCCCTGTTTCCAAAATGCAACGTGTGCCGCAATACATTTAATTCATGAAGCTAGAAGGACTTTAATCCTTGTCATATGTGTGTTTGTGTTACTAGTAGTTTAATGTGTTATATTTAACACTGGGATTCCCAGAGATTTTGGTGCTCCCTAATTTTACCAGTGGTCTCCTTTTTGGGACATGAGTCCAAATCTGACCCTACACCTGACGGTCCTCCCTTTTTGATTATCTTGGGATCTCCCCCAAGACCAGGGGTGCCCATTAGGTAAATCCTGATCTACCGGTAGATCTTTTTGTGTCATGTACGCTGCACCCTAATCATCCTATCAGTCTCATTTTCACAAAATAAATATTTAAAAAATAAAATAAAGCAGGTAAATCTTGAATTTACGTTGGCGCCTGATTACGTCACCGGAAGTTGTTAGCGCTCAGCAGTCTGCAATTGCAGCTTGTGATAAGAGCTGTTGCGCTCTATCTTTTATCGTCATTCTTCTCATTCAGAGTTTGCTTCGTGTACAATTCACCGAGGGCACGGGCAAAGAATATGAACCGAGGAGGGCCCAGGGAAGCACTTTGAAACGGTACGTGTGAGCTACGATAGTTAACAAGATGCAAAAGTGCGTCGCATGCCTTTCTCATCATGGCGTGTGTGTGTGTGTGTGTGTGTGTGCGTGTGTGTGTGTGTGTGTGTGTGCGTATGTGTGTGTGTCTGTGCGTGTGCGTGTGTGTGCGTGTGTGCGCGTGTGCGTGTGCGCGCGCACGTCGGTAAGGGTAGATCCCGTGAGGTTAGTTGATCGAAAAGTAGATCTTCGATCCGAAAAGTTTGGGCACCCCTGCCCAAGACTATCCCACTGTGGTCAGAGTATAAGGGCTAACATAAAGGCAAAGGTGTGAAGAACTGGCTTTGTTTTCTAAATGGCGCCGTTACTGATGCACCACAGGGGGGGGGGGGGGGGGTCACGTGAGGAAGATACTACTGGCTGTTGTTTTAAGATAAGATAAGATATCATTTATTCGTCCCACAATGGGGAAATTTACAGCCTCCAGCAGCAAGAATGTATGTAGAAAGAAGAAAGGAGAAAGAGAAAAAAAACAACAAACATATTTCAGTTAAATACAATATGAACACAAATTGATAACAATTATTATTATTATGATATTTTTTTATTCAGCAGCCTGACAGCAGTCGGTAGGAACGAGCGTCGGTATCTCTCCTTCTTGCAGCGCGGGTGTAACAGTCTCTGGCTGAAGGAGCTACCAAGTGCTGTCAGGGCGGGCTGGAGGGGGTGGGAGGGACTGGCCATGATAGCTCTTAGCTTAGTTAGCATCCTTCTGTTGCCCACCTCCTCCAGAGTGTTTTACATTTAGACTCCCCAAACACATTGGATCTTACTGATTTCTTGGTTGATTTCAAGTTGTTCTGTTTACATCAGGGTTGCCCAAACTTTTTGGATCAAAGATCTACTTTTCGATCAACTAACCTCCCGGGATCTACCCTTATCGGTGCACGCATGCGCACGCACGCACACACGCGCACACACACGCACACACACACACACACACGCACACACTCGCCATGATGAGAAACAGCCTGAAACAGAGGCATGCCACGCACTTTTGCAGCCTTGTAACTATCGTAGCTCACACATACCGTTTTAAAGTGCTTCCCTGGGCCCTCCTCGGTTCATATTCTTTGCTTGTGCCTTTGGTGAATTGTACACGAAGCAAACTCTGAATGAGAACAATGACGATAAAAGATACAGCGCAACAGTTCTGATCACAAGCTGCAATTGCAGACTGCTGAGGGCTAACAACTTCCGGTGATGTCATCACGCCCCACCGTAAATTCACGATTTACCTGCTTTATTTTATTTTTTAAATATTTTGAAAATTTGAAAATGAGACCGATAAGATGATAAGTGTGCAGTGTACATTAACACAAAAAATATATTATTAATATGTACAAAGACACACAAATGGTTGTTGTTTTTTTTCTCCTCAGATCTACTTGGGACCCGTCTTAGATCTACCGGTAGATCAGGATCTACCTAATGGGCACCCCTGGTTTACATGGTGTGAGTGCAACCAATTTGGTCGCCTCTTACGTTATAATTTCTCAATGTTGTAACGGTGACAAGTTTTTGAAAAAAGAAGCGGTTTCATTGGTGCAACCAGCTTTTCGGTGGCTGGGACAGGTAATCATCTTTTTGCTATTATTGCCTAAAAAGACAGAGAGGTATTTTATAACATTCAGACTCTCAAGAGGGAGACTTGATTCTCCAGTCTGTTTCCTCCCCACAGAAACCAAATATGTGTCACACCCTAATTACTGCCCATTGTCTTCCTAAGTACCTATCAACGAGTGGAGTACTTAGCCACTGACTTTAAAGACGCAGCTGGCGTGCACAGTTACTTTGGGCGTGAAGGTAGAAGGAGATGGCCGATGGCTGTTTTATAAATTCCTTGTACGTGGCTGCCACAAACGCAAATGCTTTGTACACACGTTTTTTTTTAACCTATCTTTGTGTGAAATAAAAATATTATTTTTCAAATGATACAGTTTGTTGTTTTTCTAAACTAAAATTGAAATGTGTGGGGTGCTAATTTTGTTCCTCTGTCCTCTAAAATTTTAGGATTGGCAGTATGCAAGTATGCCCTCCGTAAAATGACTGGCCATTATAAAAATAATTTTCATGGCAAATAAATAAGTAAAAATGACTCTTGACTCAGCTGAAGGATGATTGATAAAAAAAACACCTACTCAAATAAACTTAAATATTACAATAAGATCAGTATTTCTAAGAGGGTAAAATATATACAGTATATATATTTTTTTGATAATATGTCTCTGGATTCCGGACAGATTCATTTTATTTTGGGTGTCATTCATGTCATGAGCTCACTTTTCAGGATTATGAAACACAATACAAAGTGAATACAGAAAGGAAGAATACAATGCAGTAAACTGCTCGCTTGCAGGCACAAAAACTAATCGTGAAAACTTGCTCTCATCTCCTTTCCCCTTTCAGGAATGTATTGTGTATTTGGGACAAATAAAGGATATCTTATCTTATCTTATCTTATCTTAATAATGATCAGGAAGCTATAAAAAGGCGGACGTGTCTTGAGTGTGACACCATCGCACGCTGGCATTGCTGGAGAACACAAGAACTCACTTCACCTAAATATACCGTGAGTATTACGGGGATTTGATAATCAAACGAGAGTTTTAGTGGCTGAGAGTGTACAAACAGTTTCAAAGTTTCACTTAAAAATTCTGGAGGGTCTGTAGGTGGCAAGGAAGATCATTTTAGTTCAGGAAAAAAATACGACAATTACTAGTGTCAGATAGATTTCATAAATCAGACCTTGACATGGAACAAATTAGCGACTGTATTGTTTTTATTCATCAGCCGGTTTGAATAGAACCTTTTGCAAAGTGTTTTCCAATTTATGTCGCGACTTTTTATTCTGCTGCTCTCGCCTCTACACAAACTTGATTTTCAAGATGTTTTTTTTAAAATTGTGGTTTCAAACATCCCATGAACAAACTGGCAAAACAAGTTGTCACTCATCGTCTGTGTATTCGAGGGCGCGACCTGTATACTGTATTTTTTTTTTCCTGAAGAGAATAAAAATAACATGGTGGAATACAATGTTGGGGACACATAAATTATCAATTCATCTATTTTTCAATCTATTTATCTTTATGAGGGTCCCGGGCTTGCTGCAGCCTATCCCAGCTGCCTTCGGTCAGTCGGCGGGGGACACCCTGAACTGGTTGCCAGACAATCACAATGCACACATTGACAAACAGCCATTCACAGTCACATTCACACCTTGGGAAAAATTCGGGTGTTCCATTACCCTGCCAAGCATGCAGGCCTCAGCCAGAATCGAACTCTGCACCTCCGTACCGTGAGGCGGATGTGCGAACCAGTCGCGCACCGTGCCACCTCGCATCAATTATATAAAGGATAAATGAAAAGCCCAGTTTCCATCAATAAATAGGTATCTTTGGCGACACTTTATAGTCCCTGTTAAGTCAGAAGTCCTGAACACTGCAGAGAAGAGTTCAGTTAACAACCGTGACAAATTGGAACGACTAAAACAGTTGCCACATATCTAAAAGTGGCTTTAAAATGAGAAAAAAGAAAAATCCTGCTCCTGTTTCCACTCTCAAGTGCCATGGGTGTGTCGGCTGAATGCAACTGTCACCTGTCAATCTCATGCCACGATGACGACATGAATACGCTACTTCAATTAGCATCTTCCACAATATGTATTGTATTGTATTGCATCCCTCAACCTAACTCAAACCCTTGACAATTCGTTTAGTTAAACCAAACCAATAACTAAAGTGCATTTCTATTAATTTACGTTTAAGTTGAAACCATTACTCTTTGAAACTAAATTCACCTTGGCGATATGTTGGGGGAAAAAAAAACCAACATCTGCCTCCGGCTGCTCCCAAAATGTTCATTACGACACAAAAATCATTTTACAGGCATTAGTTTGTGTTCCTGTTAGAAGGAAGCCCACAATCTCTGAATAATAGAAAGCATTTTGTTTACTTTGGAGAAAATAGTCGGTGCAAGGTTTTCAACAGCCCCTTTCTGCAATCATTCACAACCTCCTGTTCCCATTCCCTTTCCAATAACCCATGAACGCCAGCCTTAACTTTTTTACTCTAAATCTAACCCAAACCCCTTAACCACATAACCATTATCTTAACACCAACCCAAATCCTCGATCTAAACCGTCCGTAGCCCTAACAACTTAATCCTAACCCCTTACCACAAACCACCTGGACATTTTTCAAACAATCCCCACATCAACAAATTCATCTAGACTTGTATTTTTATTATTGATTTTATTATTTATTAAAGAAATGTCTGTCCTGTTTTTATACTACAATTTACCAGGAACATATATTTCACACAACCCGAGTAGCCATGGCCAAAATCCACCAGAGCATCCAAGGAGTGTTGGCCTTCTTTGATCAGTATAAGGGTGAGGATGGCGTTTTGGACAAGAAGGAATTTAGAGCAATCGTCGAAAAAGAGTGCAAGGTACATCAGCGACAACACAGCAAGTATATTCCCATTTTTTTAAACGTTTTTTTTTTCTTTCTTAAAAAGGCCACTTTGTGCTCCACAGGGGAACATTGATGAAAGCGTTCTGGATAAGCTCTTTGACAGGTTGGACCAGAATAAAGACGGCAAGCTCGACATGGAAGAGTACAGCGCCGTCGTAGGTCTACTGATCAAAGCTTGCTATTATAAAAAAATCGGTGAAGGGCGTTGCGCTGGCAAGGGCTCTTGCAAGTAACGGCTCACAATCATCGCTTTTCTTTTGCCCACCAAATTTGACTGCCATCATTCTCAGATAAGCAAGAGAAATCTGTCCCATGGTTTGTTTTGTTTCTCTTGATCTTGGCCAGACAATAAAAAGCAATCAAGATCAATCATGTAATTCTGTCTCTTAGTTTGTTATCATCGATGCTGCACAAATGAACACCTGACCACGTTCTTTCCATTTTTGACCAGATTGTTCCAGAAACAAACGTCAGATAATAATAATAATAATAATAATACATTTTATTTATAAGCGCCTTTCAAGACACCCAAGGACACTTTACAATAACAAAAAACACAAAACAATACGGGTTGAGCAGCGGCAGCCAAAACGCACCAGCGTTCACTCAACCCGGAAGTCGGAAAGAAACCACAAGAGAGGAAGAGGGGGGGAGAAAAAAAAACACGCCCGAACTACCCTCATTTTGAGGATAATTTGATGCTCTTATTTTCTCATACAATAAGATATCCTTTATTCGTCCCACACTGGGGAAATTTAAATATCATGTTATCTCTTGCCGTAGCATCTTTTGCCATCGCAGATAAATACTACAGTCCCAGTATGTTATACCGCCTAACCATGCCGTGTCAATTCATATTATTGACCGACGGCAGTGTTTCTTGACTTTTATTGGGACAAGGATCAATAGCTTCCATTCGAGAAATATCATGGTACATCACCAGACAAAAAGTGTGTCAAAATCTTACTGGAAACTGCAGGTGAATACACTGGTTAATTCTCTACCATCTGCCATTTGGTGGAATTTAGTTCTACCAATCGCAACACGTGATAAAAGATACATTATTTGAAGTCAATAAATACAATTTTATGAACCAATTCGGTGATATTGGATCATCTTATGACACACTCATGTGCCACAGCACTTGACAATAGAGTAGTTTTATCAATGGTTTGTCATATTGTGCAACATGACAGTGTTACAGGACGGTAAGCATTTATGGAGGACTAATGAATCAAAAAAAAAAAATCACAATTCACAGAAAATAGGTGGTTGGACATTTGATCGTTATATTTAGAAAAGGTGTTGTTACATAATACTTGGGATTCACCAAGCATCTTTTAACATAGGTGTGGCAAGTAAACAACGATCCTTTTCTAAGTACACCTCCAACTTAATCACCTGGAGAAACTCCCTTTGTGTTCAACCGCGCTCACACATACAAGTGGTTTCTTTGTCAAACTGGCTATAGCGCATGTATTTGAGGCAACATCAGAACGGTAAAACCAGTCTAGGTAGAGTCTGCAACATTTTACTTGGATCACATTTGAGTTTGGGTGTGTCATTAAATGAATTAGCCGAACTATATAAGACGATCTCACGGGAGCCTGTTGAACATCTCTGGAAAATCACACAAGATCACTTCTTTGCCACTGAACAAATTGTAAGTGCTAAACGAATTTGTGCGATGACATTTGGAGTATGCTGGATGTATGTGTTGGTAATCGTGGGTGATATTCGAATCGATTCTATTGTATTTTTTTTTTAAAAGAGAAAAAAAATTAAAGGAACCAATTTTTCCCCAAGCTGAGTCGCCATGGGCCGCCTGGATGAAATAATTTTAACGATGGCGAGCCTCTTTGAGGAATACAACGCTGACGGCGACAAGTATTTGAACTCGGAGGAGATGAAAGTCTTGCTTGAGAAGGAAGTCGACTTCAACAACTTTGAAGTGAGCCAACACAGTGAAGGCACTCGGAAGCGCGGGACTCGATGACGGATGCGTGCAATATCGCCTGTAACTTAACGTTCTCTTGATTTCTGTTTTGACAGGGGAACCTCACGATGGACATTGTCAAGGGGAGCTTGAAACAGTTGAAAAGTAACCAAGAGACCGAGCTCAGACTCCTTGACTTTGGCAGAGCTTTGACTCAACTGGCGATTGTGTACCACCGCAACAAGACAAAGTCATATGATGATTAAATGAAAAATGGCAACATGTTATTATAATTGACTGCAAAGGAATTGTTTCATTTGGGTCCAATAAAATATGTGGGTCAGTTACAAAGCTGCTGGTCTTTTTTTTTCTGTATGATTTTTCTCAATACACATTTAACAAGCCATTGAGGGTCCTTCCGTCCATTTTCCAATCCGCTTATCCTCATGAGGGTCGCGGAGCGTGCTGGTGCCTATCCCGGCTGTCTTTGGGCGGTAGGCGGGGGAAAACCCTGAACTGGTGGCCAGCCAACCGCAGGACACACGTCAACAAACAACTATTCACGCTCACAATCACACCTAGGGACAATTTAGAGTGTCTGCACGTTTTTGTATTATGGGAGGAAAGTACCTGGAGAAAGCTCACGTGGGCATTTGGAGAACATGCGAACTCCATTCAGGAAGATCGGAATGGAACCTTGCAATGGCTCTCCATCTTTTTTGGATACGCCCAATGAAAAAAACTGCAACATTATTAGGAGTAGCAGCCAATCATCTTTACTTTTCCATTAGAGTCATTTTTTTGTGTGTGCAAATAACAAAAAATACACTTTCATGTCACCTCTGCATCGGGTTTAGTGGCGCGTCATTTCTCTCAATCACTATGCATTTTATAATTGCGCTGTCGCTCGAGGCCATGTCAACCACGGTGAACTTGGTCGTGATACCTCCTTCCTTCTGTTCCTCTATTAAATGCTAAAAAGTGAAAAATATAATGGCCCGAAATGGAAAAACACGTTTTGACTGACCTTCCCCGAAGACCGGTCTGCCAAGTGTGACTCAACCAGGAGCGAACTGTAGACAGTCACGCCCTCCAGGTTATTGGAACACGCCACCTCCATTAATCCAATGGAAAGCCAGTTGCGTACATGACAAAACAAACATAATCTCGTCTGTGACGCACATTCAGCACTGTACTTCTGAAGGACCAAAAAGGCTCAGAGGAACTAAACGCAAGATGTCAAAACTTTCTGTTACGTTTGAGTTGTCAATATCTTCGCTATGTAATGCTTTTTAATGAAGTCTACAAAAAACATCATTCTTTTAAAACATGGCATCACCTCATTTATATGGGCAGCCATTTTTAAGTCTTTTCAGTCAATTGAGAGTGCCGAGTCATGAGATTGAGACATGTATCAGCGCCTCCTGCTCAGGTTATTTGCGGTACGAACAGCACAAGACAAAAATACTCGTTATTCAGCAACAAGCTGTACATCCGGTAGAGCCACTTATGGAGCCAGCTTCGACTTGGCTGACTCGCAAGAGCTTGTCCTCTTATCATTCAAGTTGATACCCTAGCTCAGGGGTGGGCAAACTTTTTGGCTCGGGGGCCGCATTGACTTTTAAAATTTGACAAAAGTGCCAGGTCAGCACGAGCTATGGTACATTAAAAAAAACTGCATTTGTTGACAGTCCATATCAAACATCAACAGAACAAAAGCATGAAAGTACGGTATTAATATACTTTTTTTGAATGACAAGTGTTGTTGATGACCTATTTTAGCCTGTGCATCGCTGCAGATGGGTTGTGATGAGACCAGTAGGAGTAGAGCGATACAGAGGTACTAGGTGGTCGAAAAGATTGCCCCCCCCCCCTGTTCTGCAACTTCAAGTCAATGCGCCACCTGGTGGTAAAATGCCTGTCATTACAAGTCCAATTGAAATGAATGCTATCATTCACATCGAACCTTAATTGTGGACCAACCTTCGGCGGGCCGGATTAATAAGACCAATGGGCCGGATTTGGCCCGCGGGCCGTAGTTTGCCCACCACTGCTCTAGCTTCTATTGACTGTGATCAGGTCAGACTCCAGTTGACAAAACAAGTCAAGACAGTGCCACTATACAGAATGGTAACACGCCATCACCTTGTTAAGGCTTTTCTTTTGAAGTTGGCCCATGCAACACGTCAAGCATTGGCTTGACTTGTGTCCGTTTTGATTCGAGGTTGGCCTCAACCCAGGTTATATTGGCAAAATCTGTTGCCATCAGAATCACCACCATGTCGAAAAGGACGTAAGCGAATCTGAACACTTTCAGTGTCATTGATAGTGACAACCTGACACAGATGCAGTTCAACACGACCCACTTTTAACAAACCAGGTTTATTAAAAAGATGAGCTGAGTTTAGATTTGAACCGAAACATCCCAAGTGTTCTTGGCAAAAATGTGTTTGAATCCCGTGAATATAAAATTGCTTATCTACAAAACAAAAACATTTGTATAACCTGTTCTGGAGTGACTTGACAGTCTTTCAAAAATGTTGCGTCTGCTCCAAATGCACTGCACGCCTATTCATCAGTGAGATTAGTCATCAGGCTGTTGTGTTGACTGTATAACAGGATTTCACCTCATTCGCACACTAGCCTTGCTGGAGAAGCAGACAACATCGCCGTACCGTAAGTACTGATGGAACTTCTGATATGAACTGTATGACTTTTCTACGAGTCTATCTTTGAGACTATCAACATTATCCACATGATTTTATCTATCTTGCAACACTATGTGCATTAGTAACAACTTCTGGTTTGGTTTTTAGTCTTTTTGTAAACATGGTGAATATCCCGGACCCCTTGAGCTGAACTCTCGGCCATCCTAAATCAATGCCTTTTTCTCCTGTTTCTCCAGAACCTTACCAGAAACAAATTTGTTTCCCTCCCAAAGCAGCCATGTACAAACTGGAAGAGTGCATTCAAAAATTTGTGGATCTATTTGAAGAGTACGCCAGTGAGGATAACGATTGTTTGAGCAGGGATGAGTTTAAAGCGCTGGTCATCGATGAAATCAGTTCCCCTGACTATAAAGTAAGTGACAAATCAGCAAAATTATTCTCACCAAAGAATGCGGTTATGTGGGGGGTTTTTTGTTTTGTTTTTGTTTTTGTCAAGTGGCCCTTTTTGTATGTTCACAGGGAAAACTAGAGAAATGCGATATCGATGAGGTCTTTGACCAGCTGGATAAGAACGATGACGACCAGCTCAGCTTCCAGGAGTACATCATGTGCATGGTTAAAATGACAAAACGTCAACGCAGAAAGGCTGGAGGGAAGGGTCGCCGTAGAGGCGGCAAAGGTTGCAGGGGCAAAGGTGGTAAAGGAAGGGGCAGTGACGATGATGATGAAGACTGTAGGGGTGGCGGTGGTAAGGGTGGTAAGGGGGGTAAGGGTGGCAAAGGCGGCAAGGGCGGCAAGGGCGGAAGGGACTGTGATGATGAATAAAATGCTAATAATGGTCGGTCATTTATTCGTGCTGTTTCTGTGTTTGCTTTTATCAATGAAAGTAAATTAAAACGCTATATCTTCCTATTGGTGATCCTGTACATTTATTATTATTATTATTTTATAGTATACATACTGAATATTTTTGTAAAATTCCATCCCAAAAAGTATGTGTGTGTGTGTGTGTGTGTGTGTATATATGTGTGTGTTATTTTTAAGAAAGGAAAAAAAATCAATTGTGGCTGGGGGTATGATACAGGGGGCTTATTAAGAAAAAAAAAATATTTCACATTGTTTAGATGTTTACCCCCCAAAAAATATATATACTGATTTATAGTGCATTCCATACACAGCGTGAATCAATATGCGTCACATACTTTAATTAAAAGTACATCATTTGAGGTGAATCTTGGTTCTGAGCCTCCTGTGTGGAGTTTGCATGCTCTCCCTGTGCTTACCGGTACATGTTTTCTATAGGTCATGTCATGTCAGATCATGTCACAACACGTCACATCACACCACACCATGCCCAGTCAAGTGATTGTCATGTCATTTCTTGTCGGATCAGGTCATGTCATGTTCTGTTGTGGCAGTTGCCATGACAGCAAAAAGGCATTCGAGAAAGCTGTTGAAAGACTTGTCCTAAAGCAATTGTGGTATTTATTTTAGGATTACTTCATTACTGATAAAGGAGATGACTCAATGAGGGCGTGGAGCTGGGTGTGAATGATTGTTCTTCTCTATACGTTTCCTGCGACTGATTGGCGACCAATTCAGAGTGTAGTCTGCCTTTCCCCTGAAGTCAGCTGGGATAGACTCCAGCTGAAATGAACACGTTACAGTCGCCTTTATCAAGAGAATGTCATTTTGCTATGTAACTCCAAACCCTCAAATGAAACCATAACATACTGTTTACTATCTGTGGTGTGTTGTTGGGTACGTCTACAAATCCTCATGTTCATAACTACCGGTACACTGCCAACATCAAATTGGATGTGTGAACCTGTTGCAGTCTGGAACAAACAAGGTGTGTCGGCAAAATGGGGCCAAAAATAGAAGCACATTTCTCAGTAACAACAAGTAAATAAAAAAAGTCATCTACGGTTGCATGCCAAAACATCCTCATTCAATGCGTTGCATTCAATTCCCCTTCATGATGGAAAGTTCACAACTTTTCAAATGCATTTTTGTGTTTTGGCTTAAGTCATAGGTGTCAAACTCAGGTCCTGGAGGGCCGCTGTCCTGCATGTTTTCCAAGTCTCCCTGTTGCAACACACCTGATTCAAATGATGAGATCATCAGCAAGCTCTGTGGAAGCCTGACATTGAACCTGTTCATTTGAATCAGGTGTGTTGCAACAGGGAGACTTGCAAAACATGCAGGACAGCGCCCCCCCCCGGACCTGAGTTTGACACCTATGGCTTAAGTGCTAAATTCTTAGTGGAGAGCCATCCATCCATGCTTCGGAGCGCTTGTCCTCATCAGGGTCACCGGTGATCTGGAGACTCTCCTATCTGACTCTGAGCAAACTGATGGGCTGCTTGACCCCTCCTCCCTATTAGTTAATTAAATAGAGGTTCCACTTTGATTGTTTTCCATGCCAACACTCAGGATCGAACTGTCCTAGCTCGCCCATGTGCATGAAATGATGAAACCTTGAATTGGATGGGAGGCAAAAATCTCGACTAAGTCAAACAAAATAGTCCACTTGTGATAGATTTATGTCTTAAGAATACCACAACCTGAATGAATGAGAGTATGGACAGGCGCAAGTCAGAGCCTTCAATGAACCGATCACGCCTGTTTTGGGAATCGTGGTGGAAGCTGTACTCGTCCACCGCGGTGGTGCCTGGAAATACTGTATGAGCAAACCAACTTGTTCATGTCACGGATAACCAGTTTTATGGGTTTGGTCACATGATGTTTGTAAGAGAGTACTTTCATGTTAATTTCAGTCAACGGCAGTGGGTGGTAGAATGACAAAATGGCCGTCCCCTGAGATGGACGAAAAATGCAATATTACCGGTAATCAAAATGCCACTTTTAGACTTGAGCTCAACTTTAAACTTGCATTTTCAGGCACCATTGTTCTGTATATGCTTTTAAAATTCTTGTCACACTTAAAAATACCAAAACATGACAAAACAAGCAGCAGTGGTTCAGACAAAACATCTCACCTCAATCAAAAAGGTAGGCGTGAGAGGGCGTTGTACCGATTGTTGTATAACAGGTGAGCCACCTTCTTTTGACATTTTTCCTTGCCGGCACCACTTGAGCTCGTCAACTGATCACACAAGTTTGGTAAGTGGCTGTTTCTTTCCAAAATACTTAATTTTAAGCATCAAATAAGACATATGATGTTCTTTCCAGCCATGGCCAACATGACCACTCAGGTAAGGTTGATCGAGGCGATGTGCACTCTCCAGCAAACATTTGTGGAGTATGCAGGGAAATCAGGAGACCAAAACAGTATGACTCAAGAAGATTTTGCTTTGATGCTCCATAAAGAGTGCTGCGTACAGGTGAGAGAGAGAGCGAAAGATTACGTTCCTTCACATTCCGATGCGATTTGATTCCTGCTTTTGTTTAGCTCGACAGCAATCAGTCACTGAAGGAGTTCTTCGACAAGCTGGATTCCAATGGTGACGGTGTTATCGACTTCAATGAGTTTTGCGTTCTTATGGCAACATTCTTGAAATTGTTGGAACCTGCCGGTATGTGAAACGATTGTGCATGTTTATGCTTGCTTTAACAAGGACAACATGAGTCCTCGAGAACCTATACACTTCTTAAAAAGTATGTCTTTTTTGATTACATATGATTAAAATGTGGTGAACATAATTGTGTACTCTCTTCCTTGAAAATATTCAGATCAAATCTGTAACTTGAACACATTTTAATCGTGTACAAACGAAGGACATGTCCGAATTAATTACAGCCAAAGAACCGAGATGATTTTTTTTTCAATGTATTACAGTATCATCCATAAAATATAAAAAACTAAATGACTTATTTGGTTGACTGTGTGAAACAATGAAATGCTGTTCCACTTTAAATTATACGTTACTGCATGGGTATCCAATTGACTGCTTTTACATCTCTGCTGCCACCTCATGTTGAGTTTTTTAATAATCAAACATGTCAGTCGGATCAGGGCCATCTGTCAAAGTCCAATTTAATCAAATGATGTATTAATTGTAGAATTAATCATTTCTATGTGGCGAACCTCTTGTGCCGTTTCACACAAGTAAAAATGTCACACGAGTTAAAGAAAGTTAATTTAAAGAAGAACGTTCGGTTGTTGGGTAATATTTGGATTTGCCTATTCTTATCTTATATTTTATATAAGATATATATTTTATATATCTTATATATTATGATTTATAAATAAATCAGGAACTTACTAGTTACTCTGTACTTACATAGTTTTTTTTCAATTACTCTTACTCAAGTAATTATTTGGAGGTGTGCTTTTAACTTTTACTTGAGTAATATTGTTCTAAGCTCACATTACTCTTGAATTTTTGGCTACTCTAATATCATAGCTTACTACGTGAAAGTCAGTTTTGTAAATAAATGAATTGTAAATTAAATCAAATAAATTTTGTAAATAAACCCATTTTACACATTAAATCAATTGCAGTAAATTGAGACTAAGCGCTATATAAATCAGCATGTATTGTATTGTATTGTATTTATTTCGGTATTCATAGGTTTTGTGACGTTTTTGTATGGTGGTTTGCCGTGAAATTTGTTTCAAAGACATTTTTTTCCAGAATATAAATGCGCGTCTTTGCTCACAGAGGTTATGGAAGGGAACACGGCTGAAACAACTGTGACCGCAGAGTCAGCTCACGTGAACGCGCTAAGGCGCGGTCTCGTTAATCATCGGCTTCTTTCGGCATTTTTCGCCTTCCCGGGCAGTTTGATGGTCTAGTTAGCACAGCTGATTAGCTTGCTGCTACCCAGCTAATATCCGCCACTTATACACCGTTTTCCCAAGTAGGGCGGATGGCACAAGTGCTGTAACAAATGGCGGATGTCGAGGGGCACGCATTTTGTACACCGCTGCCTCAGCACTCAGCGTATAACGGCACCCGGAGCGGCGATATCACGCCCGACGCCGGCGGCGGCTTCCAGACCCCGAGCACCACCGTGACGTCGGGCCCACGGCTCATCCGAATAGTCAAGTCAGACTCGGGCTACGGTTTCAACGTCCGGGGCCAAGTTAGTGAAGGAGGGCAGCTCCGGAGCATTAACGGGGAACTGTACGCCCCGCTGCAGCACGTCAGCGCTGTCCTGCCGGGAGGTGCCGCCGACATAGCCGGTATTTCGAAAGGAGACAGGATTCTTGAGGTGTAAGTGGAATTGCTCTCGTATGGACGCTGTGCTTAAAGGGTCACCCATGCTGTTAATTGTCTGTGTACAAAATGAACGTGAAAAACGGTGAGTGCCACTGTTAAAGCTACCCCGAGATGGTGAATGGATTGTTTGTGTAAGGGTCTTTCATTAAACATTCCTGTCACACTCCTTCCATCTCAGCCCCACATACGAAACCCCTCCCCCTTTTTCCTATTTATGCATCCTTTTTATTGTACCATCACAGCTAAGCTAGTCAACTCTCATCAACATCACTAAGTTGTGACTGGCTAGCGCTCTAATATTTCACCGCATTACGCCGTGCTGTGGGGTGATTGGTGGCTGATGTTGGGCTCTGTTGCTGTGGAGAGGGGCGTGCAGCAACCGTTTCAGCATCATCTCCGCGTGTGTGCGTGCAAGGTATGCAGAAAGACAAGAACGGTCATCCCTGATTGGCTTTGCTCTGGCAAAGTTGCCATCTCATTGGCTGGCAGTTGCCTGCCCGCTTTGTCGATGGATGGCCTGCAGTAACCTGGCAGTTTGATTGACCCCCTTATTTCTGGGCGCTTGTTGTCCAGGTTTTGTCACTGCACCGAAAGTACTTGAAAGTCAAATGCTCTTATGCTATTAAAACATGTCTATGATGGCAAGAACATATCCCAGCAAAAGATCGGTCCGCTCAGAATAGTCTGGCCCATCAGTTTGCCTGGCTTCATTGTTTGTTCTTCGACTACTACTGCTCTTTGTTATTAGTTTTTTCCAGTCATTTGTATGCCCCGTGGCACTGTGCTGCCACAATGTTGATTTTGTTATGAAACATCTGGTTTGTGGTACGCAAGGCTCTAAATATTTTTTTTGCTTTTAGGCGCAATTGCGAATCAAAGACTTGATTTGAGGATCGACTTTCTAATTTTGAGGAGCATTTTTTTTTGCAGGTTATTCCGGTGGACCTGATGGAAAGGTTTTATTAGACATAGAAATATGATAGTATGACAAATGGACAATAGTTTTTCTTTTTTATAAATATATTTTCATGCAAAAACTGGTGGCACATGAAGACAAAAAATATTATAAATTAGTTAAATGTCCAGAGTACATTTACATTGACTAGTTTTGCCAAGAGGGTGAAATCATAAATGACTAACAACAACACCCTGCGATTGGCTGGCAACCGATTCAGGGTGTCCCCCGCCTACTGCCCGGAGACGGCTGGGATAGGCTCCAGCACCCCCCGCGACCCTAGTGAGGATCAAGCGGTCCGGAAGATGAATGAATGAATGAATGAACTAACAACAACAATGACAAAAAATCTCAAAGCAACTGATCCAAGGCAAAATAAATCATTCCCTGGAATCACGGGAAAACAACTGCCTTGATGGCACAGTGGAAAGTGCTGAATGTGCAAGACCAGAAGTCACTGCATGAGGTGCTTATGGAGTCATAAAACCGCAAGATTGAAGTGCTGCCAAAGCGCTAACTCAGTGCTTTACAGTGGTCACCGCTTTTTTGTCATGATACATGTTTACTGCCTCTAACCCCCTGGCTTCATTTGTTGTATCTACATAGCATAACACTGTGCTGTGTGACATGATTACATCTGACACCAGATGAGCTGTCAGTCACAAGTTCCACTGAAACATTTCCTGTTAGTCTGAGTTCCAGCTGACGATTGTAAAGGGATGTGCATATTGCTTCACTGCTGTTATCCTTGGCTTCGGCGGTACTACCATCTACAACACTAAACACCATCAGGTCTCTCTGGGAATGGTTTTAATTATCTTAATGCACACTTTTGGCCGCTGCTTTACGATAAACATCTCCTCCACAGACTTAACACGATGCTGCCCTTGTTTCATGGTGACCTTAAAATAATACATCTAAGAACATTTTCACAAAAACCCAACTTCCAATTTTCCAATTACAGCTGCAATTGTCCATTTTTAAAGTGCTCTAGATGTGAATGTGAGTTGCATAAACGGGGTGATGGCGTGTCTAACGAGGTTCTTTTCCTCACTTCAACATTGGGTTTTAGCTTGCACAAATGCCACATTATGCCATAATTAAGGGCGGCCCGGTAGTCCAGTGGTTAGCACGTCGGCTTCACAGTACAGAGGTCGTGGGTTCGATTCCCGCTCCGGCCTCCCTGTGTGGAGTTTGCATGTTCTCCCCGGGCATGCGTGGGTTTTCTCCGGGTGCTCCGGTTTCCTCCCACATTCCAAGGCTGATTGAACACTCTAAATTGTCCCTAGGTGTGAGTGTGAGTGCGAATGGTTGTTCGTTTCTGTGTGCCCTGTGATTGGCTGGCAACTGATTCAGGGTGTCCCCCGCCTACTGCCCGAAGACAGCTGGGATAGTCTCCAGCACCCCCGCGACCCTAGTGAGGATCAAGCGGCTCGGAAGATGAATGAATGAATAATTGGATTCATTGTTGTTGTCAACTTGAGATCTGCATTGTCACATTCCACGTTATATCTTTTGACTTTCAGTGTGTGTGGCTTTAAAAGATGGGGGGAGGCTAGCCTGGTGAATGATGTGGGAATCAGTTAATAAGAATGTTGAGGTGGTTCAGGTTAGCAGCTGGCTGACCGTTAGCCAGTCTGTCTGTTGACTATTGAGTGCCTGGCCCTCAATTGTGGCAATATCAGATCATATATCAATTATTTTGTTAGTATATATTTTTTTTAATGCTTACATTGTAACTAGCGGTGGCAGGCTCTACTAAATGAGCTAACGATGAAACAGGGTTGGGCACTGAAAGTACCGGTAATGTACATAATGTGAAATGTTGTGACCCTGTCAATGAATAATCATTTTGCCTTCCTTGAAATGTGTGCTTGTCTTTTCTTCCTTTGAATAGGAACAGGGTGAATGTTGAAGGCGCGACACACAAACAGGTGGTGGACCTGATCCGGGCTGGAGAGCGGGAACTGGTATTGACCGTGCTCTCAGTCCCGCCTCTGGAAGCCGATTGTCTGGATGTCGGAGACGATGGCTCGGCCCAGTACTGTTACGACTATTCCGACAAGCAGGCCGTCCCCATCTCTGTGCCCAGCTACAAACACACTGAGCTCCATCAGGAAAAGTTTGTGGTGAGTACATGAGGGGAAGAGGGGATGGATTGGAAGGTTTTGGGTCAATGAGTCGATACATTGGAACCGCTAAAGTCCTTTGCTAATCAAACAGGAAGCTGTTATTTGAGGAAATGTGTGATATACTGCAGTTATCTTTATTTAATGCTTCCCAGGTTCAACCCCATCTGTTCTCTCCCTCCAGGTATATAATGTCTTCATGGCGGGAAGGCAGCTCTGCTCTAAACGCTACAGAGAGTTTGTGATTCTACACCAAAACCTGAAGAGGGAGTTTGCCAACTTCACATTCCCCAAGCTGCCCGGGAAATGGCCTTTTTCTCTGTCGGAGCAGCAGCTGGATGCGCGACGTAGAGGCCTGGAAGAATATCTGGAGAGAGGTGTGGAGTGAGAAAGTATCTCTGCAATATTTTTGAGTGTATCTTGCAGCATGGATCCTAAATAAGTATTTATTAGTATTTATAAACTCCCAATAGCGCGGCCCGGTAGGCCAGTGGTTAGCACGTCGGCTTCACAGTGCAGAGGTACCGGGTTCGATTCCAGCTCCGGCCTCCCTGTGTGGAGTTTGCATGTTCTCCCCGGGCATGCGTGGGTTTTCTCCGGGTGCTCCGGTTTCCTCCCTCATTCCAAAAACATGCGTGGCAGGCTGATCTGACGCTCTAAATTATCCCTAGGTGTGAGTGTGAGTGCAAATGGCTGTTCGTCTCTGTGTGCCCTGCGATTGGCTGGCAACTGATTCAGGGTGTCCCCCGCCTACTGCCCGAAGACGGCTGGGATAGGCTCCAGCACCCCCCGCGACCCTAGTGAGGATCAAGCGGCTCGGAAGATGAATGAATGAATGAATGAACTCCCAATAGCATTTACTGTTTTCACACTGAATTGGAAGGACTTGTAAAACATCCATTCCTTCCACATTTACTTTTTTATACCGTTTATCTGCAGTGTGCTCTGTGAGGGTCATTGGCGAAAGTGACATCATGCAGGAGTTCCTGTCAGAATCAGATGAAGTAAGAAATGATTGGTGTCCTCTAAACCTGCGCATGCGGTTTTGTTGCACGGGACTGTGACCTCACCGCATCTTTCCTTCTCATGTTTTAGAACTACAACGGCCTGTGGGATGTGGACTTGAGAATAGCCGTTCCCGATAAGACCTCACTTACTGTGCGGGTTCGCAAAAATTCCACCACTGACCAAGTGTACCAGGTATCCAAAAAAAGGGAAAAAAAAATCATTTATCACATGATAACGAATAAAGGATATCTTATCTTATCTTATAATCATCACCATCATAGTCCATTTCATGCCCGACATCCTTGACCCCTTTCTTTGTCTTTCAGGCTTTGGTCATGAAACTCGGGATTGATAGCATAACGGCCAGCTACTTTGCACTCTTTGAGGTCATCAACCACACCTTCTGTGAGTAAATATTAGAATTGAACACAAAGTTGCTCTCTCTCTCTCTCTCTCTCTCTCTTTCTCTCTCACTCTCTCACTCTCTCACTCTCACTCTCGGACGGAAGTAGAGGAAATAAAGTGAAACCTTTTTAACAACAGTCCAGGCATTGTTTTAAGTATTACACAACTAATACAGTATAAACATGGGGGAACCACTTCATAATAAAATACAATTCAACAAATGAAGCAAAACTACTCACATTGACTGTAAATAATGAATATAAAATGTCAATTAAATAACATGTTTTTTTTATAAACCAAAAAAAGAACCTCCCGACTTTGACACAGACATTTAAAATGGTTATTCTAGCCCTGCTACTACCCTGGACTGTTTTTCAAATCAGAATCAATTGTGGCCCTTATGCATGATGATAATTTGAACTCCATGTTTTCTTTATCTTTTGAGGCATATTTGTCCACTATGTTTTGAATTTGTTGGCCTTCTGCAACTGTTCTTTTTCTTTTGTTCAGTACGAAAGCTTGCACCCAACGAGTTCCCCCACAAGTTGTACGTGCAAAACTACACTTCAGCCATCCCTAGAACCTGCCTCACAATGCGCAAGTGGCTCTTCACTACCGAAGAGGAGACGTTACTCAATGACAACCAACTTGCTGTCTCCTACTTCTTCCACCAGGTGAGTTATGTTGCATTTGTACATCATGGTGGGACATATATTTCTCTCCCTCTAAAGCGATTTCTCTTTTACAGGCCTTGGAGGATGTCAAGAAAGGTTTTATCAAAGTAGAGCAGAAGTCCTACCAGTTGCAGATGGTTGCAGAGCAGAAAAATATGTCCATGGTCAGTCTCGCATCTACACCACAGTAATGGTTTTACAGTGGCTTTCCAATCCACGTTTGTCAGAACTCGTAAAAGTAGGTCAATGTCTTCTCGGAAATCCCTACTCCTGAAGTGACCATTGGATTATAAAACAATGGTATTTTATGACTTTAATTATATTCTGTACACAGCTTTCACATTCAAACAATGGTAAGTTCATTTTTGCCAAATAGGTCATTTAATTTCTTGCATCATTCTTCACAACAGCATCGGGGTTCAAACTGTGCAGAGCGGGGGTGCAGAAATATTTGGACAATGATGTCGTTCTTATAATTTAGCCTATTGAAAACCGCAGTGAATTTGAAATAAAACAATGTACATGTCATCGAATTATAGATATTCAGCTTCAGTTCAAGATGTTTCACAACATTACAATTGCATCCATTTTAAATCGCAGTGAACCTCACTTTTCAAATACAACAGCTGCTTTCATACGTTTTATCCACATGAGCTGCAGTTGTTTACAGCTACCAGAGGCACATTTATTTCATTTTATTTGTGCGCCCAAGGCAAACGCACTCATAAGACCCTCCGCATCCCTTTAAAGTGTGAATTTACGGAAACTCTCCTGAGCTAGGAAATGAGTGACTCATCTCAACACCTTTCCTATAATTGATAACACTCATCAACATATACATTCTAAGAACATGGAATAGTCCATTGCAAGAGAGGGGAAATGGGAGCCCTCCAGAGTTTCGTGATACATTAAATGTTTTGATGTGTTTTTGAGTGTGTGAATTAAGCCCAGAGCAATAGTAATTCCTTTAAATTGAAGAAAATGTTCTTAATCCGTTTTCATTAGCCTGTAAATAACTTTGGGTCATGAGTCCAAGGACAAATGTGATCACATAGTGGACTCGATTTAAAATCCATTGTGGCAGTGTGTAAAACTAAAAACAATCTGTCAAAAAAGATCAGAAGTTTCATCGTGTTTCAAGTCATGTTTAAACCTGCGATGTCCTTTCCCTTTGACTCTTGCAGTATCTAAGTTTGCTGAGAGGCTGTGATGGCTACAATGAAATCTTGTTCCCTCACTGTTCGTGCGACTCCAGACGTAAAGGACACGTCATCGCAGCCATCAGTATTCAGCACTTCAAGCTGCACGCCTGCACAGAGGAGGGGACAATCGAGGCAAGGGCAACTCTTTCTTAGCGTGCGCCACTTAACTGTAGACATACACTCTCCAGGCACGTCACAAGGTACACCTGCACAATCTAATGCGATCCAATCCAGAGGCCATTTATGAAACAATACTGGCCTCTGCTCTAATAGATGCCCTTGCCGCTCCTGGTTACTGGATATGTCATTCCCTTTAAGTATAAACACTGTATGCCTCAGGAAAAAATAAAATCCAGGTGGTACTATCAGGGGGCAGTAACTTCCTTTATTTACTTTGATACGTGATGCTGACCTTGAGCTAAGCAGATGCCAACCGCAAAAAGCTGTTCCGCTCAATGGGTAAAAAATATATATACATTCAGTGTCCAAGTTGGAGAGATAATTTAACAAGAAACAGTTTATTATTGTGGTTAATGCTTTCAGTGAAGTACTGCTTTGCATCATATTAAAGGTGCAACTCATATTTTGTCCCGGTTCTTAAATTGTACAGCTAAAATAATATTATACAAATGGATTTTGTATATGCAACTAAAATGTTCATTGCAGCTCACGTTATTTTGCAGTGCTGTACTGTACACCACTTCAATTGGTAACCCCGGCATAGTCTATTTTTAATATACATTACCTACATGAGATTCCTTCAGCAGATCTGTATTATGATCTAATCAGACTTTTTGATGCAGATCTTTATGTGGATCAAATGCATGTGTACCTAATGAAGTGACCAGTGAATGTTCATGTTCAGCTCTTCGTTCTTTCTCTCCATTGTGTCTGCTAACAAACACTGTGTCTGAATGGACTCCATTGTGCTTTCAGAACCAGGTGATTGCCTTTGAGTGGGGGGAAATGCTGAGGTGGGACACAGACGAAGAGGGCATGGCCTTTTGCTTCGAGTATGCGCGGGGGGAGAAGAAACCACGTTGGGTCAAGATATTCACACCTTATGTGAGAAGACATCTCTTTGTTTTGGTCATTTCATCAGAGGAAAAAAAGTGGAATTATTTTGCACTCGACCACAACTGACTTCTTATTTGTCATTCCAGTTTAACTACATGCATGAATGCTTCGAGAGAGTTTTCTGCGAGCTAAAGTGGAGAAAGGAGGTAAGGACCATCTAGTTTTGGCTGCTTCCCACAACAGAGGGTAATGAGGGTTTGTCAAGCACAGAGTTATGTTCAAGAGTATAGCAGGTTAATGGTGCCGCAGGTAAGCTAGGGTTAGCGTGTGTTGTTTTTTTTTTTTTTTTTTTTTTGTATTTCGAGCCGTATACCCTCAAATGACAAGGACGCGGTAATGATAAAAGTTTGTCACAAAATGTACAGTGGTACCCTGACATAGAGGTTGAAATTGGTCTGTGGCCAAGCTCCTTGCTCAATTATTCATATAACAAATCGATTTTCTCCATTAAAATGAATTGCAATCAATTCCAGCCACCATTTATTTTCAATTATGTATAAAAGCATAACAAATTATAATGGAAAGAAATTCGCTGCTTTTATAGAGTAGTTAACTGAGCGTTCTGTAGCATTGGTGTTTTGGATATGTGCCTACAAGGGGGCGTGGCTGTGTGAGTGACATTGGGAACTGGACTAAAGTTGCCCGGTTAGTTCAGTGTTAGCATTTGGGCGTGAGTTGTGGCCTTCAGCAGCTCTTTTGGAATGTTCTAATTTTGCATTTGCCCGTTTGAACAATGCCGTGTTTGGTTAGAAATGTGGACATCTTTTGATATCCTGAAAAGTAGTGATTTTGTCAAGGTGACGATTCCACCAGACAGCAAATGTTCTGTACATGCTTTTGCCAATGGAAAAATGTCATGAGTAGAACCAAGCAGTTTTTTTCAATGTCCACAGGTGGAGGAGGAGGCCACGGACAAAGACAACAAGAACGTCTCCCACGACGGTATGTGTGGCAAGGTAAGGCTTCAGTATGCCTGCCTCTGTCCCAATAACCAAACGCCTGACATGATCTTTCCTTTTTTTTTCCCCCTCGGGTCTATTTCTGACCCCGTCCTGTTTGATGTGGCAGAATATTTTCCAGCTGCTGAGGCATCGAAAGAATGGAGGCACCAAGCAAGAGAAATCGCTATCGCTTGACGACGCGGCAGAATCCTCCGGTCTGCCCAGCCCGGCCCTCTTCTGAATGCAGAGACGCTTGCTCGGCTGTTGAGGACATAGTCAGCATTTACGCTTCCATCCAGCAGATCCACATTTCCTATTCATAAGACCCAGCAAAACATCTGCAAAACAAGAAAACATGTAGATAACTTTTGAAATCCAGCACATTAATCAGGCATTGGGCGCCTCAAGAACGACTTCACTAAAGTGCGGACAACTTAAGGCAGGTAAGTTCGCCTCAATAGACTAAGCTGAACAGACAACTCTTTTGAAACTTCTGAAAAGGGAAACGGGAAAATCTGGAGCATGGAACCATGATCCTCAGACAGGCTTGGCATGTTGTAACGGGTTGTAAAAGCGCACGGGAACTGATCATGCAAGAAAAGGTCTTGTCAAATGGATGCAAAATAGGCTCGTCAGACCCCCAACAAGATACGACAGCCTTTGGCTTTTACACAGAGCCACAATCGAAGCAAGATATTGCTGAAACTGTGTATGTGTTCACACGGTGACGCGGCGTCACGCATTTACATAAACGCGCAACGGCGTCTACAGTATGGCGGCTATGGTGTGGATATTATGTGTCAGTGTCATTCATTAGTCAAGCTCAGCAGAATCTGTGTTGTTGTGTTTTTAATTAATTTATCATTTTGTAATGTGGAAAATGAAAGAAGAGGAGAAAATAATGCGGCTTTGCAAAGCTTGTTCTAAACTGGGGTATACAGTCTAACTAGTCTAATTCGATCCGTGACTATGCTAATACCTCAGAACACTTTGAACTCAATTTCCCTTTCCCTTCCAACTTTCATTCCCTTACAATGTTGCAGCATCACATTGTGCTGCAAAATCAGCCGGAGACACACATGAAGAGATTCGCAACTGACCCAGTAAGCGGCACTCTTTTGGGGGGGTAAGATTAGGAAAATATAATACAGTACGACTGCCTTCATTTGTTCGTTCTCCATTTGTCTTCAGATGTCCGTTGCTTCACGGGTTACCAGATCGTGACACCAGTGCTATTCTTCAACCCATTTATGGTGTTTTACATTGCGCGTGACCATTAAGCTAGCGGAGATTCTTAAGGCAAGGTTTTGAGGTTCTTTTAAATAAACGATCCGGAATTCTTTTTTTATTTGACATTATTGGCATTAAGCAGCTCAAAGTCGTTTTTTTAAAGACTTGTTCACTTCTTTTGAAGCGAGTTGAGTTGAATTTGCTGCCACCACCTTGCGCTTGTATCTTGCAGTTTTGCCAAAAGCAAAAATCCAAGTCGCTTAGAATTCAAGGAACCACCGTGCATGCACGTCTCGGATGGGTTAACGCTTTATCCACAAGGATGACAGGATGACATCAACTGAGGTTATAGAACGTGAGCCCCTGTCAAAATAGTAGGTTCTTCTGACACCATGATAAACTCTCTCAAAAGATCTTTTCTGACATTGAACTGATCTGAAATCTGTGAGACCGTAACAATTGTTGAAGCACCGTTTGATTTCATGAGAGTATTCAGCAGTATTTCGGTCGTAGTCTCTCAGCAAGTGCTCCAAATGTGTCAGATTGCGAGGGCGCAGCCCATTTCCTGCTTTTCAATTGGATTTAGGTCAAATTTTTCTTGATCACTTTCTCTCTTGACGGTAGAATGCAGTTTGCACTGTCGTTTACTTGAAATTGTGAGTGACTGGTTAATAAGCCACTGCATGTTCCACATTTACCCACCATTGACCCTCATATGTTTATAGGATTGTATAAACAAGCCTACTGGCTTACTCTCTGTGGGGCATTCGCCTGAGAAAAAGTGACAGTTGTTTCCTCTGAGCTGTGTGCATGACCCAGACAGAAGAGCGTGGGCCCTTCTCCATCTGCTGGCTCCCCCACCGGCAGTGATTACCTTGTCCACACGATTGATAATCGGACTTAATTCAAACAATTTTACCACTGCAGATGCGTCCTCGCTTCGTGGGTAAATGTCTCACACTCCCTCGATTCAGACATTGTTTGACAAATATTTACAACAGCACAAAAGAAATTCATGCTAATTAAATGTAAAGACACACGCACTTTCGACAAGGCTGAACACGCTGTAGTTGCAGTCTAATGTGATGAAATGTCTAATTTAATATCCTGTTACTGTTTCCCGCAGTAATCTAATTCAAACGGCACCAAAATGATGTATGGCAAATGAGGAATGTAATACGAGATTGTAATTACAGTTTAGCACATTATTCAAACAAAATATGCAACATTAACATCTGTGAAACAGGGATACATAGAGATATTTGTTATTATTTGTATCTCGAGTCATGTACGAGGGAAAAGTCGTTGTTGTAATCAAAACCGAACCCTCATGTTTTCTTTAATCTGTGTCGTGAATGATGAGGTCATCAAAACAAAGTCACGCACTTAAAGTTTCAAAATTCTGCCTTATCATGATAGTAATGCTTTGCCTGGGAGGGTTAATTATTTCAAGTTTTGATGTACCAATATGTACTTGTACTTTGATGGCATTGTCAGACCAGCGTTTCTCCACATCCGCACTTAAATTGCTTCTTACTTTAAGAATGCAAAAATGTTCATTAAAACATAGCCTGGAGACTTAATTAACATTTTATAATGCCACCTGTTTAAGCCTGCAACAAATTAATTCACTATGCATTATTCGCCGTGGGGGTTGCGGGAGGGGGGATTTCTTTAAAAATGAGAGTACCTCAGAATTCTGCCATTGTCACAGAAGTGAATGTGCTGAACCTTTTAGTTTTCACTAACTATAAGCCAATCTTTTTAAAGTTCCTGTGGAGTGGAAATAAGTTTTGCAAATTTGCCGCACCACAGAGAGGGATGAGCAACCCTGCCACATTTGAAGGATTAAAAAAAACAATTGCCACGTATACATAGTTCATCATGACTTCTCTCTGTGACGTGACACATTCACAGCAGGCAATGTGGCGCTCTAAAGCGGTTATGCCAGCCAGCCCGAAGCCCCTGGCTGTCAAAACGGATTTGTTAAAATATTATTTTTCGCCCTTCCGCCGATCTCTGGGGAGTGCGCTTGCACTCACAGCTGACAACGAGGTGTTCTAAAGTGGCTACGCCATAGGACTATCCAAAGGGAAGATGCGTTATTTGAGTGCTGGCATAAGTCGCTAACGAACTGCAGGTCACAACTGCACTTAACTGCTTAAGACGGGGGTCAACAAAATGTTGTTTTAACATGGCTTCTGGGGGAGGACAAACATAACACAAACATTCTTAACATTTTCCAGTGCTGTAAAAATGTGTAGAATAAATATTAAATTTCAACATTTCTGTCAACTAAGATTTAACTAAGTTATTTTAGCGACTGCTAAAAAAACAGGAACGCTGAAATTGTGAACATCTGTTTCATGCTATTGCTCAATTGAATACTGCATAGTTCAGTTTGCACATTTTCAACAATTATCTTTGTGTGATGTACTTCTAAACCAACCTCTGAATTCACTCCAGAAGGTCTTAAATAGCTGCCCTCATTAACAAATGGAATTGCAATAGTCTTTTTTTGAAAGTGTTATACTCTCTCTCTCTCAAACTGTTTCCCACCACTATCATTTTTGCAGAAGTTAGTTTATTAGCACAGTTTTTTTAAACTGCTGCGCCTCACACACTTTAAAAAGAAACAAAAAACACTGCTCTCGGTGATAGCAAGGTTAATGCAATCTTGGAAGATGTTACTTTACTTTAAAAGTGATTAATTGAACATCAACAGAGTTGTGTGAAGGTACCGGTAATTGAATGTGATGAGCTTCAAATTGATCGCTTTGACTTTGCCGGAGCCATTTTTGCGGGATTCTTTGTTTAATGGGCCGTGTCTGATGTTCTCGATTATTCGTGCACTTCTTTTTCACTCGCTCAGTCCCGCTTGAGACTATTTTGTCGCCTTGATTATTTATTGACTAATGATATCAACTTCTGCATCGATGTGAAGTGGAAATAAGCCTATTCCCTCAGAAAAAAAATGACTGGCAACCTGCAGATTGTTGGCTTATTGTAAGAAATTGTAAAGTATTCTTTTAAATAAAACCGTTTTATTGAAGCACTGGTTACCCTCTTTATCTTTTCGGATGAGCCCCTGGAATGGGACTGATCCTGTTCGGGGGGATTTTCCGCCAGTCTTCCCACTTGCTTCTCTCAACCTGCTCTCTTCTCATACAACTCCTCGTCTCCAACTTCTCTTAATGAGATGTGGGAGACAAATACCCAAATGCGGAGAAAGGGCCGTTCCTTATCGACCCACATCAACTCCCCATCGCAAAATAATGAAAAGCTATTGACTGCTGCTGGCGTACAATATGATCCCAGGAAGTGAGTTAAGAAAACATGCCGTAGAAAGAGAAATGATCAATCAAAAAGTTTTCCATTACACAAATATAGCACACTTTAAATGGAGACTCAAATCATAAGAAGAATGTTTCTGCAGTAACATGTTCAGACAATATCCCCGAACTATTCGGATGAATATTGCATTCATGAATAAGAATTAACATGTCACGGGAATTATTGAAGTGTGCCCACAGGTCTCGTGTTGTGATGGCAGGGCCAAGAGATAGTTCAAAATAGATGGATTGTTTTGCTATTAATTTGTATTCCACTGTCACATTCACCAGAATATTGTGGGCACATTGAATATATTATTGTAAGGAAAATGTTTGCCTTGAGGCCCCCTTTAAAAATGAAAACACCAGACAGAGGATGCGCCCCATCCCCGACTACTGGCAGACACAAGACACACGCATCCAATCACAATTATACTTTAGTCTTCTGATTAACTTACTTTTTTCAGATTTCCGACAGAAACAGGCAGATCTCCTAAATAAGGTGTTTTTGTGTTTAAAGGTTAGTAAAGTTTTTTTTTTCTCATGCATTTCAATGACAATTATCTTTCAATTCATCACACTTCTTGAGTGTTCACTTGCCGATTTTGCATCAGATGTCTGGGTGGAAGAATACAAGTACAGTCATACCTCGGTTTTTGACCATAATCCATTCCAGAAGGCTGTTCGAAAACCGATTTGTTCGAAAACCGAAACCACGCTTTAAAAAAAAACACTTTAGTGAACACGTCTCCTCACAATGGAACGCTACAGGAGGAAGCGTCACTTCCTCGTGTAAGGAAGGTGAGAGGAGTCAAGTGGCGTGTTCAAGTGCGCTCAGTTTGGTCGAGAACCGATTTTCGGTCATAATCCGAGGCATAAAAAAAGTTTTTGGTCGAAAACCGATTTGGTTTAGAACAGAGACGTTCGAAAACCGAGGTTTGACTGTAGTTTAAGAGTGCACAAGAGACTTGCGCACACAAGACAAAAAAAAAAAAAACACACACGATGAGTAATTTCTGTAAAACCATTTAATGTACAAAAAAATATATACATGTGGAAATTCCGAACCCATCACTTCCTCCTTCTGTGTGAAACAGCAGTGACGAAGCAAGGAGTTCTACTGACTGCACGTGTAGACCATCTGCACAATGGCACTCAGGACGCCACACCGCGCAGTGGCCGAGGTATCGTCGCAGTCCATCAGGTGGAAGTTTTCCGAGCCCTCGACAAATTTTTTGTAAAAGCATTGGATCATTTTCCAAGCGCAGTCCGAACACATGCGGATGAGATCACCCTGTGCGATGTACTCATGTAGGACGGGGATGGAAGCCAGAGCGTCGACGATCATACCTCCTATCGCCTTGCTGGCGTCGTCAGCTCTTTGTGACAACGTTGCCATGATGGGTTTCTCATTGCCAGGTGGCTCCAGCTCCTCCAGAAGGATGTCCTGAGCCAATTCTGTGATCTCATGCGCCAGGGTGCCGATAGCACGATGAAACAGCGGGTAAAAAAACAGTCTTTGTACCCTGGTCATCTTGGTCTTCTGCAATGACCTCATCAGTTCATTATACAGATGGCAGAAGAAGGTCTCGGTGTCCCGTTCAGCTTGGGGCCACAGTACTCTCAAGTATGTGTCGAGGCCTTGGAGTGTGACCTTTTGGAAGACAAACGGATAAGTGACCCAATTGTTGCACGTGGCTTCATTAAGGGTAAGAAATATTTTCTTTACCTTCCTCCCTAGCAATCGCGAAAGGCGTTCCTCTTCATAGAGTTCAGTGTAGACTTCTTTTTGTATTTTATTCAAGTGCAGGATCCTTTCTATTGTCCAGGCCTGTACACCGCAAACACAGTCACAAATAAAAAAGAGGCATCTTGACAGAAATGTTTCTCGATTTAAAATTGTCCCAAATAAATGAATAGCAGATACACAACGCTTGTCTTAAAATGCATTTATGAATACGTTTGAGACAAAATAAGATGCAAGAGCCTCAAAAATGAAAAGCTCATGTATTTCAGTAGTTGAAGCCAAAAAGTGAAACTCATCGATTGTATTTTAATAAATGAATGAAGCACATTGAAATGAAAATATTTGAGCTGTTTTAAGAAAAAAAATATTGTTTCTCATGAAATATTGCAATTTCTTGATTTCCTACAAATTATTCAAAGGAAATATTTCACTCCATAAATCATATATACGCTACAATATTTTAGTATCACTGAGTAAAACGCTGCGATAAAATAATTTTTTCCCACAATTTTCTTAATGTGCAGCGACACTGGTAATTGCAAACATTAACTGGAAGTATAATGTGCTCTTGTAATTGTAAACATGAAGTATAATTGCTCATTCAATAACACAAATATTCTGTACTTACCACCTGAAGCATATAAAACATCCTGGGATCCATCCTCGTTTGCATCTCCTGGTAGCTATCAAATTCACACAAATAATAGTTATTTCCACATGCAGCCAACCTTTTGGATTTACCCACACACAGACAAGACACACACTCTACTCACTCTTGCTGGAAATTTCTTTTCTTCAGCAACCACACCTTCATGTCTTTGGGTGAGAGGCATGGTGGTACTCGATTTTCCTTGGTCAAGAGCACAAACTGTCTCATGAACGCTTTCTGACAACACAAACACAAAACATGCTATTGATATGCTCCACCAAGACAGAATATTCGTAGTACATTTCAAAATCCTTTACCTCCGCATTGGACATTCGTTGCTCATTTTCTGTTAAAGAAGTCATCTCGGTGAGCTCTTTAAGCAGGTTAAAGGCCTCATCGTTGAAGTAAGGTCTTGGGAAATCAGATTGTAGAACAGAACAAAATATTGAGTATCATGGGAATGCAATATCAAACATATGAAAAAGCCTCCCGTGAGATAAAAACAGATCAGCAATGTATTAAAAAAAAGGTGCAATATTTCAGTGTGGTCTACATTTTATATGAAATAATTTCCCAGAATCTTCTGCACAGGTAAGTAAAGAAAACTTCATGTGGCAATTGCAACTTAAAATAACTCATTTCTGAACTTAATTTTTTTCTCAACAGATGCAATATTTCATATAAGTTTATATACAGTACCTGATAGAAGATAGATTCCCCATTGTTGAAGTCCTATGAGTGTTCCACGCGTTTCTGCTTGTTTTGGAATGATTACGTTTGCAGAGTGAGGTTCTACTGTATATTTATACACTCTGTGGGGTTTAACGTGCGGAGGCCCTTTCATCACTTTGATGTAAAACTCGCCCTTTCATCGTCACCACTCACGTCACAAAGAAACAGCTTTTCCTTTGTTACGTCATGCGCCTCTCTGCCTGAAGATTTCTCGGTAAACTATTTATGAAGTCGGATATTCAAATATGTTCCAACTGGTATTTTCTCAACGAGTGGTTGTCCTAATATAAAAAACGGCAACTTTTCACTGCGGTCACGCTCGCCTCCACTGGCAAAACTGAAGTCAAGTGAGCCGCCAATGCGATTGTCACTACTGTGCATAACGGCAATCTGCCGCCAGCGAGTGGCGTTGGCCACCTTCAAAATAAAAGCGTTACAACTAATCCATGCACGTCAGTGGTTTGGATTTAAAAGAATGTTACAAATTCAATTCTCGGCTGTCGAACAAATATAAGGTCACCGAGGGACAATAAAAATTCTCAGAAAAGCGCGTTCTCAAGTGGAGATAGAAAATAAAAGTAAATGGTTATTCTACATCAATTTCACCTGATATTTAATAAATCATGAAAAAACGAATCTTAGTTATCCTAACATATATGAGATTTGTAGAACTAAATAATCAATTTAACTTTTGTCCAAAGACACCAACCATAAAGATTATTTATTAATCTGTTGGTTTGTTTGCTATTCCACTTTCAAGCATCTCAACCTGCTGTCTTGCTTGTTATTGCAGCATGCGCAGGAAGCGTTTCAGGGGTTGGTCTCGTGATGCTCCGCAAATAGCACAAATATTAATAAGCATAAATTGATGTACAATTCAGAATACATACAAGTCACACCAATTTGTCGATAGTTTAACCCAGTGGTCTGCAACCCAAAATATTGCAAACACAGTATACAGTATATAATCTATATATACTAGCTGGTTCGCCGCCCTCCGGGCGGCTCATCAGCTAGTTCCTGCGGAAGGCTGGTAAGGTGGTGGTTCGCCGCCCTCCGGGCGGCTCATCAGCTAGTTCCTGCGGAAGGCTGGTAAGGTGGGCCTTCGGCCCACAAAAGTGTTGTTGCTTGGTTCAACTTTTTGTTCATCTTCATTGCTTATCGCGAAAATAAAGAGATGTTTAGCTTTACTAAATAACTAACAATTTCATTGCAATGGTTGTGGGTAGACAAAATTTTTTCGCTAAGATGCCCGCGCGATCGTAGTGAGCCACTGCCTGAGCGGCGCAGTGGCGGCGCGCAGCGGCGCGGTGAAGTAGGTACGTTTTGAAAAGGGACAGACGGAAGGACAGACCGCGTGCGGGACGACGCGCAATATATATATAGATATATTACAGTTGATGCCAAACATCAGCTCCTGGTTGACAGAACAGTCGCACAAAACTGCAGGTCCCGACGTACCAACCTGTGCACAGCCTGGATTAATTACAAGAAAGCCTATGATTCGATGCCACATACATGGATCACTGAATGCTTGGAGTTGTATAAGGTGAACAGGACCCCAAGAGCCTTCGTTGCGAACTCGATGAGGATGTGGAAAACCACACTTGAAGCCAATGGCAAGCCACTTACGCAAGTGTCCATCAAATGTGGCATATACCAAGGTGATGCACTCTCCCCACTGCTGTTCTGCATAGGACTGAACCCACTAAGCCAAGTAATCTCCAAGACAGGCTATGGATACCGCCTCAGAAATGGAGCTACAATCAGTCACCTCCTCTACATGGATGACATGAAGCTGTATGCTAAGAGCGAACGGGACAGAGACTCCCTGATCCACACAACCAGGATCTACAGCAGCGACATCGGGATGTCATTCGGGCTTGACAAATGTAGTCGGATGGTGACTAAGAGAGGAAAGGTAGTCCACACTGAGGGGGTCTCTCTCCCTGAAGGAACAATAGCAGACATTGAGGACAGCTACAAGTACCTCGGTATACCACAAGCCAATGGCAACCTCGAACTGGCAACAAGGATAGCGGCTACGGCCAAATACCTCCAGCGAGTGAGGCAAGTCCTAAGAAGCCAGCTCAATGGCAAGAATAAGACCCGGGCAATAAACAGCTATGCTCTGCCAGTGATCAGATACCCTGCAGGAATAATAAGGTGGCCAAAGGAAGAGATTCAGACCACGGACGTTAAGACCCGAAAGCTCCTAACCATGCATGGAGGGTTCCATTCCAAATCCAGCACCCTAAGACTGTACGCAAGCCGAAAGGAAGGAGGCCGGGGACTAATGAGTGTGAGAGCCACTGTCCAGGATGAAACATCCAAGCTCCGTGAATACATCAAGGAGAAGGCTCCAACGGATGACGTACTCAGAGAATGTCTCAGACAGTAGGGAACAGAAGATTATGAGGCGCTGGAAGAGGGACCATCATGGGAGGACAAGCCCCTACACGGGATGTACCACCAGACCATAACTGAAGTGGCCGATCTCAAGAAGTCCTATCAGTGGCTAGAGAGGGCTGGCCTGAAGGACAGAACAGAGGCACTCATCCTGGCTGCTCAAGGAGCAGGCCCTGAGCACCAGAGCCATTGAGGCCCAGATATACCACACCAGACAAGACCCAAGGTGTAGGTTGTGCAAAGAGGCACCTGAGACGATCCAACACATAACTGCAGGGTGTAAGATGCTGGCAGGGAAAGTCTACATGGAACGCCATAACCAGGTGGCTGGCATAGTCTACCGAAACATCTGTGCGGAGTATGGACTGGAAACCCCAAGGTCAAAATGGGAAACACCTCCAAAGGTGGTGGAGAATGACAGCGTGAAGATCCCGTGGGACTTCCAGATCCAGACTGATAAGATGGTAATGGCGAAGCAACCAGATATCGTGATCATAGATAAAGGGCAGAGGAAAGCCGTTGTAGTGGATGTAGCGGTCCCAAATGATGGAAACATCAGAAAGAAGGAACACGATAAACTCGAGAAATACCAAGGGCTCAGAGAGGAGCTGGAGAGAGCCTGCAAGGTAAAGGTGACAGTCGTGCCTGTGGTGGTCGGCGCACTCGGGGCAGTGACCCCCAAACTACATGAGTGGTTGCAACAGATCGGGAACAACATCGGACATCTCAGTCCAGAAATGTGCAGTGCTGGGAACAGCAAGGATACTGCGCAGAACCCTCAAGCTTCCTGGCCTCTGGTAGAGGACCCGAGCTGAATGAGGGACGGACACTAGCCGAGGGGTGGGGGGGTGAGACGAGGAATTTTTTATATATATATATATATATATATATAATGTCTGGAGCCGCAAAAAAAGTCTACGCCTTATTTAAGGCTTACAATGAAGGCAGCACGTGCTTTTTGTTGCACATGACGAAACAACAAACACCATGTGACAAAACAAAACACACAAAAAAAAAACAAGGCTTTTGAAGAGCACTTGCCGATGGCTGCCATCTTGGGGAAAAAATATTTTTTAATTCTATATGTTACACTATTTATGGCTCAAAACTACTACTGGTATTGGTTTCTTGATATCATCATGGGTTAGTTCTCAACAGTTGACTACTTGCACTGGCCTGATCTGAAAAAAATGTTGGCAATGAAGATCCATGTTATAAATGCCAGTATAGCAAGACTTAATTGCTGTAAAGAAACACCAATCTTTCCTCTGAAAATGTGAGCAGTTTGTTTTAATTGCCAATGTGAAAAAAAAGATTGAAGAGCTCAGACTTCATGTTCATGCATGCGGTATGCGACATGATATGTGACGTGACACGTATTTTTCATGCAGTTCTCATGTCTTCAGGTTTCGTTTATGTTGCCTGGTCAAACAGCGGCAAATGTGTCTTAAAAAATCATGACCAGCAATTGTGCTTGCTTCATCCAGTCTGTCTGGTTGCCTCTCAGAAGAAGTCTTTGGCCAGAGCTTCTCCAAAGTTAGGTGCGGCCATGAAAATGGCGATGGTGCAGATGATGTTGAAAACGCTGAATCCGACCAGACACAGGCGGTCGATGACGGCTGCAGCAAACTGCCATTGCTCGGTGAGACTAAGCTGCCGGTCCTGTTCGCGAACCCGTTCTACCAAGAACTGCACTTCCGTGAGAAGAGCCTGGAGCTGGTTGTCCACTTCCCTGCTTCCATTCAGACCACTTTGGGCATTTGAGGGGTCAGCCCTCCCTAAGCCCATCCCAGCATCTACCCCACATGACCCCGGAGATGTGGTTGTTGAGTCATGGTTTAGCGTTTCCTGCGATTTGCTAAATGAAAGATGTGGATGACTCGGCATATCTCCCCCTCCGTCTAATGCTTCTCCATCTCCGCCTGCTGGTGCGTAGGAGCGTCTCATTTGACTGTGACTCTGAGTCTCCAGTTCTGCTGTGGATGGAAAGACCTGAAACCCCATATAAGGCAGATGGCCATTCGGTTGAGGATGAAAATTAGGGCTTGGTTCTCTGTGGATGGCATGTGGGAGAATGATGCACCCGTGTGGTGCTGAGTTGTGGAGCTGAGCCAGGCTGGCTGTAAGGGAGGCTAGGCTCTGGGGGAGGATTGAGGTCAGCTGGGTGGTGGTGGCAGGTGAAGACAGGTTTTTGCTCTGAGATTCTCCCTGGCTGTGGTGAAGCTCTTGTTCGGCTGCATCGCCCGGACGTTTCATCCGGAGAAACCAAGGAACCCACTGCAGCAAAACCAGGTTGACCTGTGAGACAACAGAATAAGAGGAAACGGCAACTAGCTTTTAAACCACAATGTATCCTACCAGGCATCCCCCAAATATATATAAGATGTCATATACATGTACCAGCCATCCCTTTTTTATAATTCTTGTCCTCAATAGGGTCTCAGTTGAGATTGAGCCAATCCTTGATGGCACCGGACAAGAGTCCGTGTACACTCGGGTTTCAAGTCCACTGCAGAGCACCATCCAGCCATCCCAAATTTACTTATTCGCATTTTCTTCAGCCATTGAATGAAAACCACACCTATTCACAGCTTTTATGCTGATTCTTAAACACCCTAAAACCGTCTTCCTCAACTGGCAGACCACGATCCACGACCGGACCGCCGACCTCATCTGTCCGGACCCTCGGCAAATTGTATAAAATAATAAATTATAAAGTGATTTTTACGTTATACATTTTATATTTTTTTACTATAATCTGCGCATTACCGCGATCGCTTGTTAAAAGTATCCGTTTTATTATTTGCGTGCACGAAGAGATGTATTGCAGAGGACACAGCAGCGCGACTGTGTATGTATAATGTTTGACGAACTGGCTGATGCTCATGGCTGGCTGAGCAGGACATGTCGGCGATAACGATGCGCTGATTGGCTCCTCTGAACTTAAGGTGTGCCTATACATCAGCGTCACGCATTCAAAATGGATGATTGTGTCAGGAAACAGATGCATGCGCGACGCTACAGTGTGCTCACAGCTTCAGCACAGGAGAGCCGCGCACAGACAATTAGACAAGACGAATCGCGGGAGGTTTCGATTGTGTGCAGTTTTGCTCCCGTCTACCCGGGGATCTTTGCAGCTGTTTAACAGCAGAACACCGCAACGTGGTAAATGAACATCCCAATGGCGTCTTCAAATAATATTTGCCTGCCTCAGACATTGCATTCACCTTTAGTGGAAGAACGGCACTCCGCATTCGTGTGCTCCCTTGTGTCATTATTTAAAATGGTTCTTAACTCCTCTTCTGATATATTTTTCAGTGATTTCAGAGGGGATGTGAAAAGGGGAATTGTACAAATGAAAATAATATTTTTGTTTTCATGTTTAGTACGTATTTATTTTGGTAAAATTAGTATTTATGTTTGGCTTTTGTTAAATTAAAGGGAAAAAAGACAACTACTGTTTAACAAAGTTAAAGTAAAAATATCTTATTTCCCTAAAAGGGCTATTTCTATTATTAAGCAAGCACAACTTAACAAAATAAAAGAGTTCCTCTGCTTCAACACAATACCTCTCATTATTTGCTGTGTACTGGCAAAGTGAATAATTGTTATTTTCATGCACCCCATTATTGGTTGGTTGTGAGGAGTGTTGATTTGTATAAGCTCATCTTGACCATACTAAATTGGCATATAGCCCTGCTCCCCATGACCGCCGTGCATGGGACCGGACCTTGGTCTTATAAAAAAAAAAAGTGGACCTAAAGCCTTTCTAGTTGAGGACCACTGCCCTAAAATGCCACCAAAGGCATTAATCGCCTTCCTCAGTTTCCCCAATCGACGTTTGTTTTGTTGAGCACCAGGATTTAGTGGGTTCCTGCTGTGCAGGTGTATCACCTACCCACGTGGTTTTTGTACAAGCTTGAAAACAGAATACAATAAATAGCTCTCACTTTTGCACCTTCTTTCTTGGTAGAGGTAACAACATGAAGGATTCAACTCACCCAATGTGGTATTTTCCCATTCTTGGGGTTATGGTGATGGAATTGAAGGACAAAGACTGTCGCCACAACGGACATTCCAACAATCACCATGGTGCTGGCAAAATATTGACCTGAGATAGACACAGTCAACAAGGTCAATTTTCCTGAAAATCCATTTAGACCGGTGTCAAACTGCAAAGAAATTAAGAAACTAGCCTATGAGTGGGATGGAATCTGAAGTAGCGGGCATGATCTCAGCAACCATCAACATGAAGACAGTCAGGGAAAGTAGAACGGTAATGCCTGGAAGAAAGAGATAAAAAATAAACATCTTTCATAGAAGAGTCAGTATAAAGGGGTACCTTCAAGATGGAGTTGAAACCTTTATCATGTCGGATGAAGTGACAGCACACCTACCCTGACCTAATTTCTGCAAGTGTCAAAAGGATGAACGCTGCGTGTGTTTAGCATTTTACCTGGGGTTTTTGCAACAGTTACTGTGACATAGTCAAGTACAACTTTGTCAAGTGTGCAGTATGTGCAACATAGAGCACAGATGTAATGGATTTACATGGGACAGGAGATGAGAGCCAATCTCTTTTTGTTAATGCACACTATTCCAAGCCGCAACTTGTTTTAAAGGGTCAAGTTATATCATGGAAACTTTTTGTTGCTTATACTGTATACCCATAGTTGGATCAGTAGCTCCACCATTATAGGCAAAATGAAACCATCAAATACATTTTGTGTCTGCCTGTTTCGGAAAATGGATACAGAGATGCCTTTGAACAAGGTCAGCAAAGTCGCTTAAGGTTTTTTGATTGCCCAGTGAAGTTGTCAGTGTGATGGGCATACACCTATTCATGTTTAGTAAAGTGTCCTTGTGCCACGTACACGCGTGAGCTGCTGCCTCAACAAGTGACTTTTTTTTTCCATTTCCATATACCTCGGCGAAAGACTCAGGCAGTCCAGTTTCAGTGTCATAATAGTTGAAGCTGGCCAGTTATAATGTGGATGCCGAAGCAGAAATGTCACTTGTGTTGGCTGTTTTTATATTTTTTTTAGGTGCCAGCTGTGGCTCATTTGTTAGAGCAGGTCATGCAGCAATTTAAGGACCACTAGTTCAAATCCGGGTTGTGACTTCATGCTGTTGAAATGTCCTTGGGAAAGACACTGACATTATTTACTCCCAGTAGGTATTTACTATCCGCCCTTTGGTGCATGAATTGTACTGTTAAGTGTACTCCAATTATTGTTTCAACTCTTACTATGAAATGTTGGTTGGTTTCTACTTCCTGTTTTTGTTCCATTTGCTGGATAAGAACCTCAGCTGATAACACAACTTTTTATCAATACAGGACCTTTGATTTGGATATTTTATGATTGTGTGCGTTTTGAGTCCATCAAGATGCCGACTGCTACGTTAGCTTCTTATGCTAGCTGGCAACTTCTTAGCTGCCGGATGTTTGTCGCTTGTCATGAACAGGTAGATTGTTTGGTGCGTGTGGTATGCCCATATGCAAAATTCTACTTCTTGCGGTTGAACTTGGAAACACGACTCTACTGTACTTGGTATTCTGTGCTTGACTTTTAATTCTGCTGACTTTCTGACAACACTCCTTCCTCTTTTCCCTCTCATCTTCCCTCTTGTCTGTTCTTTTTCACCGTCTCAGTCCCATCGCAATTCTCCCTACAGCGTCTCCGAAGCGTGACAGGAAATTTTTCTCGTCAAATTGACAGAGCAAGAATTGAGGAACACCACAAGAGGGTTGAATCCGTAGACAGGCACGCGTGTTTCAACTTATAACCCGAGCACGATTTCTTCATATTCGTGTCTCCTCACCCAAGCTGATCTTCTCGCCAGAGTTGGCAGGGAGCAGGAAGACCAGCAGTGTCATGGATGAGAGAAGCACACATGGAATGAGGAGGTTGAGAGCATAGTACAGGGTCCGCCGTCGTAGGGTGACCACGAAGGTCACGTCAGGGTAAGGCTCTGCGCAACACTCATAGAAAACCTCATGGCGACCACCAGGTACCTCTGAGGGAGACACGGAAGGGTCAGAGATGCAGCAAGTGGGTCAGGACAAGGAAAAAAATACTGTACAATTGCTCCTCAGATTATGATGGTCCTTATACTGTTTATGAGGTTTTGAGGCTATGGACTGTTAGATGAGGCCTCTTTGGCACAGATAATTAGATAAGTGACTTGAACTAGGACGTTGTGACGCTGTGACTTCGCTCTTGCTTGGCTTTCTTATCGATTGCACACATTGCATATCAAGTTGAATACAGTTAAAAGCATCAAGTAACATGTTGTCACATGGGTTAGGCAGACTAAATCTTCTGCATGTCATAAAATGGCCCCATGGCATGTCTCAATCTTCCTGGCATTCCTGGCAAGAAATAGTTCAACTGAGAGTATACACTCTTCTGGGTGTTACTGTTAGTATAATTTTGCAAGCATTAAAGATAAAAGGATCCTTGGAGTTTGCCAGAATTGTTCAATTGGTGCCATGACCCGGATCAGAACCGTGTGCAGTTAACTAATTTGAATACTGTTGGCTACTGATACTGTACTATCACTTTACTGATCTGTAGTTGGAAGGAGGAGTGGGGGGTGCAGTTGCGTGAGGTCGATAACTGCCCGTTCATGTGTGCAAATTGTAAATAACCACACCAATGGAGGAATAGGCAGACACTTCTTGCATGCAAGTGTGGATCTCTCGTTTTCTTCTCTTGAGACTCTAAGTTAGTGTTCTGGTTAATGTTGAAATTCAGGTTACGTCGCTACCATAGGAAGCCAAGCAAAATGAAGCACCTCCTGTGTAGGTTGTTAAATTAGGAGCTGCAGCAGAGCTAATAACGCATTTTAGACTATAAATTAGAAGGAAAATAAGTGGGGACTTTTCTATGGGGGAAAAAAATATCCCATCGGGGGAGCAACTTTCTCGGTAGAAATACATGCTAAATATAGAATGCTGAAATGGACGCCCAGTGGGATAGCTGCTTGCACTTCTAGTTATTAGTTCTTGGCATATTCTTGAGATATTTAAAGCTGCGATCAATGCATGTAGGTTTTTGCTGTTAATGACCGAACTGAAATGACAATATCTCATCTTTTGCCAAAATAATTGGTCATAACATTTTATGTTATAATTGTATTTCCCGGGAATACTGTAGTACTGTGTTAACCAAGGGATGTGTTTTATTGCAATGCTATGATCATACAATCTAACAATTTCTGTTTACAACATAAATGTAACTAATGCAAAATGTTTTTTCTTGTTGTTTTATTATACAAAACAACAAAGGAAGCAATGACTTTTTCACAGTATGGTATATCATTACAACATCAACCCGTAATGAGGCATGAAAGGTTCATATTGAACACCAACTTCTGTCATCTTCCATCCTCAATGTAGGCAACCCATCCAGGGTGTTAACAGGCAGCCTCACCCAGTAGGTCCCACTCTCCACTGGGCATGTATCCCGACACATCTGCCTCCTTCATCTGGATGTCCAGCAGCCAGCCGTCAAACGTCCAGGAGCCAAACTTCAATTCGCATCGCTGAATATCAAAGGGAAACCAGCGTACGTCCACGTTACAGGTACTGATAAGAATTCCTTATAAAGAAAAGAGAGAGTGTTAGTGTTCCAGAGGCATGCAAACAAGAGAATATTTTTCACAGAGGGAGAAAATAGCAACAAAAATAGTTTTAATTACGTATGAATACAACACAAAGAAATTCAAAAAAGATATAAATTAAAATAGCAATTTACCTGGAGGCAGATATTCACAGAAGCCACTAGAGTTTACCAGCACGTTGGTCTTAAAGGTGCCGTCAAATTTGCCGTGAGCACTGCAGTAGAATGACAGTAATGAGTGCATGTTTGTAATGATTACACATGATAAAATATAAATAATCAATTTGTCCATCGTGATGAATTCATTGTGTCTCCGTTTGGTGTGTGTGACTTGGCCACTGGGTAGTGTAGACAAAAAGAGTTTCATAACTACTGTAAGTGAGTCAGTAATTTCCCCTAATCTTAATCGCTTTCCAAAATGATAAAGAATACATTTCTGTAACTGTGACTGTGTATATATTTTCTGTCTCCATGAATTGCTGCGGCGTTTGTGTTCAAATGTTAGGCGTTTATAACGTGCCATATACAGCCGATGCTATCTGCTAGCCCATCGATGACGTTACCCATTTTGTTAGCATTAAACTTGTGGACTTTTAGGCAAAGTTATTGGTTATTTTAAATGCTCAGTGTGTAATTCCCTTTGTTTTATTCAGTTTGACAGTTTTTCCGCAGTCCCCTTGAAATCCCCTCAGTGGCTTGAAATCTTTTTTTAAAGAATTGTTTTCTAGCTGCCAAACTGCTGCATATTGTGAAGTCAGTTAAGTTCAAGTCAGAGCAAAACATTGCCGGCTTAGATGTCACATGTATCTCAAGCCACCACTGTATTAAAAAACTGGCACCATCAAGATGTAATAAGCATCAAATTTGCCATGGTCAAGGGATTTACTTTTTTCCAAATCAGATGAAACCTACTCTCGCTAAAGATTTTCTCCAATTAGATGATTCAACCAACATCCCGGGACAAACCAAGTTCAAGTAGTACAATAAATGTATTTCGGCATGCCATAAAAGAAGTGCAATAAGAATGCACAGCAGGAGACATTGTTGCTTGTATTGCTCTAATCCAGGCCTTTGGCCAAGATAGCTCAACACCTAGAGTGTGCACATCAAGACAAATGTGACGTCGCCAACCAAAGCCCTTTTAATTAAGCAACCACCTAAAGAAGTGTGGGGAGGTGTCTTTCTGCACTGTTCCAACTGTTAAGGCCTTTTTTTTTTTTTACAAGGTCTTGCGTCGACATGCACACCAGGTTCAATCACTGAAGATGCACAGTGAAGATGCTTTCCTCCATGAGTAGGCAACTTTGAGGTGTCATCATTGCCAGTTACGGATGTTGTAAAAAAAAGACATCATGTAATCATGACATTATGTTAAATATCATGATCGAGAATCATCCTGCATGAAAAGCAGTATGTGTGTGAGTGTGTGTGAGAGACCCACCTATTATATAGGAATATGTCAGGTGTCCATACTTGATCTGCGGTGAAGCGAAGATTTTTAACTCCAGGGTACTCTGACTGATTCCACTGCAAGTAGTGATCATACCACTGCTGGGGGACGTAAAGATACATGTTATTGATTATTAATCTCGTAGTCAGCTCTGGATAACGTGCATAAATTATACAACAGTCCTGTGCGGGTATCCGTATTCAATTATTCAATTATGCGTTTGTGTTCCACCTATTCTTGCCATCTGCGTTGCTATGTGGGCTTGTCGAGGTCTACACAGCTATAATAACAGATGGGGAATTAAAAACTCACCATCTGCAGCCAGATATTTGTGGTGAGAATCTGGTTCTTTTCATCCTGGGAAAAAAAATCAAAGGTTTAAAAAAAAAAAAAGCTTTTAAGCAATTAAAGAATTGGTCAACCTTGGCAAGCCCAAGCCGACTCGATGCCGTTGAACAGTTGTCAGGTATTGATTGACTTTGATTGACTTTAATTAAGTGTAAACAAAGCTATTAGGCATCTAACCCAAAGTTAGAGAACACTGTATCCCGTAAAGTTCTAATTCGAGAGTTTGTTGCCGTCAGGCAAGAAGATGCCATCAAAGGAAACATCTGACGTGGGACGTCAGGAGTGTCCTTGCGAGAGAAGTCCCATAGCGAGTTGCAAAGTGACCAAAAAAAAAAAGTAATCGGGCCTAAATCACCTCAGATTACTGGTATACGATTTAAAATACGGTACTACGTGTAGTTCTTGACATCGGGCGAAAGGCAGATGTCATTGTTTCTATTTTTTATTAATAATTACAATTTTAACAATTCATTTTGTTTAATTTATTCTCGTTTTTTTAAAATTACATTACCATTTTTAAATTTTGTTTCATTTAATTACTTTGTAAAATGTTAATTTTACAAGAATAATATGAATATTAGACCATAAGAATAAAGTCGTTTTCAGTATTATTATGAAGACTTGATCAGTACTATAATTTCGTGATTGTTGTTTCTTTATTTATGAAGAAAAAAATTGCAGCAAAACTAGCTGCCAACAGTCGGCCACTCAGAAAATGTGTTTTCCGAACTGTTTAGTTACTTTGCTTGCTGTGCAGTGATCCTAATGAGCATGAAGTCTTTTTTTGGACGATGGACTTTTGGGACATTGTTTGTGTTGTGCTTGTTGCGTCGAGTTGCCTACCACATCCATGACTTGCATTAGCGTGATGGAGAAGTGGACGGTGAGGCTCTCGGAGTCATTGGCCACGGGCCTCTCCATGGGGTTATAATCTCTCAGCAGCTCCCTGAGCAAAAAGCGTTGATGGGGACCCTGTGTGGTCTCTTCATGGATCGACAATTCGAAGATGGAGAATTTGGAAAGTATTGATTATGTGGGGGGACAAAAGAGGAGAGGAGAACCATAAAGAAGAGAATGCTGTGTCAGAAGAAAGCAAAAGAGTAATAGAACTTCAGTACTTTTAATCAATTACAACCCTTGATGGATCACTGGCGGACACACAATGTCTTCCTGCTGTTGTAAAGATGTCCGCTTCATTTCGGTCGCAGAAAGTGTGGCTGTTAAACGTGGAGATAACCGGGACGCACAGCATTGACTGGAAAATGAGCTTTCACTCCGCAGATCATAACTCCAGACGAGGGGATTTTGATTCAGTGATTTCTCATGAGGGCAATTACACTGATGTGGACACAACGATCATTTAAGAGCCACAGCACACTTTGCATATGGACAAAAGCGTTGGCCAGTTCTTATTCAAAAAGCTCTTGGAACCAAAGGACCTTCCTCACATTGTTCCCACAGTCAGATGCAGTATAGAGTATCTTTTGAAATTAAAATATTAAGCTGCAAGGAGTAACACTCAATGTCTAACTAATTAATATATTGATTTATGAAGTGTGTCTGGATAATGTTGTCCATATTTGAGGGTGGGCAAGATTATGTGCTTAAGAGCCATATTTGATTTTTGAGACAAACATGTAGGCCATGTCATTTGTAGATGAGGCACAACATATATATATTTAAATATATATACAGTATATATGCGCACAGATCATATTGATAGCGTCCAAAGTGTCAAGTCGTTTTAAGCAACCACTTAATGATCCCTATTTGCTGTGTCTTTATTTCATTATGATGGTTCCATCAATACTCTCATGCACTGCTTAGCAATAATGACGAGCACGCACGCACACCCACACACACACAGGTAGATATGCAAACACAAACAAAACCACACTTGTTTGAGGCCAGCCCTGTCAAAGTTACTTACCGGGCAGCTGCGTGACAAGTGTCAGAAGCCAAAGAGCTGCAGCCTGCAACATGCTGCGTGCATTCCCCTCGTTTGTTCACAGAGAAGGACTGGTGGAAGATGATGGATAGATCCAGATCCAGATGTGAGAAGAGGTTGAATGTGAAATGAACAGCAGTGGAGTGAGGGAAGAAACGGGAGGTGGGATGAGGAGGAGGAGGAGGAGGGGAGAGAGCAGGTGGGAGAGAGATAGAGTGAGACAAACACTGGTGGGATAAAGGAGGATGCTCTGTTTTAGTAGTAGTGTGCCTTACATTGACGTAAACACATGCAGCATTTAGTTATTTTAAGACAGTCTGAACTCTAGGTATAGAAGTTTATCTTTTGCCGTAACCATTCAAAAGGACCATCAGCTGAGCCATTGTTATCAATCCATTATGTTTACGGAATGGCGTATGCACGAATGGAGTAGCACTTGAGCAATGCAATGCAGTGCCCCCAGTGCAAATTTACCAGAACATTTAGATTACCCAATCCGGGCCTGAGGCTGAGGAGCTGCACAACCCCAGTAATAGATGTAGGAGACTGGTCATAGATCAATCCTATGGAATGATCAAGTGTAGGTGGAGGCTCCTCCGCTATGTTGTATTGTGTGGCTTCTTTTCTCCACATGCGCATGTGCTTCAGGGATGTGTCAGGCATACCCAAATGGATGCCCGAGACAGACAGATGAAAATGAGTCGAGCAGTGTTTCCCAACCTATATTTAGCCAAGGCACAAATTTAACATTGAAAAAAAAAGATCTAACAGAATACCGCTTCATTTATGTCACAAAAAGTGGATAAACAGGTTAATTATGTACCTTCTGCCATCTAGTGGGAGAGCATTTTAATCGCTCTTCCTGTTAGTCCTCACTGACGTACATAACCAAAATCTTTTTTTTCTCGTAAATCGACATCTTTTTCCCCTAAAATAAGTGACATTCAAGAATTTCCTGACTCTCAGCACAGTACAATTTTGTGCCACGGCACATAGATTGGGAATGTTATGAAGGGATCCCGCTCTTTTTTAGAATGTTCATACTATACCGTAGATATCAATAGCACAATGCTATATATTTTTAAGGACAATAAGACATCCCCATATGTATTGTCTGCGTAACAACAAAACGTTTTCAATAAACAGTGAAACTAAAAATTCTCTAAACTGATCATGTAATCACCTAGTTACGTTTAACCCGCTTAACTTTTGATCAAGTGCAAAAATACATTTCATTGTTGGTGTATTTAAAACATTTTATCATATGAGTTATACCGTTGTATAAATTGAGGCGCAATAGGTTATTCCCTTTAATTACTATAATTCCCCAAAAATGCATTGCTTGTTTGTTTGCATTGTGCATAATTTAATCATTGTATTTGTTTGTTAGAACTACATATTATTTATTTGTGGATTTCATTATTTGTGTACAGTATTGTAATGTTTTCCCTTTTTCAAGCCAAAATAAGAAAACGTTGGATGCAACGTCATAATTCCGCGACAGGTCGTCGTACATTCTTGTCGCAAGGCGTAATCGTCAAAATTCTCTGTATGGTGCCCGAGCTTGTTTCCATCTCTGTGACGCTTTTCCCTGAGCCAGCTGGGCAAAATAGTGGATTGAGGTAAGAGATGGAATTCCTTGTTGTTGTTGTTTGTTGATGAAACGGTATGATATATAGCCAACGACTGGCGTGTGCGCCAGGCTAGTAGGTTAGAAATGGCGCAGTGGCGGTGCAGTATACACTATATATGACCGCCATCGGAATGGAGCTAGGCTACTAAACGGACTAGCCTCCGTTAGCTTGAAGAGGCGCTATCGCCGCTTCGCACTTTTAATTCATTTTACCGTGATGCTTGGAAAAATTTAAAGACACGTGTTCTTTGGATAGATCGTGGAGGTTGTTGCCGCTTTGTCTCGCTACCTCAAAATCGCCACGAACAACAACAAAAACAAAACTTTTAAAATGTAGCACTTCTCGATTACTTTTGGGGGCGCACCTGTCTGTCACGGTTTCTTTATTTGTCTCAAAATTGCACCGAATTCGCGTGCACGTGGTTTAATCGCGCAATGCTGCCCTCTCGACAAAACGTGTTATAATACTGTAGCACATGTAAAATATGTTTTGGTGCACACTTGAAAAAGAGTGATGCGTATTTGTTTGTTATGGGCTGTCGGTAAAATTAGGCTTAAAATAGAATACGCTTTTTATTTAATGCGTTTTGATTCCTCGGCTGTGGTTTTCGTTTAAAGTGCTGTCGTGCACGTACTGTTTCTTGATTGATATCATGTTTTGCCGTGTTTTTTTTCTGTGGTGACCACTTTCTGTCCGAATGCCACAACAACGCATCATAATTTCTCCCTGCACAGGAGTCAGTTTAGGGGGGCGGGTTCAATACAACATTCATACAGCATAAGTCTGACTTCCGGTCACATGACTCAAACAAAAGCTAACCTCAAGAAGTGAAATCGAAACCGAATGTCTGGTGGCAGTGTTAACACCTCGTCCTTTTGCATCGTTTTTGGGGGGTTGCTCGTGAGATCAGTTGTATATTTAAAATAGATTTTTAACATAACGTACTTATATCATCACCCATGTTGTTTTTGTTTCGTGGACAAATCCGAGAACCAGTCCTCACTTGGAAGAAGCAGATAAATATTTTGTAACCTGAAGCACACAACTGGGAGTTTTATTTTCAATTTTCACCACCGCCCATTTTAAGGAATCTTCTTTATAAAGTGTTAATTGCAGCCGCTTCCAACAATAAGGTGAGGATCACATGTATTGCTGATACTACTGTAAATCACTTGGGAAAAAAAATAAAAGCATTTAATAACATCCGATTTTTAAAAAAACTTATTTCGGCATGTAACAGTGGTAGAATGGTTGTGTCCTCAACCCAGAGGTATTGGGTTTGATCCCTCAGTTGTTCCTGATGCTGCATCATCAGTAGGTGAATGTGACATTAGTGGGAAGCGCTTTGAGTGCCTTAACCCTCCTGTTGTCCTCTGTCAAAATGACCCGTCACTGTGTTAAAAACGCCCCTAAATGATATTTTATTAACTTGAAATTTTATGACTTTTCCTAGATCGGCCCCAACTGTGTTGTTTTTATTCACATTTCCATGGAAGCTGTACAAAAGAAGTACAAAGGTGGTCTTCGGGTCAAAATGACCCATGAGGCTAATAGGGTTGAAATCAAGGTCACAAAGTTATTTACACACCATAAAACCTTTCAATGTTTTAGTTGTGTCTCGGATCAAATTAGTAGAACACGTGAACAAGACAGTAGCAGACATAAACAAGTCAAGATAGGTCGCGTTCTCGTAGATGGCAGAACTCTTTTTTTGTAGATTTCAAGGGGTTATAAAGGTGCTACAGATGACAGGACTCCGAATTCTCTCTGTGCTGACGCCATTAGTGTGCATTATGACATTGAAGAGGCTCTAGAGCTGATTTTTTTTCTGCTGTCCAGCAAGACAACTGATTCAGAAGAGGAAGTAGAGGATGTATCAGAAGAAGATGGGGAGGAATATAACCCAGAGTATGATGAATCATCTTCAGAACAAGAAATCCCTGAAGATGAAAGAGAGACTTTCCTTGAAAAAAATGGCAAAATAACATGGCCCTCAGCAGCATACAACCAACAAGGCAGGCATGCAGAACAAAACGTACACGAGCTCCTGAGAAACCTGATGATCCACCTTCTACAGCCAATTCCCCAGCGAGGGCAAGTAAGAAGAAGAAGAAATGCCAGTTCTGCCCTCAAAAGAAGGACTGTAAAACACATACTGTGTGCTCTAGGTGAAAGAAATATATCTGCAAAGGCAGTGCACTTGCATACTGCGCTACATGTGCTAATTAGTTGAATGGGTCATCTTATTTTTCATAATTTTGTCTTGTATTTTCCTAAATAGTTTACTAGATGAAAAAAAAAGAAAACAACTTTAGTCAGTGGAATGAATACAAATACACCCACAACTAATTTTCGCACAATTCTTTTTCCTTTTCTTAAGCTTTAGAAGTCCAAGTGAAGAGGGAGAACTATATCACACATAATGTGGTGAAGGACAGGTTGTTTCTTCAAGTAATATGAAATGTGGTGTTTAAAATTCAATTTAGCTGCTTATTTGGGGGGGGGGTTTGTGAAGATGGGTCATTTTGACCCGGAGCACACAGGGTGTGTACAGGAAATGAGGACAACAGGAGGGTTAATAGATGGAAAAGCGCTATACAAGTGAAAGACCAAGACCATTTTCTTTTGTGACTGTTTGAGAACACCATGTGCCAAGCTACCTTACTCTTCAGTCCGTGCCGAGCAACAATAGCGAGCTGTGCGGTGTGGAGCTTGTCCTCGGTAGTGAAAAAAACATTCCCCTTCTCACGAGTAGCTTTCGCCAAAGAGATAAAAGGACTCGCTAAGCATGCAACACCAAGCAAGAGAGACCAGGAGATGATCATGAAGCTCTTGCTAATTGATTATATATTTTTGGTAACTTATAAATATCAAGTTAATATCGTCAATTTCAGTATATGTGCATGTAGTGTATTGTGGATGTAAGTAAATTTAGTTTCTGAGCCTTTTTCATTGTCGGGTGACGTTTGTTTGCAACAGTCCGTGTTAAATTCACATCTATCAAAAACATTGGAAGGTTCCAAATAAAATGGAATAGTCGGAAGGAGATCTAAATTATTCATCAATGTTCTTTTACCCGGGGATTAAGTTTCTGCGTGACTGGTACCGAGTGTCACCTTGCAATGTCTTTGTTGACTGACAAGGTTATAATTCTATAAATGCGTACAACGGCGGGCTGGTAGCCATGGTGTTGATTTCCATCGTCTTTTTCCCCGTGATACTGATATAGGTTTTTTATGTCACAGCATAGGAATTTCTGTTGGTAAAATAATGCCCCCTGATGTGGTCTTGATATTGGATATTCTATGCGATTTGATCATGTCAGGTTGAAGGGTCACCAGTGGGGGTTTTAATGTGAAATAGCTTCTTCTTTTTCTCGTATTTCTATCCCTTTCCTGCTTCTGTCTATATCTAATGTTGTCCTATGGTTGTCTTTGTTTGTCTTCTAGGTGTACCGAAGCTATCCTCCTCTGATGATCGGGGTTTGCTTTTGGATGGTGTACATTTGGATATAGACCGCGCATCCAGCCACGTCGGCCCCCTTTCTTTCTCGACCCCTGCGCTATGAGCAGAGGTAGAGGAGGGCCTTACAACGAACAGTATTACCGGCACCCACCACCATATTACCAAGCAAGGGAGCATCCTGAAAGATCCGGCCCGTCCGCTTCCTTCAAAAGAAGCGGCCCGCAGCTTCAGCAGCCATTTCCAAATCACTACAACAGACCTGTCTGTCCTGTAGCATCCCCACGGCCTCCGTCTCCCCTTACCCCCTCTGCCCCGCCCATACCAAGCTCTACTCAGAAACCTCCCACCCCGAACGCACCGTCACATAGTCGGAGTTACAATCCCCGCCCTTTCCTCAATTCCTTTCAGTACCTGCAGGTCCAGTTTCTGAGAGGACAGCGCACTGAGGCGCCGCAGTTCCAAGTCACTCCTCAAAAACACGTCAGGTTAAATAATTTCCCACACCAGCAGCAGTCAGGCTACGTTCAATATCCAAAGCCCCCCTGGGGTCGAGGTTATTACGGCCAGCCCCCCAGTTTTGCTGGACACCCGAATCAAAACCAGGCGCAAAGTAAATCCTACGGCACCAGCGGTGAATGGAGCGCACGTGCTAACGCTCTCTGCGACAGTTTCCAGGGCTTGTCCGTCTACCAAAAGAGACCGAGCGTCATCACTCTCACGCCACAAATCCAGGACCAGGTGCACAGGGCTTTAAAACCAACCAAAAGAGTCTCGGCAAAATCCTTGGGCAAAAAACTACATCTTCCCAAAAAGATAGTCAACCAGGCCCTTTACTCGTTGGAGCGTTCACAGAAAGTCTCCAAGCAAGGAACTTCACCCCCAAAGTGGACGTTATATATTAAGCCCGCAAAGGTTGAAGACCCTCAAAGGTCTCTTTTTGGGAACCCCCAACAAGCTGAAGTGAAGTCAGAGATCAAAACAGAAAGAGAGGAAGACCCCCACAGAGAGACACAGTCTTCCTGTTCTTCTTCAGAATCGTCACTTTCAGAAGCATCTCACTCATCTAGCCCTAGTCGGCCACAAGAAATGTTCACAATGACAGATCAAAAGGAGCGCGTCTTGCGGCACCTCCTGAACTTGGCGCCGGTAACTGCTCTGATGCTCTCCAAAAACATGGGCTTGAAGACCTCCAAGCAGGTCAATTCCACCTTGTACGCCCTCGAGAAGCTTGGCGACGTCGTGAAGAACGGTGACGTCAAGCCGCCCACGTGGGAGCTCTCAGCCCGTCGCAAAGAGAGGATGATGAGGACCCTTAAAGCCACACAGAGCGAGCAGATGGCGCCAGCCAAAAATAAGGAGAAGCCTCTCTTAGCGCCTGAGCCAATGTCTGAACTTGAGCCGCTGCCATTTGACGAAAGTTGGATACCAAAGACGGAAGTGGTAGGTTCTGATTCATATGTTTACCTTCGATTTGTTTGGATTTAAAAAAATGTCATTTTCTGCATAGGGCATCATTTAAATCAAGCCCACTTCTTTGACTTTTTGAATACATCTTTTTTTCCTGTTCCTGTGGTCCACTGTAGAATGTTTGAAAGTTGCTCCTAAATGCTGTTCTACCCAAACAATCAGATGTTTCCCAAAGTGTTTTACTCTAAAAAAGTCCAATATGAGACAAAAGAGTGAAGCACAGCGCTCCCTAATTTGAATAACACATTTTATTTTCCCGTTAGCTGTCCCCTGCCACGGATCAACGTCCGCCCTTAAACACAAGTCAGGAGGAAATGGCTGTGGAAGGACAGTGGGCCTCCGACGATATCCCGGAATACCTGAACGCCATTCGCAAACAGACGGACTCGGAGAGAGCGTCCGCCGAGTACGGCAACCCGATCGGTACTGTCGCTGTGTCTTTGGCCGCCCCGCCGGCGCAGAACCTTTGGGCAAAGTTGCAGGAGGTTCGTCTGAAGAACCCCGTGAGCGGTCTGATGGAATACGCCCAATATCTGGGCCAGAGCTGTGAGTTCATACTCCTTGACCAGTCGGGACCCTCCCATGACCCCAGGTCAGTTAGTCTTCCGCGCTCAGACCGTGAAGTTTTCATTGATTGATCTCCACGCTGCACTTAGAGGGAAAAAAAATCAATACCTTTGAATACAGACATTTAATGCTCGCACCCGGATGATTGCTTAGCTGATCACATCTCGTTTGTCTTTTAACGGCGCGCCGTTTGCCAGATTCCGCATGCAGGTCATGCTGAACGGGAGACTGTTTCCAATTGTCGAAGCCCCCGCTAAGAAGGTCGCAAAGAAAGACGCCGCCGCCGCCACTTTGCTGATTCTCTTCGGCGAGATGCAGGGAGGCGCGAGTAACGGGAATGAAGGGAGTACCGCTGGGATGAACCAATCGAGGGACGTGCACTCCAACTCGGACGTAAGTTAGGACTTCCCGGTTTCAGTTTCAATCGTGACAATCCAATAACGATCGGTTGTGGTTTTCAGGCCACCATTGAGGGCTCGGGGGGCGTGTTCGGACCAGGTACTGTGGAAGTGATGGGGATGCCCGAGGGACCTCGCCAGCCACTGTCGCGTTCATTGCCTGGGGGGAAGAACCCCGTGTCTGTTCTGATGGAATACAGCCAGCGCAGCGGGAACCCCATTGAATTTATCATCACTGGCCAAGTTGGCCCGCCACATGATCCAAGGTACTTTCGACTTCACTGCCACACAGCCTTTGGCTTTTTATGTCATGCTATCCGAATCGTCCTTGAAAGATCGACTACCTCTCCTCGCGGTGAGAAGAACCAAACCCCCGTTTCTTTGTTTGAATGATGCTTACACGCTAAAAGTGATTCAAAAACCATGAATTATGGCAGCAGTGCAGCCCTCCTTTAACGCTAAACATTCCTGCACAGAAAACCAAAAGCCAGCCATGTTTCAGTTAGCATTAAGTTTGCTCGCTACCCCCCTCCGGGGTCTTCCTTTTGGAGTGTGATGCCCCCTCCCTCTCACATGTTTGTCAGAGGGCTCTCTTTCTCATCCCACTTTCCTCTTCCAGGAGCACAGTCCTGCCTGGCCAGTATTTTTCCCGGTATTTCTACGTTTAGTCCGAACCTTCTCACAGTCAGCTGACTAGGACACACAGAACGCTTGTGTTTTCTGAATTTGCCACAAGTCATATCATATTCTGTCTTGATTTGCACCACCAGCTCCTTTCATTGCAACAATATATTTACAGTATAGTTGTACTGTACATGGTACTTTCCCCGTCCAATGGGAGCCTCCATTTAACATCCATCGTGATGTGATGATGACTCGAGATCAAACGCTCAACTCGACGCCAACTGGCTCCGTCCGCCTCTCTCGTCCTCAGGTTCATGTACAGAGTAAAGGTTGGAGAGAATCTGTTTGCGGAGGCCTCTGCTCCGAGCAAAAAGGCAGCGCGCCAGCTGGCAGCTGAGGAGGCCGTCAAAGAATTGATGGCCGACGGTAGGCTGCAGCTCAACAAGGTGAGGGGCAATAATAGGAGCAAACTCCTCCGGGTTTTATTGTCTTCCTTTCCCTGTTTGTTCCGTAAAGCTTTGTCTCCTGGCCTTCTCCCTCGCAGCCCCAGTTGCCCCTCGGGTCTTCCAGCGACAGCGATAGCTGCGGGACTTGCCCCTCTCTGCCACCTCTGACAGCCGACGAATTACGAGCCGCCCACGAAGCCGGAGTCGGAGATCTTATCAACCACCTGAATAACAACGCCGTGTCGGGGCTTCTGGAGTACGCCAGGGCCAGAGGATTTGCTGCTGAGATCCGCCTGGTTGGCCAGTCAGGGTCAGCGCACGAGCCCAAGTATGTGAGAGATTCCCGTGTGTTGTTTCAATGGTCGCTGGAATGCCGTGCGATGTGGGTGTGAAAAAAAATGGCAGGTCCTGATTTCCTTTCCGGCTTTCAGGTTCACATATCAGGCCAAGCTGGGTGGACGCTGGTTCCCGCCAGTTTGCGCCTCCAACAAGAAGCAGGGCAAACAGGAGGCAGCCGACGCTGCTCTTCGCGTTCTGATTGGAGAGGCAGAGAGGGCAGCCCGCACCGGGGAGCTGATCCCTGCTGAGGTATCCCCCCCCCCCTCCAAGTAGACTCTTAGTTTTAGTCATGAATGGCTAGTCCGGTTCTTAAGGTACTACAATCGAAAATAATGCTTCCAAGTGTTTTTTTCAACAGTGAATGTGGTTCTGGATGCTTGCTTTATATTTAAATGTATTTGTGTAACTAGTGGCCCCTTTCCAGTAAACATCCAGCTAATCTGTTTACCCTCACACGGGTTGTGGGCACATTCCAACTTGGTTACATCACATGCAACAATCAATAATTCCAAGCGTATATAATCCATCCATTTTCTGAACCGTTTTATCCTCACAAAGGTTGTGGGGGGTTGCCGGACCCTATCCCAGCTGTCTTCGGGGTAGTGGGCGGGGGACACACTGAACCGGTTGCCAGCCAATCGCAGGGCACACATAAACAAACAACCATTCGCGCTGACACTCACACCTAGGGACAATTTAGAGTGTTCAACCAGCCTGCCATGCAGGTTTTTGGAATATGGGAGGAAACCGGACTACCCGGAGAAAACCCACGCAGGCACGAGGAGAACATTCAAACTTCACACAGGAAGGCCGCAGCCGGAATCAAACCCTAAACTTCTGCACCGTGAGGCTGACGTGCTAACCAGTCGATCACTGTGTCTGATACTTATTATAGATGAGTGAGTCATTGTCTGTGGCCACTATCCAAGGTAATCAAGTCACAGAGACCAGTGGTGTCTTTATGTTCTCGGTACTTTTTCACCTTCCAATTTATTTTACATCCACAATCTCTACAGCACAGTCGCACGTAATTCCGTTATAAAAGAAACATCACAATGGATAAATATTTTTAATTAGCAAGCAGATGCATCAATAAATCAACAGAATTGTTCACCTGGCCTAAAGCGACAACTGTCCTAAACAACTTTTATGTGTCCAGTATGCCTTCGTAACAGCCAGAGGAAATTGTTTTTGAGTGAAAGAACTGATTGTAGAATGTCGTGATTATCCTGTCACTTTAACTTTTTCTAGCTTCCCGTGAGTGGCAGCACGTTGCACGACCAGATCGCCATGTTAAGCCACCAGCGCTTCAACGCCTTGACCACGCGCATCCAACACAGTCTGCTGGGACGCAAGATTCTGGCCACCATCGTCATGAGGAGGGGCGAAGGCCTGGGAACTGTTGTCAGCCTGGGAACGGGTGCGTGCGGTCTTTTCCAGAAAACTCTTATCGATCCGTAATTTGCGACATTGACCCTCTTCTTTTATTTGATTCATTTTTTTTCAATTCCAGGCAACCGTTGTGTGAAAGGGGAGGAGCTGAGCCTCAAAGGAGACACTGTGAATGACGGCCATGCTGAAATCATCTCCAGAAGGGGCTTTGTTAGGTACAAATTGATCTCTAGAGGAAAAACAAACCAAAAAAATTGTTCTGTTTCATTTTGGGAACACAAACCTGTCTCTCCTGTGTCGTTATTCACAAATCTGTCTTTCCGCTCTTAGATTTCTGTACAGTGAGTTGCTGAAGCACTTTGAGGGTGCAGACAACAGTATATTTGAGGTCGCGCAGGACAAGAAACTGCAGATCAAATCTGACATCACCTTTCACCTCTACATTAGGTGAGATGATGTTTTCCCTGTCCCTCATATTCCCCCTTCTGCCCCCCCTTACCGCCACATGTGCAACGATATGTCATTTCAAACTAGTCTTTTCTTTCTCAATTTGAAGCACGGCACCATGCGGGGATGGCGCTCTGTTTGACAAGTCGTGCAGTGAAACGGGAGAAGAGGTGGGCTGTCACCAGCCTCTGTTTGAGAATGCCAAGCAGGGCAAGTTGCGCACCAAAGTGGAGAACGGTGAGAGCCTCGAAACACGCAATGATGATATCTGGCGCACAGCGTGGACCCATGTGACTTTGTCGGTTTGTGTGTGCTGTTACAAGGTGAGGGGACCATCCCGGTTGAGTCTAGCGCTATTGTGCCCACCTGGGATGGCATTCAGCATGGGGAGAGGCTGCGCACCATGAGCTGCAGTGATAAGATCCTGCGCTGGAACGTACTGGGCCTACAGGGGGCGCTGCTCACTCACTTTCTGAATCCCATCTACCTGAAGTCAATTACACTTGGTAAACCATTTTGTCGCATATGGCTCTCCTTCTTTCTTGCGTCTACACATCTCTCTGTGTCTAAATAATCCTAACTTTCCTCATCGATCTTCATTCACATTGTAACCATCTTTCCTCCTGTTCAGGCTATTTGTACAGCCACGGTCACCTGACTCGGGCTGTGTGCTGTCGGCTGGGCCGGGATGGCGACGGATTCAGCCAAAGTCTCCCGGCTCCCTTCCAGCTAAACCACCCTGAGGTGAGAGCCCTGTCATAAATCACCCCGCGTTCCTTTCGCTAATCAAAGCCCTCCCTCCAGCTGTTTTCTTTATCAATGAAACAAGCGTATTGATCTGCCGGCACCAAACGAGTGTCACTTTTACTCTGAGCCGACGACCGCTGCACTAATTACCCTGGATGCGAGTACTAGACTGCGTTAGCATTTCGATACTAACCAGGCGCAATGCAACACCCTGTTGCATCCCATCCCGTCTGCTTTGCTCCATAGGTGGGCCGAGTCAGCGTTTACGACTCCACACGTCACACAGGCAAAACCAAGGAGTCGAGCGTAAACTGGAGCCTTCCAGACCACACCAGTGTGGAGGTTCTGGATGGGACCAAAGGCAAACTCGATGGGTATGTCACCAAACCAGAATTTGTTCATTTTTTTGCGTTAGTGTGTGAAATTGAATGCATCTTTGTTTGGCTTTTATGTCCACGACTTTGGGATGCCGTTCAACGCCGATTTAAATTTGGAATAGCTGCAAAACTAGGAGTAAACGGTCAGCGATTTGTGAAAGCTAGTTATCGCACACTGCACGATGAGTCACTCGGGTTCGGGTCGGTTTGTTGCAGGTTTTACGGTTCCGCTGTAACAATAAACACAAACTTCAACTTGTGTTTTTCTTTTCAAGCATAGCTCAGCTAAGCTCCAAATTTGGTCCCGACAGGAACAAGCTGGGCGTGTCCCGTGTGTCCAAGTCCAACCTGTTCTGTCTGTTCCGCACACTGTGCCAGCGCTGCGACCGCAAGGACCTCCTCGCCATGCACTCATACGTTCAGGCCAAGCTGGCGGCCAACTCCTTCCAGCTGGCCAAGTACCGCTTTTTCCAAGCGCTTGGCGACCACGGCTACGGCGCGTGGATCGGCAAACCGCTGGAGGAGAAGAGCTTTGAGGCGGGGGAGGAGTCGCCCAGCGTGCCCGCCGCGTTCGGCGGCGCTCGGAACGGCGGAGCGATGGAATACAACCAAGCGGAGGCGTAGCTTGCGGTGCTCATGGTACTCGGCCGCCAGGCGGATCGAGAAGGGAGGGAGACAAGAAAAGGACAATCAAACCTTAGCCACCGGCCGCCCATGTGTCGTCTGATGCAAACGTGGCTGCGGGCTAACGACAAACTGATGGCAAAGTATGGGCAGAAGAGGAGCTAGATCAGAAGCCTGAAGGAGGAACGGCCTTGAAAATGGCAAACTAGAAAGACCAAGAATGGAGGAGCAAAATAAAGCTGCTATGTACGACAGGTTATGTTAGCGTTGACAAGGCGCCATTTTGTAGAGTCTCATGCAGTCCATGCTCGTGACTTCCTTTAGTCTTTAAAAGATCTCTCACGATGACCAACGGTGATGCTGAAAGATGACCAAGCAGCAGCGAGATTTACTTTGCTTTTTCTTTGAGTGGACTAAAGGCGCCTCTAGCGATTTTAAACCAGCTATGATAAAAACACATCCATCCTGGCGTGGTCGCCGTGGTTACCGCTAGCACATCAGAGTTTCGTGCACCTCTTTTATCAGTCCTATGCGTTTATATATACACACAAGAAAGAAGATGTCATGGCCTCCAGGCTGCACGCGCGTTCTTTTCGTCAGGATGTACTTCTGTGAGGTTCCCACCACCGCGTTTCTTTTACCTTGTCCGGCATCCATATATTTTATTTTTTTTTACCGGTACATTGAAAAGCACCTCGACCCTGACCATATTTGTTACCTAGCGACCTTTTTCTTCTTTTATTTTGGTGATGCAATATGTAAAAGATACCAATGCAAATATGCGATCCAAATACCCAAGTCCAGACACGAGTAGCCCAAATGTTGCGCGACTGTCGGAGGAATAAATGTCCTTACTGTAGAAAAACGAGTGTTCCTGACTACCGCGTTTAAGCACACGTACGCTTCAACTGGAAAGTAAGTTTGAGTTTTTATTGCTTTTCCTTCCCATGCGCCTACTTGACGCCTGCGGCAAAGCTCTTAAAAGTTCACCCTGCATTTCTTTTCTAGTAATTGAAAGCTTAAGATAGTAACCCTAAGCCCCTTTTTTTTTTAATGGCGTGGTGCATCCTTTCCAAGTGTTTCAATCCTCTGGTGTAGGTGCAAAATCTGTTTGAACAGGATGTTTTATTTTCCAATCAATGCATAAAAATAATAGTTGTCCCTCCGGACGCCTTGTTAGAAATACACTCATTGTGCGTATATGTGTATAATTTAAAATTATATGCAACTGTGCTTTTTTTTTTTTTTTTTTTTTACAAATGAAGATTGGAAATTTCAAAAAGAATAAATTAATCATATTCCAACAAAATGTGTTTGGAGGTTTCCTCTCAGCCATCATACAGAATTCATACATCATCTGCTGCTAAGCCCTGAGGCGCGGGGTGCTTTCATTACCTCGGGGCTCAATATTGGAGCCCGGCGCGCTATTGTATGTAACCTTCAGGGTTTGGCCGTGTCTGTGTCAAATCTATGTGCTTAGCCCACGATGCCGAAAGATGACTGAAAGGATGTGATGCTTCCATACAAATGGGGGGGGGGGGTGGCTTGGCATGGGAATGTAGAACTAGACCTTGTGGAATCAGGTCCGAGGTGACCTGATGTTATTGATGCTTTTTCAAAAAATCTTGTCTGAGGGTTTCTTGAGTGGGCCTCAGTGCAAAAGTCTTGCCAATCACTGCGGTATCTGCATGGCAAAGTTTGAACACCGAGGCTACTGAAAGAAATCGTACAATGTAAGCACGGGTATAGCTACAGATTTATAACTTGAAAATTCCGTACCCATACCGGAGTTGGCAACCCCGTAGGACGATGTCTTTGCGAAAGTGTATTTATTCCCAGATGTGTTAAAAGCACTCTTGGATAATCAATGATTCCCACGCTAACGCCACCGAACAGATCTGATTCTAGGGAAACGGCGTTGCTGTGTGAAAAGGCACACAGTGATAGCAATGCCCTCCCCCCTCCCCCTTTGATGAGTTGTGTGTAAAACGGCTGAATGCTGCGTCTTCCGATGTGACTCGGATCCCGCAATCTGTCGCTCGTGTAGAAAGAGACGCGTCAATAGGAAGCTGTACCTCGCCAATGCATGGTAGTCGCCGAGGAGAATGACGCAAGACATTTGCGTTCTACAGTCCTACGTTTTTGTCTGTCACTCGTGTAAAAAAGGGGCTATTTTCTGTCACTTTCGGTATAGTTGGTGAAACACTACATTTTAATTTCACGTCGTTTCGTTTCTACGTGACAAGTGGAAGGACCATTGTCATCTTGAACAGAGAAAGATTTGCCATTCGGCAAAACGGGGGGGGGGGGGGGCTGAGCATTTTGTAAGAACTGTTTTTTTTCTCCCAGATTTAAAAACAGTTGTTGTCGTCTTAATTGGTGTTCTTAAATTCACGTCAATGTTTCATCTACCGCATAGGTGTCAAACTCAGGTCCTGGGGGGCCGCTGTCCTGCATGTTTTCCAAGTCTCCCTGTTGCAACACACCTGATTCAAATGAACAGGTTCAGTGTCAAGCTTCCGCAGAGATTGCTGATGAGTTGATCATTTGAATCAGGTGTGTTGCAACAGGGAGACTTGGAAAACGATGCAGGACAGCGGCCCCCCAGGACCTGAGTTTGACACCGATGATCGATCGTAATCGCTTTGACCGCACCGCCCTCTCTTTTCAAGCAGTGAACCATTCCATCTTCTTAATTATGCATGTGCCGACTTGATTTAGTCACTCATAATCCAAACCCGTTGGCACAACAACAATGACGAGTTAACTCGGCGAAGAGAGACGGTGAGAGGAATTTTTTCTTCCCTTTTTGTTGTTGTTGTTTTTTTTTAATCAAACCTATAAAATGTTTCAACTTGTTCAGGGTGACACCGAATCTGCGCAACCGTCAACAGCCAGAGCCAAACAATCTTGCCAGCTGCGGGAGCGCTGCTGCCAGAAGTGACAGCCGATGAAGGTGTAATCGAGAGGAAGGGAAGAGCTACATGAGCGATGAGTGACGGCCCCTTTTCATCACGGACTTGTGAGTATTAAAGTGGTCCAAACTGTAAACTGTCGAAAGGTTGATTCGTTTCCTTACCATTTGCAGAATAGGAATGACTTGTTAGATAATAATAATCAAAGTACATTATCATTGAAGACCTCGTGTTGAGGTGGAAAAACTTTTGTTAGTGCAATAACCGGAGTCTTGAGCCACCAAATGACTGACTTTGCCCCTGATCTTGAATGACGTTAACTGTTAGAGCTTGTTCATAGCTGAGCAATCGTTGTTCCTGGCAGCAATTTTACCAGCTAATTAGTCATGTCACTCATAAATAATTTTATTAGAACATCCCTTCCTAAAGACACTTGGGGAAAACAAAGTCAACAACACGCAGGAGTTAACATTTGTATAATCTCTTATGTATTTATTAGCCCCAAACTAATTTGTCATCCGCTATGCATGCATCTGTTCAATAATGAGAGCTTATTTGAATCAATGCTACCCCCCGCCCCCACAGCCTTTTTCCAAGTCAAGTATTTTGAGAGTGGGACTAATGATGAAGAGTGAGGCAACAAGCACGTAGGAGGAAGGGGTAGAGGGGGGGGCAGGGGGGGTCTTGGAGTGAAATATTAGTCCAGAGCAGAGTGCTTAGAGGAGCCAATCGATGCTCTCGAAAGGAAATAAATGAGAAGAGGGAAAGGGGGAATATCTCAGAAACCGAGCGGGGCGTGCAAAGTCCTCATTGGAGTCAAGTGTGAAAAGACACAAGATCACAGCAACTTGTAAGTGCATATACGCTTAATAAAGACTAGGCGGCTGGGGTAAGAAAGCCTCACAGGGTTACAAATTGGACAAAAGGAGAGAACAAATAGTGGCTCAACTTTTTGTCCATAATTCCTGAATTTAATGGCCACTTCATGGACCTGTCATTCACTAAATGTGACCAGTGGGAATAAATAATTCAGTGCCCTGGATAACGAAAACCCGCAACAACGCCCCCATGCCACCCTCCTTGAAAACAAAGGTTAAATGGTTTACAAATGCCTATAGATGCTGCAAAATGGTCGCAAAGCACTGCATTTGTCTAAATGGAAGTCTTCAATTCACTTCATCATAGTTCCTTGGCACAAAGATGGCGCCCAAGCAGTTCCTATACTTTTATATTTTGGCCTGAGCACAAAAACGGGGAATAGGTGAGTTTTGAAGTGGAAAATTGAGGATAGGTTAAAAAAAAAATATTCATAAACACACGTGTATGTATGAGCATTTGGGTAAAACAAAGTATGAAACGGCTTTAGTTAACCACAACCCCGCTGAGGGGCAAAAAGTTTTGAAAATGTATTGACTATTTGTGAGCAAATGTTTTGATGAAACCAAAGCATTGATAGGGTATGCTTCATTATTTGTAATTCATGATAAAATGTCTTTTGCGATACCTTGTTTGTCTACAACAAGGGTGTCAAACTCATTTTGTCGCGGGCCACTTTGGAGTGTGACGTCTTGCCTCGTAGGGGGCTGCGACGACAATGAAAATGTTTAATCATCACATCATATGATTACTTCTACACAACAAATTGATGTATTACTAGCTTTGGAATCAGTAAACATTTTATTTGTTGCTTGTTCAATTATTGAGGTGTGTGTAACAAAATTATTGCAATATCTCAATGTTACTTATTACGCATGAAAATTTGACATTTCGGTACAGATGTTAGCAATTCTGATGGAAGTTGACACACATGAATTGTTTCCACATAAAATGACACGGCGGGCCTGATCCGGCCCATAGACCTTGAATTTCACTCCAGCAGTCTGCAACCATGCATTTTTCTCCAAATTAGGCTTCATTCTCCGCTGTGAGTCACTATCACCAAACGTATGCCAAAACTGCAGTTTATTTCTTTATCTTTATCGTGATATGGACCCTGGTAATCCTACTTGCTAAATGTAAAACTGTGGTCACGTGACAGGAGCTGTGGCGTGACATGTGAGTCAGACAAACCAATGGCGTCACTTGGCTGACGGTTTGGGCCCAGCTGACTCACCGGGGGGAAGCGTGTGCAGTCATCTCTCAACGCCAACCCTGCATAAATTTCGACCATCTCGCTGACTTTTTAAGGGGAGCGCAGCTATCCCGTGCGCCACTTGTAAATATTGGCTTAGGGACTGCTGTGTGCGCTCGTCGCAGCCACAGTTAGACCGCTGGCCTCTTCAATCACATGTGACACCGCGACAGCATTCCACCAGGGTTTCAATGTATTAAACGAGGCCCGATGTGGACACGGCATCTTATGAGGGTCTTATCACTGCAGAGGGGGGTGATGGAGGTGTAGACACCGACGCTTGCTCAAAAAAGAAGAAAGAAAAGAAAAAGGACATCTGAATCATCTCTTAAGGGAGCTTAGAAGAAATCCGACCGGAATGTTAAAGTGACGGGAAGTGCGTATGTGTGTGTCTGCGCACTTGAACGCACCTTCCGTGTCTGTCTGCTGACGCTGCAGAATGATAGTCAGCCATGAAAAAGAAAAAAAACCCCCTCATAATTCTGGATTTTGACGTACAGTACTTTTCTTGGGGACAGCGGTGAGATTTTAATATCAAATAATGATAAGAAATGCATCATAATAAATTGATATACTCAATAGTTTAGATGCAATATCCAATACCTGGATATCATATTGTGTATGCTCATTTTCAGTGATGTTTGGAGGTCGGGTGGGTAATGTGTATGCAAGCACCATAATCCGCTATTCATTTCCTTGGGTATTGTGTTGACGGTTTCATAAAACAGGGACGGAAAGAAATGCTGGGTGTCTTCATCGCAAGTACAGATTTATGAAAAGCAATATAATACAGCCCTTGACTATGTCGGATGGGTTGTATATGCATAGCGATCCATCTGGCAGTAGTTGTACATTACAGGTCAGCCAATCCAGTCCTCATAATGCAACGGATGGCGTTTAATAAGCACGACGGCAAGTCTAGGGCCGCAGGTTGAGTCGTTTGACGTGACCCCGCTGATATTTTTGTGCATAGTTGTGGTCAACCGGATGAGGAATAATTTTGTGCTTTCATTCATTCATCTTCTGAGCCGCTTGATCCTCACTAGGGTCGCGGGGGGTGCTGGAGCCTATCCCAGCTGTCTTCGGGCCGTAGGCGGGGGACACCCTGAATCGGTTGCCAGCCAATCGCAGGGCACACAGAAACAAACAACCATTCGCACTCACACTCACACCTAGGGACAATTTAGAGTGTTCAATCAGCCTGCCACGCATGTTTTTGGAATGTGGGAGGAAACCGGAGCACCCGGAGAAAACCCACGCAGGCCCGGGGAGGACATGCAAACTCCACACAGGGAGGCCGGAGCTGGAATCGAACCCGGTACCTCTGCACTGTGAAGCCGACGTGCTAACCACTGTACTACCGGGCCACCCATAATTTTGTGCTTCATTTTCTTATTCTGCAAGATTTAAAAAAAAAAAAATCCACTTCATGCTTCTTGAGGTGATGATATTTTAAACACACGAGTGATTCTCTTTGTTTTATGTTTAGTTTGACAATAAACTTCAATTGGGATTGGCAATAAACGGCTTTAAATGAAAGGCAATCTATCAGGCAAAGGTTAATTCGTGTGAACACCAGAGTCACCATGGCAATAAGCTGGGGGAAGAAAAAAAGTGAATATTGGTTTTGCATTAACACCACTCAGCAGTAAGATAACCTCTGTAGTCGAAGATGTAACACTGAAGCTGAGTTAAAATGGCCTGTCAGATGGATTGGATCCTGATTGGTGTCTCTTTGAAATTGAAACCACGCCCACTTCTGTTAGTGCTTAGTCTGTCAGGTTTTTTTTTCTTTTCAGCAAAACAGGCAGCGGTCAGTAACGGATTGACAGACTTTCCATCAGTACTGATGGCATGCCCACGACTGCGTGCATTGCGTAGGTTTCTTTAATGTATTCAGGAACCAAACCATGCAGTGATTTATTGAACAGCAGCAGAAGTTTAAAACCTATTCGACAGCTGACTGATTAAAAATCCGATTTTGAACGTCTAAAGGGCACAACTCGTACCTTTAATCAAGAACCTCATAGCATATTTACACATCCTCAAAATATCATCATCAGCGTGCATCATAGTCCCCCCCTCCAATAAAGCCTAACAAAGCTTGCAATTACATCCTTTCCTCCCCCTCATTTTCCATCTTTTGCACCCTATTGTCCATACAAAAGCTTTTCTTATTTCTTTGACCTTTATGAGCTATTCTCCATTACTGCCCTATTATGAATCCACACATGCAGTGTAGAAACAAGCCTCTAACTAATTCCTCCCACCTGAAACAGCACATGAAATGATGCGAGCGTGACATTAAAACCAGCAACGAAAAAAAAAAAAAGTGACTCACCGTGGAAGAAGTTCTGCATGTCTGTTTATTGTGTACATGACTAATACTTGTAATTATACGCTTCGATCCGCGTTATTGACGCCCGTCAGGCTGACCTGTGATCAGTATGTTCTTCAATCCACTCCCCCTCAAATTTGAGAGCTGAGCTCATCCGATTACAACGAACATTAGCGCGCCCGTCATATTCGTACCATTAAATCCAGGTATCACGGTCTCATTAGCCAGGATTATGCTGAACATACATCCATCCACTTTCAACACCGCTTCTCCTGAACAGGATTGCTGCAGCCCGTCCCATCTGATTTGGGGCAGAAGGCGGACTACACCCTGAACTGGTCGCTAGTCAGTCGCAGGGTATATATCCGACCTATTTTTTTTGCCCTTTATGGTGGCAAGGAACTTTGCGGATAGCGAGGAATCCTGCAAATTTATTCTCACTCCCATCTGAATTTTACCGTCAAACTAAACATAAGGAGAACTATATGTTGTGTATTTAAAGCAGCCAACTAACTAGGCCTTTAAGTCTCCTGGGAAACATCATAGATGGGCACTCAAATAGCCTCAGTGTTCCAGTGTTTAATATTTTAAGCAATGGATATTTGGATGTATATGTTTGAGCAACACAAGTAAACAGGTTACTGGTATAACGATATGCAGAGGCATATATTCTTTATCCTTTGTGTGGAGACTGACTAATCACTGTGGCGAACTTGAGGTGTTGACAGCGTCCATGTTCAGCCATATATCTGTATTATACTGCTCTTCAGTATATAGAGAGAATGAATGACAGAAAAATATTGGACAGTGTACCGGTGATCCATCTGTGTTTACAGTAAACAAATAATTTTTTTTTCTGAATGAACAAATTTGTCATTCCACAGTTATATATCAAAACAAAACAACAACAACAAACAGTTCAATAAATAATCCCCAAAGATTTACATTATAAAATAAACCTGCAGGCGTTGCTTTGCGTAGGCGTAAAAAGCAGGATCAAAGAGGAATGACATTCAGGAATCAAGAAAAAACGCGGGTGAGTTTAAACACAGTATTTTCTGTTTGTATTCTTGTTAGTGAAATTTAGTGTCAACTCTTACTGTGCCACCATTATAATAGTCATCAGTGGAATGAAAAAAAAATCTGTGAAACCACAATGGAGGCGTTGTCTACTTTTTAAAAGTATATATTTTTTTACGTTCTGATATAATGCATTTGATGACTATGTGATTTACTTTATAAATGAACTAAAATGCAATCTCATGCCAAATGTATTTTAATGACATGGCTAAAAATGCAGACTTTGCAAATCGCTAGCGATCCATATTCAAATAGGCCATGATGGTCGACTTCATTCCAATGAAACGATATGACGCTGATATAATATTTCCATCCTGTGTAATTGCATGTCCCACACGGTGGATACAGATCGTGGCCACCTGTTTCTGCCTCCATCCAATGGGAGCGAGCGGGGGTGGGGTGAGTTGAAGGGAGGGCAGGGAAGTTGCAGGAGAGGGTGAGAGACGCTCATCCGCGTCCGCGCCGTGCGGCGATTGAGTGGAAGCGCACGTATTCAATCACTTGGCTCGCGCCGACGTGCGCGCATACATTTTGAGGTGGTTTCTCTTGGTTGCGAGAGAGAGAGACAGAGAGAGAGAGAGACGCGCAAGCCACAGGTTGACTGACACATCTCGCCACGGCTCGTCGTCCGTGAGCGACCGCCGTGTCCGACGGCGGCGACGTCGTCGTCGAAGTGGATCCCCGCGGACGGCTCGCCCAGGATGGGGAAGCACGCCGAGTGAAGCGCGTCGAACGAGGACGAGGAGGGCGGAGGAGAGAGGAGGAAAGGCGAGGGGGCGTTGGAGTGTCGGGACGCCGTGCGCAAAGCTCGAGAGGCGGCTTGGTGGACTTGTGGAGGAAGCCTCATGCACGGAGGCGACCGCTGGGGAAGAGAGACGCAGAGACGAGACGCACGGAGAGAAAGCGAGAGGATGATGGCATGGCTGTGACAACATGAAAAAGAAAAAAAGTGGGGTGATCTGTATTCATCCGACCAAGTGATTCAACACATCTGCTCTGGGGGAGTGGAAGAAAAGAGGTACCGGTAGGTAGAAAATGTGGCTGGGGGGTCTGCTTATGTCACACCAAGAAAGTAGGTTATTGTTTGGATCTCACCTAAGCTTCTTCCAGGAGTCATCTATCTCTCAGCTACTGAAACAACTTGACATGTTGTAGTAAATATTGCTCGTGCATAAGTCATGTTCTGCTTCTCACCCGGATTGTGTATAATTTCCTCGATCCAGTCACCTCAGGTGGCCTCCACCTGATGCTTCAGAGGCGTCACGGTAATTGTTTGTGTTTGTCTCCTCCAGACAAGAGGTACACGGCTCAGAGCTGTGACCATGGAGCCTGGCCCCTCTCTGAGTCTGGCTCTCCTCGGAGGCAGCGAGGAAGAAGACCAGCGTTTCCTCCTCCCCCTTGCGGGCATCTCGCACTCCGCGGCCCCCGGCGCCCAGGGTCCGGGATCCAACCACTCCAATCACACGACGCCATCTAGCCTTGCCCGCCTCAATGGCAGCAACCCGTCGCCATCCCCCGCCGCCACGCCGTCGTCCCTGCCCAAGCTGTCGACGGTGGCCCCGCCGACCATCCCGAATGCCTTGCACCCCACCAACACCCCGCTCTCTTCCTGCTTGGGTTCACAGCACAGCCTAAGCGGGGACAACTCTCCGATTTACAACACCCTTTTTTACACCTCCCACTCGCCCTCTATGGATCGCGACCGGGACCGGGAGCGCGGGTGCAAGCACAGGCAGGCCAGTCCCCTGGTCCACCGCAGGGACAGCAACCCGTTCACCGAAATCGCCATGAGCTCCTGCAAGTACACCGGCGGCGTCATGAAGCCCCTGAGCCGCCTCAGCGCTTCCCGAAGGAACCTCATCGAATCGGACAGCAGCAGCGAAACCAAAGAGGCCGGGGTTTCCGCTGTTGCCGGGGCGAGCGCCACCGGGGGTCACGACCGGCAGCGGGAAGCCCCGCCTACCTCCTCGGTCACCCAGTCCTCCACGAGTCAAGCGCCCATCCATAGCCCCCCAGAGATTGTCATCTCATCGAAAGAAGACTCGCCGTACCCCGGGGCAGGATATGACATCAGCGACACCACCTCCAACCAGATGTCCATCTACCACCAGAACAACGCCCTGGTGGAGAGTCGCCGGGCGCAACCGGGGAGGGGCGCAAGTCAGGGTGGCTCCGGGACAGTGGGATCCGGGGTCAGGACCGGCACCAAGGCCCCCAAACGAAAGAATCAAAACATTGGCTACAAACTCGGCCATCGCAGGGCGCTTTTCGAAAAGAGGAAGCGACTGAGTGACTACGCTCTCATCTTTGGCATGTTCGGAATCGTCGTTATGGTGATCGAGACGGAGCTGTCCTGGGGTGTCTACACCAAGGTGAGACCATGTTTACTCGTCCTGTTTTGATGTTGTCCTGAACATGCGGGACAAATTCTTTGCGATGCAACAGGTCCAAAGAAGTCGTGTGTTTCTAACTGCTGTCACATTCGACTTTCGACGTTTTCCTACCGTCTCAATTTCGCTGGAGAACACCAAAGAAAATGTACTGTTTGTGTCTCGTATCTTAAAACATACCTGCACATGCTTACATGTTGGAAGTTTCTTTCACAGCACCTGATACAGAAATTGAGGATGATCACGAAAACTGCAGGTCCAAAATTGACTGAAATATGACCACAAAATTTCACTTGGCACTGATCGGTTCTTTTTGGGAAAAGTGCACCAATAGAAATATGACGAGGGTCCTGTAGAGCTGCATTATGGAAAAGTATCGTCTTTTGTTTCTGTAATTATTTTTTTTGTTCATTTGTTTTTTTGTCTTTTTTCGTTTGTGACTTGGCTCGATAACTAAAACCTCTGGATGGGACTTGTCTATTTCACACTTGTGAAATAAAACACTGTGCTGTTGCTTTACGGGAATTGCAAGCTCTCATCTTGGCTGAGTTTGCATCTTCTACCTCTGCTTGCGTAGGTTTTTCCATCGGGACTCCGGCTTCCTCCCACATAAAAAAAAAGACCATGCATGTTTATGTTCATTGAAGTCTCTAAATGATCTGTAGGTGTGAATGGTTGTTTGTATCATGTACTGGCTGTCCGATAGGATACTTTGGAGTTGCATTTTATCAAATGGAGTTTCTCGTCGTGGCTGTCATGACATTCGTCAGTCTGTCTTGGAAACTCGAATATCAGGGTTTGACGTTTTGTTTTGTTTTTTTAACGATCTTTATTTTAGCAAAGAATCAATGAAATACTGTCCAGTCATTTTGTATTGCGGAAAGTCTAGATTTCAGTTCTATCGATTAGGATAGTTACACTCATGTAATGGCTGTCTAGGTGATATCTGTGTGGATTATCTGCTTTTGAGAGTGCACAATGACTCTCAAAAGCAGTTTTGGCTGCAGTTGACACTAGTTTTGTGTCTACTCTGAAACATTGAATGGCTGCATCATGGGGAATGTATGTCATGATTTCACATGGCTTCTTCAGGTTTGAAACCAACCGAATGTTTATGATCCCAGAAACAGAGACACTGAATGAAACTCTGTAACAAAAACATTGACAAAAACAATAGTGCACCGAAAAAGTATGAGCAGAAATCTCTCGTCAATAAGAACCAGAAAAAAAAACAATACGGTAACAAAAAACTGCTAGCAAAAAGCAAGAAATGTGTTAAATCGAGAAAACCAACAAACTGTGAAGAATCTGACAGGTGAAACAAAAACAGTCAAATTTCAAAACGGAGACTGTACTGCAGGTTTATTGTACTGTACTAACCCCCCCCCCCCCAAAAAAACGGGCTACTAAGGTAACAATAATGACTATGACAAGAGCAAGAGCAGCAACAAGGTCAAAATAATCCGACAAACTGCAGGCAGTTCGTCGGTCCTTAAATACATGGCTGATCATAATTGGCAGCAGGTGTGCACACTGATGGAAAGTCCCTCGTCTGCCACCTGCTGGAGACGCAGAAGAACAGGATCATCCGAGAAACCGGATTTTGGTAAATTTGGGATGCGGTTTATTTCGCAAAGATTTCAGGGGAATACTGTCGAGTTACATTATTACAATATAGGCTATAGTCATGGCTGTCTGGATAAGCTAAAGAGGGTTTACCAGGGCTTACTTGACCTAAAGACTACTAACCGGGGGTTTGGCATTTTGAAATAATAGTATGATGTAGATGTGAATAGTTGCATTTTAGGACATGCAATCCCTGGACTAAAGACTTGGAACGGTGGGTTTAGCATTATTAAATAACGGTGGACGTTAAATACGTTAATGTTGCATTATAGGAAGCGTGGTGTAGCGGCCACTTGATGTCGTGTGAACCGAGGTTACTTGGCCTAAAGGCTTCCAAATGAAGATTCGACATTTTTAAATAACAGCAAGGAATGTAGAAACTGAAGACGTGTCGTCTCTGGTTTCCTGGCGAGTCGACATCAGTGGGGGGTCACTTGGGTTAAAGACAAAGACTGTGTCTGGTCTGGCATTTTGAAATGGCAAGAAGCAATTAAATAGCGTAGTGTTGTTGAGACGGGCAGGTGGAACAGTCGGATGAATGGAGGAAATGCGGAGAGGGTCAGATGGGTATGGAGGGGCAAGGTTGGGAATGGCCTTGAAGGCGTAAAGGAGCACCTTCAATTGAATTGTGAGTTTGGCCAGGTCCCAAGTGAAGTTGTTTTGAGATGGGGGGGGGGGGGGGGGTCATGGAAAGTGAGAGTTTTGTTGTGATGAAACCTGCAGCGGAATTCTGGAGCAGTTGACGTTTATGGAGGGACTTGTGAGTGAAACCGAGGAGGTTGTAAAGACGAGAGTTGACAAGGCTGTGGACATGATGAGAGGTGCTAGGAGGGGCTTGTCCCCCGAGTCGGCTTGGCTTTTTTTTTTTCTTTTGAAGTTTCATGGGTGTAGAACTGCTTTATCGACTGCCTTTGCCCTTGTGGGAAACAACAAACTGATGCTATGGTCTGGTGGAAAATGAAAATATTGTAGAGTTGCATCATGGGAAATGTGGTCCTCAGTTTGTGTGCCACTTTAAATTACAGGAGCATATGTTTCTAGCCGATAATTACCCATTTGAATCTGTTATTTTACAGACTCCTTACTTGAGCTCCTCTCGGGGTATGACGAGAAGATGGAGTGAATTGTGATGACGTTTCAGCGGTCAGATGCCGGAGGTGTGTGCCCAGTGATGTAATATCATGATAAAGAGGCCAAGTGGTGGCCAATGTAGATTATTAGCAGGAAGCCAGCATCTCATTTGTCTGCCTAAATGCTGAGTGTAATAAGATGAATCGGCCCCCCTCCAGCTGCTATTGTCTGTTTATCTTGGCTCTTCCCTGCCAGCGCCCTTGTCCCGGCCTTTGTTTTAGCGTGACATAGCACAAAAGGTCAGCGGGGGCTCAGCTAATAAAGTGGAAGCATCCCGATGGGCTCGACAAACGCACGATGGATGATGTGGACACGTCGCCGTTTAAGATTTTGGCGAGTGGGCGTGTCTGGCATCATCCATCTGGTGGTTAGAAGACTCTCCATTATAATGATTGCAAGGAATAAAGTATCTGGCCACGCCACATTTCAAGCTTTTACTCTCCGTTCATTATATTGCGATCGTCTTTGACTCTTTTTTTTCATTAAGGGAAATTCACGGTCTGAATTGTTTCACGTCTCTTTTCGTTCTCTCTGTCGGCCACCGCGTGATCATTCTGTCTCTTTTCTATTCTGACTCTCTCTTTATTTGGCTTTCTTTCTTTGACCTCACCTCACTTTTTTTTTGGCCTGCAACTCCAGTTGGCGTTGAAGTGGGGGAGTGGGATTGGAGGGGAGAAATGAAAGGTTGTGTGTGTGTGTGTGAAAAAGGCCTGATTTAGGCTCTTAAGCTATAAGCAATGCCGCACATCGCAACAGCTCGGGCCAATCAATTCAAATTGATCCGCATTGGTGAATTTGTGTGTGGAGGGTACCATGTTTGTAGGTGTTATCTTCATCTTGATAAATCTATTCCCAATTGGGTGTTCATGCAGCAAGGCGTTGATCCATCCATTTTCCGAACCGCTTTATCCTCATTAGGGTCACATGGGTTGGTGGGTGGGTGGGTGGTTGGGGGTGGGGGGTGCTGGAGCCAATCCCATCTGTCTTCGGGCAGTAGGCAGGGAACAACCTGAACCAGTTGCCAGAAAATCGCAGGGCAACCATCCACGCTCACACTCACACCTACCAAGCATGTTTTTGGTATGTACGAGGAAATTGGAGTACCCGGAGAAAAGCCACACAGGCACAGGGAGAACATGCAAACTCCACACAGGAGGTTGCCGGAGTCGGAATCGGACTCGCAACCTCTGCACTGTGAGGTTGACGTGCGAACCACTTGATCACCGTAAAAATGAAGACACTCTGTACTGTTTTGATTTGCCCCCGCTGCCCCCTCCCGTGTAATGCATCGTAAAGGTATATGATTGGGACTCTGCTTCGGCAGATTTTCAAAATCAAGTGCATGATATTATTTTTAAAAAATATACAGTATATATGACAATCACTGTTTTGTTTTGTTTTTTGCTAGGGGAGTCCCCAGGGGGGGTCCTCTTCACGGTTACAGCAACAGCGGTATGAATTACAGGTAGAACAGTTGACAGTTTTATCAGAGTATGTACGGTAGTATATGTTTAACTTATGTAGTCATGTTTTCATGTGTAGAAAGAGAGAGAAAAAAAAAGACCTAATATCATTTTATTACATCGGCTGGACGATTAATTCGCCTTACCCTAATTGTCATACATTATACCAATGTGTGGATTTATTAAGTAACCGTTCCGTTGAGGTTTTCCTTGTTGTTTTTTTTTACTCTGGCTCATGGGACTGAAGTTTGCCCACCCCGCCACTGATCAAGTTTGACTTGTGCAGGCACTTGAACTGGCTAAACGAATGGGGAAAAAAAAAGTTTGCACGCTGTTGTAACCGATGGCTTGCAAATGGGCAAACCGGATGGGAGGTGCGCAGCTTCGAGCTGCAACTTTTCAGCCGTCTTTGAGACGGCGTTGGTCTTCGGTGATGATTGAACTATTGATTATTGATAATCTCCCACCGGTATGCGCCATCCATCCCGGCGCACTGCCTCAAATGGCACACCGCAAATGGATGCTGCCTTTCAGGTGCTGTGTTTTATGTTGTTTATTGACAACTCATGAGGAACTTGGAATCGGAATGAACGGATTCGTCAGTGTTTACGGTCAATTCCGTTGCCGGCATAATTTATTTGAGCACAATGTATTTCATTTGACCACTGTGTTTTTTTGTTTGTTTTTTTAATGTTTGCATTCATTGCGTGATTGTTGTTGAGCAGGTCCAGCTGCTCCGTGTAGCCTCCCGAAATAGATATGAAGAATAAGAATGGAACTAAAGAGGGTGTGTTGCTTGTGTACGCATGCTTGTTCCTGGAAGAGGGCAAATATTGGACACACACTGACCGGTCTGGACACACGCTTGAATGAGATCTAATATCAATATGTGGTTTTATGGAGATAATAATGCTCATTTAGGACTGACACTGTCCAAAAGGGTGTTTGCTGTTGTGTCTGATGGTGTTACAATAGTTTTGGAATTTCGTTAAACTTTTTTTTTTAATTTAGTTTTCAGAACGTGCTTGTTGAACTTGTTGGTTCCTTTATCTCAGACTTTTTTACTTGACATCTTTGCCGGCAATCTTTTGCCTTATTCAACAGATTTTTCAATGCTTGTTCGTTTGTTTAATGCTTTGTTTTAATTTGTATTAGTTTTAATATTAGTTTTAGTTTTTTTTTTGTGTGCAAGATTTAAAAAGAAAACACCAGGCTTACCGTAATATTGTGTAGGAAAAACTCAACAGCATATTATTTTAACCCTTTCACGCACAAATAATGAGAACCTGTAACCTGATCACCTGATAAACTGTCCACTGTAGTGACCGCTGTCCATGAAAGGGTTAAAAACTATTTTTTAAAAAACCCATCATCCATAAACCCGGTGTTACTGTGGACTATTTTTCCATATAAATGGTATATGTGAACAAAAAAGGAGAGCGATTGTTACCTAGCGTCATTTGATGGGCTGAGTTAATTGACAAAAGTAGGGGAGCCATAACAATGCTCATCGCCAAGGAGCGACATCATCTGTTGGTGGTTGGTGCTTCTTTAGACGTCGCTTCTCGGCGACACACGGTAAAAAGACCACAGCTCCCAGACGACTGCTCGACTTTCCTTCTTCCCGCTTCCTGCTATGCTATGCACGTTTCGTATCGCCTTGTCATCAAACGAAATCGAAGCTTATCAGAAAGTTTGCATTGCACATGATTGGATTGGGTTCTAATCATCGCATAATTTGCCTGGCCTGCAAACAGTTTGCAGTATTGAACCATGCAATATTTCACGGAAAGGGGAAAATGGGGCCCTCCGGCACAAATGTGGCTTTTCATGCAAAAGGAGGCTTTGGAGACTTGATTTGTTTGCACGTCTGCAGTTTTTTGCAACTCGCTTTATTACCGCTAGCCAAAACTGCACAACTGATTTCCATTCATCTTTTGTGGAGGGCACGGGCCAAGGAAGAGTCCATTTCCTTTTTATGAAGTTGCAGCAATGGGATTTGTTCATTATTGCACAATGGCCAATTTATTTTTGTCATTTCCCTTCAGTTACCATGAATAATGCATGAATCTTATTTAGCTTATTTAAATTTGACATATGTAGAATACGGCGGTGCCTCTAAGGTCGAACATCATATTTTCTCCTATGATGGGACCACGGAAACTAATTGAAACAGAAATATTTTTGCTTTACGGTTAGATCTTTGACAGTGAACACGTCGTTGAAACCGAGATGTGAAACTGTTTTCATGCAAAGATGTAACGGAGAGGAATTACACGTGTATTTAAAACAACCACGTCACATCGCCTTAAAGTCTGTTAGCTTAATGCAAACATATAATGGAGTAGCCTGTTAATAACGCTTCAAGCAATGGGTAGTGGAACACAAATGGTGTAGCAACACATATTGTCAAACAAAATACTGATGCTCGCAGGCATATATTCCAGGGCTCAACAGATGATGGGTTTTTGGAGCCCTATTACGGTGTTTGGCAGAATTCTGATAACTGATTAATGGGCTGACTAAGAAAAAAAATGGAATAAATTAAATACCTTTTTGGGGGGGTCCCATAACAATTACAACAATATAGATATGAATTACAAACCGGATATTTGCCTACTTTGTTTCACTTGAAAAAAATTGGGGGAAAAAAGTGGCTTTTTGTCCATTTTAAAATATATTCTCAATTCTTTGCGAAAACCAACTAATTCTTCGTTTGTGCCTGCATGACTTTATTATATTGTGCCTGGTGGCCAAATTATGCACACTAAAAGGAGCTGCAATGAATTAATCGTGATGCACGTTTTTTTATTCGCTTCATTCTATTGGATTATGTAATATATACCAACTACACTGCTTTTTTTATATTTAGAAAAAAACCCACTCCTTTCAGAATACGTGTAAAATCACAATTTTTAAAAATCAATTAAAACTCAAAATGAAATGAGCTTTCGTGAGGCGTATTTTCCCTTGAAATTTAGGTCAAATGATCATCTTGATGTTAGTCCAAATTAGACAGATGTCGAAACTCGATTGGGTTCCATCCTACAGAGTTGTTTTCACCTGAAATTTTCCTGGGCTCACTTTTCACTGACAGCAAGCCTGGCATCTTCACATCGAGCCAAGCAGCAATCAGAGACATCTTTTAAGCGATTCTACTCTGGGATTTTCCAGCGACATATTAAAGTGAGAGCTTGGCAGATTGACATCCGTTTCCATCTGAGAATAACTCAAGCTACACGTCCACTCGGGACCGCAGCGTGAGGCCTCTCGGATCAATACATCATTGGAAGAAGTCCCCGCATTGCTCCTCGGTGGCCCCCGGGCCCAGCGCGACATGTCTCTGGGCCGCTGATGAAAACACTACAAGCTATTCTGGGCGAATGCACAGCTGTTGTCAACATCACCTGTCAATAGACACATACTGTACAGATGGCTGCTGCTGTGCCTGTTGCCTGTGCGCGCGTGTGTGTGTGTGGCGTAGCGCTGAGGAATGTAATCCATGAATAGATGTAATAAAATATACGGAGGGAAAGGAATCAAACTCTTGAATCAAGGTTTATGTGGCTAGAGGCTATTAACGGCAATTAGTGGACGACTAGACTTTGACATTTCGCGCTACGCAATGTGGTGTGTTTAGCAGAGGCGGGCATCGCCAGTCTATTGGGAAGCTGTCGTCAGTATTTCAGGCCGGCCAATTCTGTTCGAGTCGTCGGCGACAGGCAAACGGCTTCTAGAACAGACTTACCGGAATGACGTCACACGCAAGGTGCCGCGCACCTGACAGGCAATCAAAAACAGAAAAAAATATTTAAATGTGTACCTTTCAGTCCCACGGACTTCAATCATAGGTGTCCCACTTTTTTGGGGAAATTCGGTTCCAGCTCCGGCCTCCCTGTGTGGAGTTTGCCTGTTCTCCCCCGGGCCTGCGTGGGTTTTCTCCGGGTACTCTGGTTTCCTCCCACATTCCGAAAACACGCATGGGAGGCTGATTGAACACTCTAAATTGTCCCTAGGTGTGAGTGTGGGTGCGAATGGTTGTTCGTCTGTGTGTGCCCTGCGATTGGCTGGCAACCGATTCAGGGTGTCCCCCGCCTACTGCCCGGAGACAGCTGGGATAGGCTCCAGCACCCCCCCCCCACCCCCCCGCGACCCTTGTGAGGATAAGCGGTTCAGAAAATGAATGGATGGATGGATGGATGGATGGACTTTATTTGGCTGTGTACCTGCGTGTTCGGCGCCTGTGTGGAACATGGAAATGATGCCGTCAATGCCTAAAACACTGATGGAAACGGACTGTAGTCAAGATAATGTTCCATTTCTGTGGAGATGGCGTTTCATCGTGATTCGTATACTATTAGATATTGACGTGGTCGCCCCACAAAGTTGTGCGACTCCATGTACCATCCTTTTGGGGAACTACGTGACCGTCCTACGAAAGGTGATCTTTCATTGTGTGGATTCATTCGTCGTCTCCTCCACACTGAAAGAGGGTGCTTATATTCCTCCTCCCCTGCGAGATCCGAAATACGTCTCCATCTCCTCAAGGCGGGGGTGGAGGGTGGTGGTGTCCTTTCTACCCCAGCAGGTTCCCTTCATTGCTTGCCTTGGCCACACCCCTGCATCTATGACATTTCTGGCAGACATTTTCCGGAGTGACCTTTTTCCTTCTTGTGGTAGCTCGCCGGTCGCTCCAACAACAACAACAATAAATGAGGCAGAGCATTAAACTAGCCTGTCGTTGACGTACATACAGTATTCTCTGGGGAAGTCATCAACCGCTCCAGTACTTGTGTCCCCTCTGCGCATTGTCACGGTCCTCCTCCCCCTCCACGACGCCACCTTCAGGCTTCTGAGGGCCACTGCATCCCTCAGGTCCTGTTGCTAACTGCTACAAATTTCTCCCCTTGTAGTAAGGCATCTCTCTCTCTCTCTCTGTCTCTCTCTGTGCGTATATACAGTAGATGTATACAGAGTATACTGGAAATACAGTATATACTGTGTGTGTTTAGAGAGAGATTTTTTTTTCATGTCTGGAATGGATTATTTGGATTTACGTTATATACAGGGTGTCCATAAAGTCTCTTTACCATTTCAAAAATGTATTAAAAATGCAATTGATTGTATTCAGAGTTTATGAAAGTTTTTTTTAAAAAATCTCTTTTAATACACTTCTACATGGGCACGGTTAGTTGCACGATGCACATCAAGATGCTACTCGATTTCTTGCCTTGTTCGCTGTAGCATAGCCTCATCAATTGTGGCAATGGCATCGGTCATCCTTTGCTTTAGGTCAGTAATGTCCCTTATCTTTGTTCGATACATGATTACTTTAACATAGCCCCATGGAAAGAAGTCCAAGGGAGTGATGTCTGGTGAACGTGGCGGCCAAGGAATTGGCCCATCCCTCCTAATCCACCGGTCTGCAAATGTTTGATTGAGGAACCCACGAACATGCAGCCCCCAATGTGGTGGTTCACCATCTTGCTGAAAAATGATGGTTGGTTGAAGGTCATTCAGTTGTGGTGCCATATATTCAGTTCAAAGGTCAAGGTGAACATTTGCAGAAATGGATGTCTCGTTGAAGAAAAATGGACCAATTATTCGATTGCACATGATCCCACACCACAAATGCAATGTGATTAAAAAAAACTAAAACACTGAATACAATAGAACAAATGTGAATAAAATATTTAATATTTTATTTATAAAAATTGCATTTTTAATACATATCTGAAATGGTAAAGAGACTTTATGGACACCCTGTACTATTGGAATTATTGATTGGTGCTTGTGATGTAACTAAGTTGGAGTGTGGTGAAGAGTCCTGTTCGGCTTTGGTGTCAGTCTTCTCGCTGTGTGTGTGTGTGTGTGTGTGTGTGTGTGTGTGATTACATCTGGCGAAGGTGACAATAGCCTCTCTGCCCCCCGCCTGTTTCCCAGGAGACTGATTGCAAGAAAGTGCCACTTTGACAGAAGGAGCGCCTCAAGGCTAACTCATTCCGACGCAGTCGCAAGTACCCAGATTCATTTTTATCAGCAGCAGCACATGGAATCAAACACAAATCGCTTTTTGTCTCTATCAATGCCCCCCCCCACCCTTTCCCAAAAAGAGTGAAACTTTTTGAAGGCCGTCTTAATGGCTTTGATAATGAAACGTCATTGAAAGCTCGACTTCCTGTTCGACGAAATGGAAGTACTAATCGAACGTGTTGCTTTCTGAAGTAATCGGATGACAGTTGCAAAATCACACTTTGTTACTTCATAGCAATGAATGGTGACAGTCAGCTTACGGTACTCCCTCTTCCCATTAATTATAAAGTGATGTCACGCATGCGTCACGTCATGTGTCCACCTCATGAAAAACGTCAACAAAGCAGATCAATTTTGCATTTTCAAGCTGGAAATACCGTTCCTATTTTGTGTTTGTGTCAGTGAAAGAAAATATGAGGGGACATTGCACATTCTGTGCTGGTGACAAAGTGTTATTGAGCTTCAAACACACTGGCAGTATGTTGAGAAAAAGAAAAAAGAAAATCAATCTATTTATAAATGTCAAGCTAAAACAGACTACATTTTAAAAAAAATAAGTGAAATCGAGAAATACTTTTTTTTGTTAAATAAAAACTAGTAGCTTTTTATGTTAAGTGAAATCCATAGACTTTTTTCCCAAAATAAAAATAACGATTGGTGCGTTTAAAAAAAAAAAAAAAGGTTGTCTTTATTTTATGTTCAAGCAAAACATATTGCTTGAACATACAAAATTGTAATTCCAACAAAAGCAAAACTGCCATTTTATGTTCTGCGCAGTTGTCGGCATCTACGTAATGTAACCAATTAAGCAACTTCTTCTAACCGAGTTACTTTCAAAATCAAGTCATCATTCAAGGTAACTGTGGCAACTCTCCACAACACAATGTTATCTCACATTCTGGAATTCCTTTTTGTTTTTACTGCTCTCATCATTTTTGCCACGGAAAGCTTTTGCCGGAGTTTTGCCTTCAGGTAATTCAAAGCACGCGCTCTATTTGCTTCTGATCGGGTGACTGATTTTTTTTCTATACCCTTGGCTTCGAAAAGTATTGAGTTGCTTTCCCGGTGTGTTTACAGTCGTTATCCATCTGTCCTCTCACTTTAACGCCATTGTGAGCATTCGTCCCATCCACATCACAATTCATCTTGTTACATCATCAATAAACACCGGCCATCGTGTTCCATTAGTGCTCATGTCTAGCTGCTAATGTCATAACACTCCTTACGCCATGTTTGACACATGATGTGGTTTGCTTTGGATCATGATCCTTATCTTTACATTCTCATGTCTAATACACAATACAATTTTTTTTTTCTCTTCAGTGTCTGAACAGCGGAAAGTAATTTCCCTTTCCTGTTCCCGAATGTTCAAATAGTTTGTGGTGTGCGCCTCGTTGTAAACACTAATAACAGTCATCCGTGCAACCATAGATGGTACATTTTGGCAACTTTCTCTAGAGTATTTTTGAACACTGTTTGTTGTGAAGTTGGTCATCCCTCATTTTTTTGTTGTTGTTGTTTTTTGTTTTTCCCCTCGCCAACAATTCTGCAATCATCCACTTTAGCTGTCTTGAGAATGGTTGCACTCTGTACCCTCGGTACTTGAGGCAGGTCGTGTTTTTGTGGACTACACTTCAATCACACGTTGAATGTTGTTTTGCAAAACCATTGGTGTGTGTGTGTGTGTGTGTGTGTGTGTGTGTGTGGGTGTGTGTGTGCGAGTGCTTATAGGCAAAAGCAGTCAAATTCAAAATAACTGTGGAGCTGATTATTCATGAGCAAAAATCCATCCGATTCCACTGGATTTTTGGTTGTTGTTGTTGTTTTTTTTGTCTTTTATCTCTCCTCGCTGTCCAGCAAGATGTCGATCAAAACACACATATACACACTTGGCTAAGCAATAAAGGAAACCCATATGTGTGAGATAAAAGTCTTTGGTCACCCCTCGTAATCAATTGGAACGATCAATGCCAAGTTGGGCGAGCCCCCTTTGTTCATCCTGGAGCGTTTGTTCGATCCTTATCTTCCGCCCTTTTGACAAGTCAAGGTCCATGAAGGCATGCTTGAATTCATTTGGTGTGGATGAACCGCCATAATATATTATGAGTGTCACGTTTGTGAATTGAAGGGCCACCGTGAAGGCAAACGACATTTCAAAGAGTCGCAGCGCATTGCCATTGTTGTTGCTCTTAAGGTCTAACATCGTCAAACAAAAACGTATCTCCCGTTCAGTCCAGCCGTGATCCCTTTGATTATTTACACCCGCAAAAGCTTCTTGGCTGGTTGCCTGGCAACCCCAACCTAGACTATTGAAACACTTGCAGCCGTCAGTGCAAGCTCATATAATCGATGACCCGAGCTCTTCGTGTTCCGTGCTCATTTTCATTTTATTTGACTATCCGTAATATCATACATGTAAAAGATTCGAACTCTTATTTATTTGTCCATTTAAATAATCCATCCATTCATCCATTTTCTGAACCGCTTAATCCTCACTAGGGTCGCGGGGGGTGCTGGAGCCTATCCCAGCCGTCTTCGGGCAGTAGGCAGGGGACACCCTGGATCAGTTGCCAGCCAATCGCAGGGCACACAGAGACGAACAACCATCCACGCTCACAATCGCACCTAGGGACAATTTAGAGCGTCCAATAAGCCTGTCATGCATGTTTTTGGAATGTGGGAGGAAACCGGAGCACCCGGAGAAAACCCACGGAGGCCCGGGGAGAACATGCAAACTCCACACAGGGAGGCCGGAGCTGGAATCGAACCTGGTACCTCTGCACATAATCAAATAAATAAAACGAAAAGAATAATAATTATCATGATGACGCTACAGTGGTACCTCTCCTTACGAACGTCTCTTCATATGACATTTTCAAGTTACGAAACGCCTCAACAGGAATATAGTGCCTCGAGTTAGGAAAGAAATTTCAAATTACGAAAGGTAAAAATAGAGGATGGCACGCTAGTCGCAGCTCAGAGTTTCCTGAATGCAAACATACTTAAAGCTGCTCTGCCATTGGCTATTACGAAGCATCTTCCTGGCATCCCATTGGCTAAGAGGCACCTCTACCGTATTTATCTATGTGTGTAGATAGATAGAATATGTCTATGGGTCATGAGACGTTCCGATAGTTTTACGTAAATGTAAAATTGTGCGCACCCTCCTATCACCGAGTTGACAGCTAGGGTCAAAATTAACCAAACATTCAAATTGATGTTAAATAGGAGTCAGCAACCTCCACCTCTGATTAACTCCAAATCAAGCTTTTCCATACCTCTTTTTTTGGCTCTCTAGCTAAATAAAAAAAGAAAGCGATGGAAGGTGTGAAAATAGGAAAAAAAAAGAAAATTAGACTTTTTTTTAATGGAAGAATGTTTTTTCATACCACTGTCTACCTCATAATTGTAAAATTGTTCACTACTTCGATGTACAGCCCCAATAAAAAAGACAATTGTGAAGTGAATCTCTGACAATCAAAAAAAAAATACATTCCTTGTATTAAATCTGATAATATTGTGTCAAATCGAATACTGCTTCAATCATACATTTTCCGCCCCCATCTGCCCTCGTGAAACTTTAAAAAAAGCATCCAGGTGACACCTACAGACTCAAAATGGATTTTATTTTTTTAATCCAGGTGACTCCTACAGACTCAAAACGGATTTTTTTTTCTCTCCACTAAAAACAGTACAACAGAACAACAAAGGCAGAACGAGAGAGGTGATAAAATAAAATAAGGGTGCAACTCGCTGGTGTGACAGCGTGTTTACAGTCAGGCCGCTGAGCTGGGTATTTTTCTCATTAACAAGACAAGCGGCGCTTCCTTTGCAGCCACTTTTGCTCCAGTGAGCACAAATGAGATGTTTGCAATCGGGGGAGGACGGGGGGGGGGGGGGGTGAGTGAGACAGGAACATGAGAAAATGGGGGAAATAAAAAAAGCAGACGACCGCTTAAGCTTTGAGCCAAAATCAGCCAAAGTGTTTTGCGGAGGGGCTCATAACAAACAACCGCAAACTACTAACTCACTTCAACGATGTGAATTATTATTGCAGGATATGATTTTCAATCACATGAGACATTTTATCTTTTTGAATAATTGCATATTTATTTATTTATTTCCTAAAAAATAAAATGAGTATCTAATCCGCCCCTCGCCCAGAGTCAGCCGCGATAGGCTCCAGCTCACCCCGCGGCCCAAATGAACACAAGCGGTACAAAATGGAAAGCTGGATGGACCTTATATGAATGTTCTGAACTCCTGTTTATACTGATCTTTATAAACTATCTATAATTAAAACAAAGTGTATTTATTTCGGGATTGCTATTCGTCCATACAGCGAAGGTCAAACAGTTGTTATGCAATTGTGATTTACTTCATTACTCGATACTTTGACTGTTTATTATTCTTTTTAATCTTACACTCCCCAAATATTCCATCTATTGAAAAAAAAATACAAAAATGAACAAAAACTCAACTAAAACGAGGCATTATTTTTAAAAATGGACAAATAAAAACTAACAAATCTGCTTTGATAATTAATTTAAATTAACTGAATTTAATAAATAAATGTCAAAATGTACTTCAAAAGTCTGATGAAAAATCCAGCTTTGTACTCCACAACCCCAAAATGTTTTGTTGGTTATTAATTTTAGAAAAAGTTTGAATGTTCAACAATTAACCCAAACAGTTGGTTCGATCCCATTTTGACCCAATTTGGGTTATTTTTTTGGACTCAACTGTTTTCAGAGTGCTATGTGGACATGTTGGACGTTTTTAGAAAGCAAACGAGTCGAGACTGAACGAACAGCACCTCTGCCGGTTGCCGCCAACAAGTGCACTCCACCTCAACTTACAAGTTTCTCGGCTGAATTCATTCACATTAAATGATGGACGGATGGAAATCCCACGCAATCAGCTCAGTTAATGAAAATATGATGCCCATATTACGAGTGACATAAAAATGACGACTCGGCAGCTGGTGTGTTTACATGCAGCTGCATTTCCACTTATTTGGGGCAACACGCACATTTTGGAGGAGCTGCAAGAGACACGATAACACACTGACACACTCTATTTTCCAGGACACTGACTCGCAATATATATTCATGAACCAATGCAGATTGTGCTTAATCACCTCATGGGGGAAACTCAGGAGTCAGAGACTAAATTAAGACTCTGACTGCGCGCTCGTGTGAAGCTTCGACTCGGGCAGTCAGAGCTGCATTACACTTCAAGTAGTCACGGCAGCGAGGTTGTTTTGGGGAAGAAAAATAAAAACGTGCGCTAATATTTGGCCGTCGCGAGTGGTTGTAGTGTAGAATAAAGAGGAAATGAGCTGCAGGTCGACTTCTTCTACTTTGATGAACTAATCATAAACTCGGTTCAATTTCAACATTGAATGAGGTTGGATACTCAATAACATCCAACGGCACAACTCAGCACTCATAACATTAAACAGGAGAAAAAGTGATTAACTTTTATTAGGATATGATGCAGTCATTCCGCATGTGGTGGCACATGTCGCAGGGGATGATGCACAAAAGATTCTCGGAGCCTCTACAAGCAAGCAGGAGAGAAGGAGCAAAAAGAGGAGAAGTGGTAGCAAAACAGGCCAAAATCCACTTGTGATCGGGTACTCAAAGTGCTTTGCACGATTACACACACACACACACATGTCGCCATCATAATGTGTCTGACGTAGTAACCACTATATTTATCCTGATTTTTAAAAAAATATCTTAACTCTCTTGTGTAGTAAAATAGGGTAAGCAAAGTACAGTACAGTAATAGAAGTTAAAGGTCTCTTCTTCAGTTGTCATCCATTTTGAATACTTTGATATTCCATTCCAATTCAATTGGAACTATGCACGATGTGAGAGGGCTTTGAATATTACTGCGAGCCTGGCAGTGTTGATATCCGCAGCACTCGGTCGCAGGACATCTGCTGTTGTTTGTGCGGTGCGTTCAAGCGCAAATTTTTGGGATGAGAACCGTGAGTTGCATGAGATGATGCTCTGGTAACCTTTTTTTTATGTGTCTGCTGTTGCCTTCAACCCCCCACAGCTAATTAGAACCCTACAGAGAAGATTTTTGATCAATTATTTGACTGCCAGTATCCCAAGTCTACTTGGGATAAACTAAAGTGCATTTACCTGATAATGTGCACTTGGGCTATTATCAGGCTTTGAGTTCCACACACATGCAGCTCACCATTAACAACGGCGCAATCTCACGATCGTCTCCACACGCCGTTGTGAGCCTCTGGTATAGCTGTGAAGTACACAGTAGTTAAACTAATGAAGAAAATCATCTACAATGTGACCCCGGAGTGTGTTAAATTTCTCCACAAGGGCTCGCTCAAAATGAACTTTTTGAGCATTATCTTACTCGTTGCTGACGTCGGGACAACTGGCTTAGAAGAACAATCGGATATGAACAAGAAAAAAAAAAAATTAAGATGTGATCTCCAGCTGTGTGCGTGTGTGTGTGAAGTAGATGTTAATAGACCACTGGGATGTCGTGTTTCCTCATGATAGACTACAACAGTTTTTCACAAGCTTACCTCGTTTCAACCCAAAATAATATTAAAAAATATATAAAAACATTAAAAAAAATAATTAAAAATTAAAAAATAATTACAGCAGCAGTACGGTCCCGAATTTGTATTTGCGTCATCCCGCGTTTCAAATTGTGTTGATTGGATCAATGTGCAGGACTTTTTTTTTTTTTTGCATCAAACAATAACAAAAAAAAAACATTTTACGTTTAGTGTCATCGTGCATTTTTGTATTTTATTTCCTGTGGAATGGCCAATGTATTATGGTAATAATGAGAATTTATGACAATAATGTCTGAATTTCAGCAGGTGAATATGCATGCTCATTGTACCTTCTACCATCTAGTGGACGAACATGTAATCGCGCCCCCTGTCAATCTATGTCATGGTATATAGATGGACAAAAAACTGTCCATTTTGGATTGTCTGCCATCCAGCTTTGGGAAATAAATCACAAGCACGGTGGGGGGAGGGGGGGGGGGTCACGCGGACTCTGGAGCTTGATTCAAAGACCTCTTTGACTGTAAGGCAGATATGCTAACCACTTGCCTACTCAGCTGATCGAGTGTTCAATATGAAGACACGTATTGTGAAGATATTTATGCATCCGGAGACTTTGGAGGGCGTTCATGCTCTTAAATTATGGCCAATCAATAAAAGGGAAAAAGAGCTTTCCCTTAAATCTTTAATGTCCACTTATTTTGTTATGATTCACCAACCCTCACTGTAGTCCAGCTAACGGAGTGAGAGGCAAGTTGCGCGGGCAGAGCAGAACTGTTCATTTCAATATTTTGGTCGTCATCATGAAAATGAATCCGCTCAATTTTGATTCATTGAATTCACATGAAAGTTGAAAGATGTTTGAAATATCGAATTGCAATTCCCTCCCTCCCCCTTGATATCGCAATTGTGATTTGATATGTGATTCTTTTTTTCAAGAACCTTTACCTATGTTTTTTTTCAAACACAAACCAAGAAATCAATCAGTATTACAATAAACAATACTAGATTGATTTAGTGTACATTGCAATGTCTATTTGAATTCCATAAATTGCTAAATTAGCATATGCAATTGTTTAAAAAAAAAGAGGGGGTCGGGGGGAGAATTCCCCTTTCCCCTCTTTTCCATCTCTTTGGTATTCCCCCAAAAAGCCAAAGAATAATATAGCCTTGAGCGTGCGTGTACGTATCGAGTCCAGCTCAGTTAGCTCTGCATAAGTGCGCCAGAGGGAGGGGAGAGTGGGGGTGGGCTGAAGGAAAACCCCCAGAAGTGCGATTTAATTGTATTGATTGAAAGTTCCCCTCGCTGCATTGATTATAAGCCCTGTGAAAGCAGACGAGCAGAAGATTTAAATCTCCGCAGCCGAGCGCTATTGACAGGGTGCCGTACTTCTCCTCGGCCTTTGAAAATCGGTTTGGTAAATGTCGGCTTAAAGCAGGGCAACAGCTCACACCGATGTGACCCAATATGTAAAAAGGCTGCATCTTTCCTGCTTGGTGTGTGTGTGTGTTTTTCTACTCATACTGCAGCCTTCTGTGTCTCCCCCCTTGCAGAGCTCCATGTATTCTCTGGCCCTGAAGTGTCTGATCAGCCTGTCTACAGTCATCCTGCTGGGCCTCATCATCGCCTATCACGCACGGGAGGTTCAGGTAAAAGAGATTCAGCGAGAGATTCGGCATCGGTTGCCGCCGCGTTTGCTTTCGCCCCAAACAGATTGTTTGTTTTTGAACACACACCGGACACAACATTGGATCCATGGAGTACAGTAATCTCTCGTTTATCGCGGTTAATGGGGACCAAAACCACCCGCCATAAACGAAAATGCGCAAAGTAGCGACCCAGCCTCCCCTCCGTATAGGTACATGTACAGTACATAATATTTATAAGGCCAAATTTAATGGTCTACATGCATGTAGAAGTAAATTTTGAAGTAATTAATGTGACTTAATGCTGTATACTAAGAGATTTAAACATATGAACATATACATGTAGTATATGTTGCTCTATGTGACTCGCTGTTGTTTTGCTGAATTTCGCTGCTTCACTCTGTCATTTTGCGGACTTAAAAAAAAGTATGAATATGTTTGAAAAAATCCGCGATGCACTGAAGCCACGATAAACGAACCGCGAAATAGCGAGGGATCACTGTATGTATATGTATATATAATTATATATATATATACACACACATGTATACAGTATATATATATATATATATATATATATGTATATATATATATATATATATATATATATATACAGTGATATATTTTTTAATCAATTTAGGAAAAAGAGATTGCCAACATGCGACTCAAAGACTCAAAGTTAAGATGTACAAGAAATCCATCCATCCATCCATTTTCCGATCCGCTTTCCTCACGAGGGTCGTGGTGGGTGCTGGAGCCTAACGCAGCTATCTTTGGACAGTAGGCGGGGGACACCCTGAACCGGTTGCCAGCCAATCGCAGGGCACACAGAGACGAACAACCATCCGTGCTCACACGCACACCGAGGGACAATTTAAAGCGTCCAATCAGCCTGCCATGCAGGTTTTTTTGTAATGTGGGAGGACTCGGAATAACCAAACGGCACATTTGAGCAACATTCTGAGTTTCCAAACAGGCTGAGGGAAGTGCTTGGAGGGTATTTCCGAATGCACTCACGATGAGGGCGGCGGGATTTTTTTTTTTTTGGAGGGGTGGGGGGCAACGAGCTCCCCTGAGCTGACACTGCTTCATGCCAACTGTTCAGAAACTCAGAGTGTTGTTGAAATGTGCTGTGCAGTTATTGAGAGTGTAGCCAAAAACAAAAAACAGTGCTGGTGCGTGCTCTTGGGCCTAGATTGCCTTCGAGCCTTTGAGCCGAGAGTCTCTGCACTCCAACTGGGGAAATAATGTGCCAGTGCAACAGGCAGCGCGGATGGAAAACAGTCCAAGCACGAGCTGCCGATTGGCTTTAGAACAGAGGCTGTGTCCGGAAATTAACGAGAGGGGATCGCGATATTAATGAGAGGGGGTCGTGCTCTGCCTCTCAGAACATAACACACACACACACACATACGCACACCCTGAGTAATGCAAAGAGTGAATAAATAAATAAATAAAATATTAACAAACAACATTTCGGCAGCCCAGTGGTCTAGCGGTCAGCATGTCAACATCACAGTGCTGAGGTTCCGGGTTCTAGTCCAGCTCCGGCCTCCCTGTGTAGAGTTTGCAAGTTCTCCCCGGGCCTGCGTGGGTTTTCTCCGGGTACTCCAGTTTCCTCCCACATTCCAAAAATACGCATGGCAGGCTGATTGATCACTTTAAATTGTTCCTCGGTGTGAGTGTGAGCGTGTATGGCTGTTCGTCTATGTGTGCCCTGCGATTGGCTGGCAACCGGTTCAGTGTCCTCCACCTACTGCCAGGAGACAGCCCAGATAGGTTCCAGCACACACCGCGACCTTTGTGAGGATAAAGCGGGTCAAAAAATGAATGGATGGACAACATTTCTTGACTAGTCCGATGTTAAATACAGTAATCCCTCGTTTATCACGGTTAATGGGGACCAAAACCACCCGCGATAAACGAAAATCCGCGAAGTAGCGATCTATGAACATATACAGGTTAAAATAAATAAATAAATAGATGTTTGCGTCCACGAAAAGCCCGCAAATGGTCCACGAGAAGCTGCAAAACCACAGCGAGTCACATAGAGCAACATATACAGTACTGTACTCCATGTATATATGAATATGTTTGAAAAAATGCGCGATGCACTGAAGCCGCGATAAACGAACTGCGAAATAGCGAGGGATTACTGTACCTGGAAGACATGAAGTTGTGATCACAAATGTAACCCTGCGATAAGCGTAAAGCCGCAATAACCGGACCGCAACATAGCGCAGGAGTAGCAATAGTCGTTTCATTGAGCTAGTTATTGGTGTCAAACCTTTATTGTGGATGAGCAGCGGTTTTACGCTTCCCTCTGTTGGTCTGGAGTATACATTGCACCCACTCCATTAACCCTTAATAATGGATTACATGGAAATGAAAAATATTTTCTGACATTATCTTCTTACTTTTACGTCCTAATAAGCATTTGTAATACTTTTCATACCTTACATTTAACCAGGATGGCATGTTAGCACATCTGATGATGATAGCTTTGTCATCATAGCTGTATCCTATATTTTTTGGGGTTGCTCCAGTGAGATCGATACAAGTGACATCATGGCAAACGAGAAGTTCAGTGTGTCCAAAAAAGGTTTCTTGCGTCATGACGTGCTAACTATGCAAAAGTGTCATGCTGGTGTGTGAACTATACCTGAACGTTGCCTCGCTGTGCAGCTGTTGCGATGGAGGTCTATTCCCATTCTAATGCGCTCCATCCCTCAGGCGCCTTCCGACAATCAGTGGGAGAAGGGAGAGAGGGGGGGGGGGGCAGGTGTGTGTCCGCCTCACCATTTAATGCCATTAACGACCAAAATGCTCTGCGCCATCGATCCACGTGTGCCTTCATGCTTCATCATATGTGATTCGGTCGTTTGGATTAATACAACGGTATTAAACTCATTGGGCCCGTGTTTTCATTCTTCATTGCACATCAACACTTTATGTGAGCCGTGAGTGCCCCCGCCCCCGCCTCTGCCCCCACGCCAGCTATTACTCCCCATCAGCGAAATCACAATCATCCATCCAGCCTCATACTAGTTTAATGCCGTGACTTGCTTACATGACATTATACAGTATCGAAAAGTCCATTACCACCGCCGTGTACTGTGCACGGCATGCATTTGAGTAGTACACGGCTGAAGAGTCATTGATAAAATAAAAAAAAGGCTTTTTGGTCTCATCCGCCCACGCTGACGGTAGAGGCTGCGTGCGGCGGCAGGATGAAGAAGTTACGGTGACAAGAGATATAACATCCTGTCCTATCCGTGATATGATTCTGTTTGATGAAATCACAGGAGGAGTTCAGGAAAGTGTGACTGTGAAGCATTAAGGGGGGGATGTTATCAGTCTAGACGTTGAATGTTTCATTTTAGCTATTCGCCTGCAACGTCGCCGAAAGCGGGGGTACAGATTATTTTAACATCTTAACTTGATCGATTTGGTTTGAATTGTATTGCTCGTTTTAAATCGACTGATCTGAGAGGAGCTTCTGGACAAAAGCCGTGGTCGCTAACCTCTGACCACTAGACTTAATTACCGTAATTTATTTTAAGGTACCCGATGACTTTAATTCCTACAACATGAGCAGAATCATTTCCATTTTTGTGGGGGGTTGGTGGGGGACAAGAAAGGAGCCATTTGTTCTGAACAAAGACTTTGTAAACACTACGGTAATATGTTGCAACAACAGTGATTTATCGACATGTTGGAAGTTTTTGACCCGAGGTATGTGCTTCCAAACTGCTAAATATTGGACCAGCCGAGCCAGGCATTTTGACGGTTCATTTAGCTAATGTTGGCGACCCGGTAGCCCAGTGGTTAGTACGTCGGCTTCACAGTGCAGAGGTGCCGGGTTCGATTCCAGCTCCGGCCTCCCTGTGTGGAGTTTGCATGTTCTCCCCGGGCCTGCGTGGGTTTTCTCCGGGTGCTCCGGTTTCCTCCCACATTCCAAAAACATGCGTGGCAGGCTGATTGAGTACTCTGAATTGTCCCTAGGTGTGAATGTGAGCGTGGATGGTTGTTCGTCTCTGTGTGCCCTGTGATTGCCTGGCAACCGATTCAGGGTGTCCCCCGCCTACTGCCCGAAGACAGCTGGAATAGGCTCCACCCCCCGCGACCCTAGTGAGGATCAAGCGGTCCGGAAGATGAATGAATGAATGACTGAATTTAGCTAATGTTGAAAATGTTTCTGTATTTGTTTATGTCCATGTTTTGACCAAAAGAACATTTGTTCACAAGAACGAGCCCACATTATATGTGAATTTATAATTATGATTATTTTTCTTATTTTGTGGAAGTTAATGCTGAGCGGGAAAAATATATAATGGATTTATAATCCTTATTGTATAAAATTCCTCATCTCACCGCCCCTCGGGTGGTGTCCGTCCCTCATTCAGCTCGGGTCCTCTACCAGCGACCAGGAAGCTTGAGGGTTCTGCGCAGTATCCTTGCTTTTCCCAGCACTGCACATTACTGGACTGAGATGTCCGATGTTGTTCCCGGGATCTGTTGCAACCACACATCTAGTTTGGGGGTCACTGCCCCGAGTGCTCCGACCACCACAGGCACGACTGCCACCTTTACCTTGCAGGCTCTCTCCAGCTCCTCTCTGAGCCCTTGGTATTTCTCGAATTTCTCATGTTCCTTCTTTCTGATGTTTCCATCACTTGGGACCGCTACATCCACTACAACGGCTTTCTTCTGCCCTTTATCTATGATCACGATATCTGGTTGGTTCGCCATTACCATCTTGTCAGTCTGGATCTGGAAGTCCCACAGGATCTTCGCTCTGTCATTCTCCACCACCTTCGGAGGTGTTTCCCATTTTGACCTTGGGGTTTCCAGTCCATACTCCGCACAGATGTTTCGGTAGACTATGCCAGCCACCTGGTTATGGCGTTTCCCTGCCAGCATCTTACACCCTGCAGTTTTATATATACATATATACATACACACGCACACACACACACACACACACACACACACGCACACACACACACACACACACACACACTTTATATATACTTGAAGCTAAAAATAAATAAATCAAGCAAAGGGTGGAGAGTCTCTGGTACTCCACTCCAAGAGTACAGTCAATGATGGAAACACCCACTGTAAAAAATTTTTTTTCGAGTGTCTTGTTCAGTTGTGTTGGGGCGTGACGCTCGGTGCATGGAGGACATTTGAAGGTCCAATCACTTTGACGATGCAACCCTATAATGTGTGTCCCTTCACTTTGTAATACGACTCTTCATCACCGTAGCTTTTTGTGTCTCAAAATGTGACACATCACACGCGTCATCATGTTTGACGTTTGCTTCCATACATGAGCAGAATAGCAAATTTCGCTTCACTCGGCGTCTGCTCTTTGCACACAAAAAATAAGCGCCGCATGCAAACTGAAAGGCATTGTCCGATAACCATGGCCATCTCACATTAGGACACTCGACTGAAGACTCCAAGTTGGGATGTAACATGATATTACCCCCCCACGCCTCCTCCACACACACACACTCACACGCACACACACGGACATTGTAGGAAGCAACACGAGAAAGATGTTATAAGATTGCACCAGCGTCTTAGCACCTTCCCCGGCTATCTTTCTTCTTTTTTCGTTTCTTTTCTCCCTCCATCGGTCTTTATCACATTACATCTGCCTCCCTTCTGTTCCACTGGGACTCAATTCAATTTGCCCGTCGACTTCACATCCTTTCCTTCCTCACTTCTGGCTCCGTATCCAACATCTCACCTATTCAACTCGCGCCTGCTTGTACCGCCAACATCGCCCTCTAAAAGCCCTTTTTCAACTTTTTGGACTTTCAACCCGTAGCGGGTTTCACACGCTCTCTCTGCCAAAATTCATCAGTCTCTCCCCTACTGCTCGCTTTGCGTCTCTTCAACCTCTCCGCTAATCTGTCAAGAGGGGGGCCGTGGGGTGGTGGACAGGCCGACCTAGCCGTGTCTGGCTTGAAACAAAGCAAAGGCAATCGCTCCTCACTATAGCGCAATTCATCATTAATCGCACCGGACTGCAAATCTCTGCTTTATTCCGTCTTGTCAAGGGAGGCAGCGTAAGTTTTCACAGATTGCTTTGCTCTGGATGATTTTGCGTGTGTGTGTGTGGGTGTGTGTGTGTGTGTGTGTGTGTGTAGGGCATCACAAGGGAAGATAGCAGGCTGACCTGCTAAGAAATTCTTCATTTTGAAGTGAGACTTTTTTTCCCCCCTCCGTGTTGAGAACAATGCTGACACATTCCCTTGCTTTTCAGTCCTCCAAACGTATTCAAGCTTGCCGGAGCACCAAGGTCGAAGGATTCTCGTGTGCCTTTCAACACAAAGGACTCCTAATTGTCGGCGATGGTAAACCAGTGAGCGGTTTTCACGTTGGCGTTTACTGTCACTTCATAACGCAACACTTTTGTGGAACGATTTGTCTTGTTTTAATCCTTTGTTTTATTTGTGCGTCAACCATCAATAATTGTCAGGAAAGAGAAATCACATCGATTACAATTACGTCCAGCGTGAACGCAAGCATCACTTTACAATACAACAATGAATCACTCGAGGGTTTCCAATCGTGCGGCTTCTTTAGAGTTGTTTATTTTGATTGTGCGCTCATTACTTCATAACGATCAAGAAATAACCAGAGGTGTTGGACTTGAGTCACACGGCTTGACTCGAGCAAGTCTAATCTGGCTGCTGTGCCAATTTTAGGATTTTGGGATTTGCTTGTAAAACACTCAATTTGACTTTGAATGAGCAACACAGCTTGACAAGTCTTACATTTCAGCATTTTCAAGAATATCTGGAGGCAGATTTTCTGACATTTTGTGCAACAACTTGACGAAAAGAAATGGAGTCAATTCAACACACCCATGGCAACACGTCAGTTTTTGAACTGAGAAGACACATCTACTGTACAGTCACTTCATCTGTCTCTATAAAACTCAAATAAACATGGACCGTATTTTCCGCAATATAAGGCGCGCCTTCAGTCAATGGCCTATTTGAAAATGTTTTCATATATCGGGCGCACCGCATTGAAAGGGGCATAGAATAGAAGTGGCAATCGTGGCTGCTTTTGCATTATGCATCCACTTGATGGCGCTACACTGAAGGCAGTACAATACATCTTTATTTATATGGCGCTTTCACAACCGCTGCAGCTGTAACAAAGTGCTTTACGGAACATTTCAAATGCTACGTCCAAGAAATCAGAATATTGATAAGGCACATTGGATTCTAAAGCGCACTCTCGGCTTTTGAGAAAATGGGATGCTTTTAGGTGCACCTTATAGTGCGGAAAATACGGTAAACTATATTAGCATCAAAGTTGAGCCCACCGTCTGCTATCCGTCAACTTACATTTGTTATTGTGATCTAATGAGCGAATTGTCACTTGACTTGAAAAGTCAGGGGAAGTTGATTTTTGCCACAGCAACTTGAATCTTGCTAGAAACTTGAAGTGAAGGACCTCAGAACTCCCGCATATGTGACTTCCTCACCTCTGTTTATAACTGCCCGAAGAAGCAATCTCATGGATGATGCAATGCATTCAGAGTCAAACTTTTTGCTTGTGAATCATGACAGCTTTTCTGAGTTGTGGCTTAGTTGGAGTCCCACATATTGCTGCTGTGCGGTTGTCATTAATAACTGGCCAAAAGAGCATTCACGTTGATTACACATTCAGTCAGGTCGACCAGATGGGACCAAACAGACGGTTATTTTTTTTTTCTCCCTGCATTGCCATCGTTTCTCTCTTGTTATTCCTCCTCAGACGGAAATGCGCTTTTCCTCAACTTGACCTTTCACAAAGTGCAATATTCCAAAGTGTTTATGGAGCTGCTCGCGGCCATGTTAATTACCCTGCACGTGGCCATCACACCTCTCTGCTTCTAGCTTGGTTTAAAAAAAAAAAAATGATAAAATGACATTCCTGCGCTGGAGCGCTAAATCATTTTCATCCCTTGAGCGGAACGGTATGTTCCCACATTTGCAAAAAAAAAAAGATCTGTACAGAGTGTTGTTGTGTAAAGAACATTTGGTCGATTTCTCAGGACGGATATAAACTCTTCCGTTTTGGAAACCACGAGGGCTTATATGAAAGGCATGAGTTAAACATTAAGATGATTTAAAGATGAGACGTTTCCATCACAGAGTCAACATGAGCTGCCTATAGAATATTCTATTGCTAATTGCCTTTTACATATTCCATTTACCCTCATTACTTCCCGACATCTTTCTGCTCCTTCAATAATAACCTCGTCGTGTTCAATCCACTGGGGGAAAAAAAAAACTACAATGCAATGAAACTTCCAAAGTGGAACATGTTCCATGACGCTGGTTGAACAAATTCTCATTGGGAAATAATGTGGAGTCATATAAAAATAATTCACTGAAAGCATGTAAATTTGTCTGCAAATTTGTTTGGCCGCAAACAACTTGCTTGCGTCGTTGTGTGAACTAACATTTATTGGCATAAATGTCAAGAATTTACATTTTCAATTCTTCCAAATCAAATGACTCTTTTAGCCCCCCCCCCAAAAAAATGTAATCCGTGTCAACCTCGGTAAATAATCGTACTTTGTCTGCTTGTTTTCTTCTCGTGTTGTATTCCAACAGTGCCATAAATCGTCTCGCTAATCTGCCATCAAAGACCAAAATAAACGCAATAATAAAAAACAAAAAGAAATAATAAAAGCACGGCCCATCTGACAGCCGAACGCGAAATGGATTTCATTACAGCTCGAACATCGCCCGTCTCCCTCAGGATGTGTAAAGGTGCTGTGATGGATTGGCCGTTATGTCCAAACACGCCGCCATTTGTCTGATTTGGCCGGCCTGAAATATAATAGTTATGGATCAGGAGAAACACCCCGAAGACAACTATTATTCCCATTAAGAAGACTGTAAATGGTTATGTGGCTCGGGAGATGAATGAATGGGGGATTGTCCAAAAATTGTATGTTTAAAAACGCTTGCACCAGACAGACATTTTATGTAGCAAGCGGCAAGTATTTGACGTTCTGGGCTGTTTGAAGCGTTCAGTGTCTCCGTAATTTTTCTCCCATAAGAAGTAAGCACTGTTGTTTCACTCCTAAATAGTGTTTGATGCAGATGGATGGTTCCCAGTGGGGGAATTTCAATTTTGACTCATTTTTATGAGCGTTTCCGAGAAAATAAGATAAAATACAGAGTGTTGTAAATATCACGAAATGCTTTTTTTTTTATTTTTTCAGGTATCAATTGAATAGACATGAGGCCATGAGGACTTGGCAGCCTCTCCCATATTTTCCACACTATAAGGCGCACCTAAAAGCATTCCATTTTCCCAAAAGCCGACGGTACGCCCTATAATCCGATTCCCCTTATATATGGTGTCGCACTCTCTTTATATTCCCCTTTGAGGTGTTTCCCTGCTATTGTTCCTCTGCCATCTAGTGGTGATTATTAACAGGAACCAATTGTAACCTAAAAGGGTTTCTACCCGATACTACCTATAGTTGACTTGTGCATTCGCCAACACGCACTCAAACAGACAACTACTTTGTGAGCTCCGCGCATCCGTTATGAAACGAAGATCATACCAAAAGCATCGTTAATGGCTGACTAAATGAAGGAAGGAGACAAGTAAGACGAAGGATATTTAACCCCTTGTGGATGTGAGCCCACAAGGTTTGTGTGCCTTTTTGTTGAATCAATTGTCTTCATAACGTTTGTCTTTCATTTACTGTTACCATTTGTAGTTATATGTCCGTGTTTGTGACCAGTTCATATAGCTTTGTTGCAGCTGCAGTGGTTGCGAAGGCTGTCTATAAATAAAGCTGTATTGTATTCTATTGTATTCTCTTGAGAATAGCTCCATCTCGTGGAGGCATCGCGCAACCGCAGCCACTATTGGAGCTTCTTTTCGATGCGCCTTATAATGCGGTGCGCCCTGTGTATGAAAACAGTTTGAAAATAGGCTATTCGTTGAAAGTGCTTCTTATAATCTGGCGCGCCTTATAGTGCAGAAAATATGGTACTTTATCGTTTTTCTGAGTGACAGGGACGCCCTTGCACCCTCTCCCCCACCACTACCAAAACAACGGCTTTTGTCATATCTTCACAAAAATAAATGAATAAGCGGTCTGTTGGGTCAGTGGTTAGCTCGTCAACCTCACAGTGCAGAGGTCGTGGGTTCGATCCCGGCTCCGGCTGGCCGGCAACCGGTTCAGGGTGTCCTCCGCCTACTGCCCGAAGACGGCTGGGATAGGCTCCGGCACCCCCTTCTACCCTTGCAAGGATAAAGTGATTCGGAAAATGGATGGCGGGATGGATAAATAAATGAAGGAAACCTTTTTTTCCCCCATACAGATCCCCAGGAGGCTGCTAAAATCGGCTACATCCTTAGTGAAACAGATTGTCCGATTCTGCCCCCAAAATGAAATTATTTGTTTCGTTGTTTTTGCTTTTTCTCAAAAAACTGACCAAATGACTTTTGGCCATTATTTTAGTAAACTGACGATACTTAAACACGTGAGCTGCACTTATATAGACAGCATATAAATAAATAACAATACAAAATAAAGCCTAATGAATGAAATGACTTTTTTATTAGCCCTTTCCAAACTGCGCGTCTTTACGATTTGAATTTGATTTCTTGTCAAGCCCTATTCTGAACTGCCTCCTGCCTTGACTGTCTTAAGTGCCAGTGTTTAAGAGGCAAACAAATGAAAGTTGTTTTTGAATGAATCAAATACAAAACAAGAATGTGTATGTGTGTGTGTGCTTGTGTGTGCCTTTTAAGAGAGAGTGAAGAGCGGTATTTCTCCAGTCCATTAGTGCGCTTCTAGCATTAGTGAACTGTGTTGATTCAGTTACTTTTGGTGCATTTCCCAAGCGCTCCATTGATCAACAAGACACCAGGCTTGGCGCTCACAAAGTAGCAGATGGCGAACGGAAAGTAAAGTAAGCATGAAGGGTCATCCTCTTAGTGCCGGGCTGGTATTTAATATCTGAATGGGCATTTAATGACGCTCACCACATTGTGTATGCACCCTGGGAACGCTAATGGAAGAGCATAATGCAGCGCAGCACGTCGTCTCCCATACATGCCGCTTTATTTATTTATTTGCCCCGCCCGGTCCTGTTGCCATTTATAGGCGCAATGCAAATTAGCGGCGAATGAAGGGAAGTTCCCATCTCGAGACATCTCCGGGGGAATCATCTTTACACCTGCTTGCTGTTTTTAGACCTTTGTGAAATTCAGCACACGGCCAAAGTGTGAACGTTTTTCTTTGTCACCTCATCACGTCCCACTCTTCATATTGACGCCGTGAACAATCAGGCTTGGGTGTTTTGTTTGTTTTTTACATCCCCAACCCCATTGTGAGACTAAGAAAGGTTTTCTTATCTTATATCAGCGCCGGGTCACCAATAGGTCGTCCCAAAAGACCACATGAGTAACCAGCAGGCCCGTTCCCCCAAAAATAGTTCACCAGTAATGGGATATTGGGATTTCCTAGGACGTTGTGGAAGTCATTGTTTGTAAATGTCAACAGTTTCGAGAATTGAAAGAAATAGTGCTGCATATTGATATTTATCTGTTTCCTGTTCCTGGTTCAGTCATCGTTGATCATTTTTGTCAAATAATTCACATGATCAGCGGTAGAAAATCTATTTTGAAAGTCACACTAAAATGTGGAGCTTTAACATTACAAGGTGATGAGTCAGCAAGCATCTAAAGCACAGGTGTCAAACACAAGGCCCCGGGGCCAGATCTGGCCCGGCTCATCATTTTATGCGGCCCGTGAAAGCCAATCAAACATGTCAACTTCTACCATGATTGCTAAAATCTGGACCAAAATTTCAACTTCTTATATGTAATATATAAGAGAGATATTGTCATTATTTTCGTGTTACCTCATGGCCCTCCAAGGAAAACGGTCACTTCAATGTGGCCAGCGACAAAAATGAGTTTGAAATCCCTGATCTAAAGAATGAAGTCAGCATGTGTACTTCTCTTGTTTTGTCCTTACAAGATGAGTGGGAGATGGCGACGATAATGACAAGCATAAAAAATGTGGATTTATCGGCACACGGGTCGACAAGATGAGCCATATTCAAAATTTAAAAAAGCAAAAACAAAACGGGTCAAAAAAAACAAAAGCAAATGGGATTAAATGGGTAACTGTGAGCACCATAAGTAAGATGTGCAAAGTCTTTTGGAATATTCAGGGCCCAATCCAGAAAGAATGTCCCGCGGCCGCTGTTCGCACCTTGAATTGCACTTCAATTCGCACCCGCAATTTGCTTCGTCTGAACGTCCTATTCACAAAGGATTTTCCACAAATGACATACCGGCGCAAAAACGGCCACAGAGTTTGTCAGCCGAGTGCAGTTTGCACCTGTTTTCCGCTTGATTGCTCGCATGGCAAAGCATACACGGTGCCACGAACAGCATGGCGGAACATGGAAGCGACCTTTTCATCAATCAGAAGTCAAAGCACATCTCTTAAAACAGCCGACTCACCTAATGTCATTTTGCTTTCCCACTTAGCTCCCCGCCCCCCCAACCTCATTTAAATACAGCACCTTCCACCCCCGATTTTGCATCCGTGCTGAGCGCAGTCTCCTTTCTGTCACCAAATTGTCAGATGCACCGGGGGCGGGCCTGCCTCGTTCACCCAAACGCCTAGCGAGGTGCGACGTGGTCTGCCAAAATTCCCAAACGCAGTAAATTCGACTTACCCCGACACCAAAATGAAGGTTTACCTGTTTTTACGCCGAACGCACGGGCACCCGTCACAAAAATCGGGCTCAGAAACTCAAGGGCAGCGTGTTCAGATTGATTCCCTCTGCGACCCAATTTCGAAAAATGATCGCAACCAGCTCCCAAATCGACGTTGCATGTGGAAGAAACGTAGAAACAACAACAACAACAACAAAAAACGAAAGACAAACCCATTCTGCGTGGATTTGGATGAACCTTGCTTCGTCACCTAAAGTCAACTGGGATAGACTCAAGCTCACCCGTGACCAACACATGAGGAGTCAAAATAGAAAAAGGATGCATGTTATCTTCATCTTTTAGTGCCAAAGCGTATGCGCCGATCTGTCGATTTGCAAATGTGTTTGTCTTGCTCCATTTATATCATGCACGCCTGTTTGGGGGATTTCCAAGTTGTAGGACGCACACGCTCCCCAGGGGTGTGACTGTGTGTGTGTGTGTGTGTCTTGTGCTCTGGCGTACTCCTTCGCTGATTAGCTGCGTCTTCCCTCCTCCCCGCCACCCCGCCTTTGGGGAAACACCACCCCGTGGCTAATTTGCTCGCATATTCTTCTTGTTCTTTTATGGTTGCTACTTGTCGAGACCATCTATCTGGGTGTAAAGTTTGCATCTCAGTGTATGCTGGCAGCTCGTGTCTAGCGCCGCATCTGCTTCCGTGATGAGACACGCCCGATCGGGGATTTAACCCGATTAGATGGGTGGAATGGCCTCAAGGCCTGGATGGAATTTCGGTAGAGATGGATGGATGAAGGAGAAAAGGTGAAAGGTCACGGCAGAGAGGGTAGAGGAGTGCGTCCGGCGTGTGACGTCGGCTTTCCTTGTGCATACTGTTTCTTTTTCTTGCTATTGTTTTTGCACTGCCCTCCTTCTGTCCGGCTCACTCTTCGTTTCGTGACGTCGTCTCGCTCGCCCTTTGACCTCCGCTGTCACATTTTCTTAACGTTAAAGCAGCAAACGACAGATAGGGTTTTGCTCAGTGATTCCTTATGGGGCTTATCCAGTGTTTGTTTTGGTCAAAAGTGCACACATCCAAACATCAAAGTACCGCCAACCCACTTTCCTCCCATTTTGGTCATGAACGGGCAGTGGCACTCACTCACTCACTCACTCACATTGACAGATTACTTTCTTAATGGAATTTAATTATTTATCCCTTCCTCATGGCGGTTTAGCCAGGAAAAGACCGACAGCAGCAGGAGGCGGCAGGGGAAGGACAGGACCGGAAGGTTGGAAGGAGGCGGGAGTAGAAGAGGGCAGTGGGGGGACGAGGGGGGTGGTCATTTCCTTGTGGCAAAATCTGGACCACCTCTTCTTTTTTTTTTTTTTTTTGTGTTACCTTGTCAAGCAAGGGAAAAAGATGAATGAATCGAGACTGTCCAAATAGGGTTTTAGAATTGATCACATCTAATTCTCAATTTAAAAAAGTTCAGTTGTTCAAACTCACTCAGTAGTGCCGCTTGAAAAGTCTGGCAAAACGATGGCATTGTCACCAATGAAGTCTAAAGGGCATGTTTAGCACAACAGAGTGAACGATAAAGTGCTACATTGGGAAGTTCCGCCTCAAAAATGTACAGAAATATGACAGGCTTTGTTGATGAGACGTGACCAATTTGAGTTTATTGTGGCCATTTCCAGATCCTCTGCAAAAATAAACTTGACCCACATCAGTACGGATCCTTTTTGATTAACCTCTCACCAAACTGCGCACCACACACTTGCGAGGTTCTGAATAGTATCTGTCAGGCTGATGAAATGAGATCGGCACTGTAGAATCGCAGCAGGTTTTGCAGATATCGGAATGCGACTGCAGGTGTACTGGTCTTGGTATCAGTTTATCCTTGCTTGGTTGTTTCATTTTGTAATTGAGGAGTAGGCAGATAGACCATCCATCCATCCATTTTTTTGATCCGCTTTATCCTCACGAGGGTCGCGGGCTTGGTGGAGCCTACGGCAGCCGTCTTTGGGCAGTAGGCGGGGGACACCCTGAAACGGTTGCCAGCCAATCGCAGGGCACACGGAGACAAGCAACCATCCGCGCTTACACTGACATCTAGGGACAGTTTCGAGCTTTTCAATCAGCCTGCCGTGCGTGTTTTTGGAATGTGGGCGGAAACCGGAATACCCGGAGAAAAGCCACTAAGGCCCAGTTATTTGTGTAGAAGCCATTCAAAGTCCACTTGCCATAATATGCCCTTTTTTTTTTGTTTCATTAATGCGGATGGCGCTGTGCCACCAAGCATGATTTTGTGTGTGTGTGTGTGTGTGTGTGTGGGTGGGGGTTGTCTCGTTCGGCAATCAATTAGCCGACATAAATCCATAAATGTTCAGAGTTCTTGTTGGATTGCTTTGAAAGTTGCCTTACTTTATAGTTACTGTATACTGTTGCATTTTCAACAAGGAATGAGACGTGCCCCTTCCACCAAATCACATGCACATGTGGAGACACATGCACATCTCCATTGTGAGACAGCCGGTCTCAGCCTCCCTCTCTCTGTATCACACACACACACACACCTCCGTCATTTCTCCGACATCTCCTTTCCCTTTCTTCTCATCTCGTCTCTCAACGTGTTTCCCCCTTCTTCTGTTCCTTTTGATTCCCTCGCTTCCGCCATCTTCCTGCTGCTCCCTCTCGCTCTCGCCGGGGATCCTAATTAAGCTTGGTGGCTCTTTGATGTTGTCGCCGTGGCAACAGTCACCATGACGAGGCTGGGTCTGCACACACACGCACACGCCCTCACACGAGTACAGGACACACACACAGACACACACACGTTGGCTGATGGAAAAGCAAGGACCAGCGTTTGACCCTTGGTTGGCTTGATGGCTTCCCCCATCGACTCCATACGAGTGTGTTTGTGCACATGTTAGCGGCATGTGCACGCGTGTAGGCCGTGTGGCAAAGCACACATCCTGCTGAGCCATCGACCACATTAATGATGGACTGTCAGGCGCTCATCCATAGGTGGTCATGGCAGAGATTTGTCATTTCATCGACCACGCGGAGCCGGCTTCTGGTGAAATCCCGTTTTCATTTGTTTTCCCTTGAAGAGATGCGTTGATGGGCACAAAACTAACAACATGGGGTGGGCTGGAAGATCCATGGCTCATTTCCCTAAGCGTCACAGGGTCCCTAATCCTTAGTACCACTACAGAGGTGTTGCTTTTACCTTTTATCCTGTTTTTTTTTTTCCAAACTTTTATTTGCTCTACAGGGATATAAGCCAAGCTCTGAAATGAAGAACAAAAGCATGCGCTTCGATGTTTTGCCACAGGGATGTCAATTCCCTCTCGGTTTCCATTTATTTTTATAACAGTTCTCATGTTGCCAAGACTCTTCCACTCTAAACCACGAGTGGGGAAGTCCTCTGAGGGCCATGCTAAATTTATGAAATAATATTACGTGTAATGAATGTTTGTGTGTTAAAGTATACATCTTTCAAACCAGGAATGGTGAAACTGTACATCTTTACTCGTACTTGGACTCAATACTTTGACACCAGACGCCTTTTATATATGTGCGACGGTCATTCATTCATTCATCTTCCGTACCGCTTGATCCTCACTAGGGTCGCGGGGGGTGCTGGAGCCCATCCCAGCCGTCTCCGGGCAGTAGGCGGGGGACACCCTGAATCGGTTGCCAGCCAATCGCAGGGCACACAGAAACAAACAACCATTCGCACTCACACTTAGGGACAATTTAGAGTGTTCAATCAGCCTGCCACGCATGTTTTTGGAATGTGGGAGGAAACCGGAGCACCCGGAGAAAACCCACGCAGGCCCGGGGAGAACATGCAAACTCCACACAGGGAGGCCGGAGCTGGAATCGAACCCGGTACCTCTGCACTGTGAAGCCGACGTGCTAACCACTTGGCTACCGGGCCGCCGTGCGACGGTCAATTGCGGCTATTTAAATGCATTGAGGACAAACAAAACAACCTTCAATATTAGTGATCTTCAGGAGCACTTTTTTTTTTCAGACCGATACGAGTATTTCCATTTTGAGTATTCACCGATACGGTGTACCGATACCTGTCGTACTTTTGATGTATAAAATTTCAAAGCCATGAAGACAAAATGTGAACAAAGAAACTCATTCACTCCCAAAGACGTTTTTAAACGTCTTTTCAGACTTGGTCTAGAATTGGCTGGTACTGAATGAGTTCATTCTGAGACAGATGCTAATTTGCAACATGCGGCAAACTGCCGCAGTGTCGAGGCGACTACTCGAGGTCAGATTTTGGTTCCCTTTGGTATTGGTATCGGCAGCCTTCACGAGTACCCGATAGCCGGTTTTGGCCTGATAGTGACACTTGGTTTTGATATAAAATATTTTTTTATGTTTTTTTTAAACCATGAATAGGCGAATCTCTGAGTGCCAAAGGATCCACGTGTCAACTCTAGTCAGTTGAATTTATTGTGAAACATAACAGTAGGCAAAGGGAAGTACACATGTACATTTAACCAAATGCACAATTCCTTCCGAACACCAAGCTTTGTCTTTGCTTTGTCTTATGGCAGCAACAGTTTTACCCCAGACCAAATTATTTGGGTTGCAAAAGTTGGAGACTTTTTTTTAGTGAGGGGGCGAATGGCGTTTATTTTTCACTAAAGTGGAAATTTACTAAATTCCATGCTCATTGTCACGTTTCGGTTTTTCGGTCTGGCCAGCAGGTGGCAGGAGCGGTCTTCCTAGCACACCTGCTGGCAATCATTAATCAAGAGAGACACTATTTAAGGACTCCTACGTTCTACACCTGTTGTGGGAGTATTGTTTATGGCGTTGCTGTTCTCACTGCTCATTGACTAGTGGCTTTTGACCTCGTCGTGTTTTCATGTGTAGTCTCGGTACCAAGTTTTTGTGTAAGTACCATTTTGTTTTGATGATCTGGCTTTTCATGCGTGTACAAAGTGTTACATTGTTTTTCGTTCGTAGTTTGTGGGCTTTACTTTCCTTTTCTTGCTCTTTTGTGCAAGCACCTTTTGTTAGTCGTTTTTGATTTACCTCCTGGTCCTCATTGTGGACCAGCGCTTTATGTTCTCGCTTATTTTCGGTTCGATTTAGACATTAAATTGTCTTTACATCGGAGACCTTGTTTTTTGTCTACGTTTTTTGGATCCCCCTCCCTAACTCGGTTTATCCGAGTACGTAATACTCATCAATGAAGGGAATTGAAATATTTTTGGAAATAAATTGCTTTGCATTTGATGAAAACATATTGTTCCATTTGTAAACACTTACCTCAAATATTCTGGCTTGTTTCACTTCACATGCCCATCCCTCGGCAACTCTCATTTCCGTTACGTTTAATGGGAAAGTTGTTTCTTAATCCAAACAAATAAGATGTCAACCAGCGGCGCAGAACAGATTCGCCTTTCTGGCCCAATATATATCTTTTCATTTCCTCTTCATCCATCTCTCGCCTGGTCTCATCAGCACCCCCCCACCCTCCACCGCCTCTCAGCTCTCTGTGTGATGAAACCTTCCTTTAGTGCTTTCCTTGGCGCCTTTCATAGCAACGTCAAGATTAACACGGCAATTAGCAACTACAACACGCAAATCCAACAGGGTGGGGAGAAGTACAATTAGCAGAGACGGTCACGATGATCCCTTCTCGAGAGTACTCGGCTAAGCAGCCGTTGTTTTTATTTTACTTTTTTGCTCAGCAGCCCCGACGCGAGATGACTCTGCAAGTGTGCAAGGCAAGAGTTGTGTGTTGTGCTCATGAGGCGGCACCAAGGCTGAATAGATGCCTATCAAGAGCAATTGATGCCCTTAAAAATAGCAAGCGCTGCCCTAGATCATCACATCCATCATGCATACTGATAAGTGGACCCCTTGTGGCATCTCTCCCGTCTCCGCAGCTGTTTGTCATCGACAACGGGGCGGACGACTGGCGCATCGCCATGACGATGGAGAGGGTTCTGCTCATCGCTCTGGAGCTGCTGGTGTCGGCCGTGCACCCGGTGCCCGGCGACTTCAAGTTCCAGTGGCGGGCGCGACTGGCCTTCTCGTACGCGCCGTCGCAGGCCGAGGCCGACCTGGACATGGTGTTGAGCGTGCCCATGTTCCTGCGCCTCTACCTCATCGCCAGGGTCATGCTCCTGCACAGCAAACTCTTCACCGACGCCTCGTCAAGGAGTATAGGTGCACTCAATAAGGTCAGAGGCTGCGTAGAACGGCATCCTTTTCTTTTTCTATCGTGTTTACAGTGTTTACCCCCATCAGGGTCATGGGTTGCCAGCCAATCGCAGGGCACACACACACACGAACAACCATCCGTGCTCACACTCACACCTACATACTATTTAGAGTGTTCCATTAACCTGCATGTTTTTGGAATGTGGGAGGAAACCAGAGTACCCAGATAAAAGGCAGGCACAGTGAGAAAAACTCCACACAGGAAGGCCAGAGCCGGGATCGAACCCACAACCTCTGCAATGTGAGGTCGACGCACTAACCACTGGACCATTGGGCTGCCTCATTGTGCTGCAGGGCTCCTTCCCCTGCCCCCTGCACATTTCTCGAATGCTGAACAAAGACCTACTAGAAATATTGTAACACTTTTCCCATAGGATGCTGAGATTACCCCCCCCACCCGCCTCCAAACTTCAGAACTGGTGTAACTAGGACATGCGAACCACGTTTTTGTCGCTATGCCCTGCGCGAAAATGATAAGGTCAAAAAGCCCTTGAGCTCAAATGAGATCCGTGTTCTTCTCCATCCTTCCTATCGCACGTCTTGCCTTTGCACTCGAGACATAAGCTACTCGGAATCCTTTATAACGCAATATGAAATGAGAGCTTGAAATGGGAGCGCGATATTACGGGCGGCTCAAATGGGCCATGAAAAGAAAAGATCGAGGTGGTAGCGGGATGTGCCGGAGCCGTGCGGTAAATGATCAGCGCTGGTTTTTAATGACGTTAAATGATGATGATCATGATGATGATGTCGTGTTTAGACGGAATGCACATATAAAAAGACGCAGGATGTTTTGAGGAGAAATTCTGTCGTCTCCTATCCCTCCAATGAGGTGAAAAAAAGAGGCGAGGCTACAATCAGAGTGAATGCTTTCACAACTTTGAGATGAACCAATTGCCTGAATTTGAGCATCTGACCTAAACTGACAAATAAAACAATGTGGAAATTGATCCAACCACAAAAGATTATCGTACTTTGGAACATCACCAAATGATGCCACGTCATCGATACCCACACTTTTTGCTATTCACTGAATGTTGCTATTCAAGTACTGTAACTTGAAATCTAACTTTTTAAAAAAATAATCAGTCAATCATCTAAAGTGCTTTTTCAAGGTAACTGTGGCAAGACGGCCCACCTCCTACAGTAGTGTTGCTGTGACATCACTGCATGAATCGCTGCAGAAATTTGTGTTCAAATATTTGTTGCTTAAAGGGTTACCACTTAGGCACTATTCATTTGTCAGACTATGGTGTTTCCCATTATGCAATAGCACTAAGCTAGCAACTTGAAGGAAAGCTTTTGTGTAATTCTCCCTGTTTGATGTTTACTTTGACTGTCTACATTTTGAGCAATTATCATTATCGACCAGTTGAGTATTCTTCAGCGCTCGTACCGCAAATGTTCCAGTGAAAATCCCCCCAAAAATCGGCTGAATGACTGCTAATGTCTCGAAAAACACGCATCACGCATATCTCAAGGCACAACATACTGAATATACTGACACATTTCCTTTTGAGAATGAAGGATTTTCATTTGGATTTCCCGTCACTATCGGCGGCAAAAATGTACCAAGGCTGGTGTTTCCACTCTTGCGGCAACCACCAACCTTGAGCTGAAAGTTCGGTCCGCCGTCGCACTTTATAACCGCATTAGAAGGTATGCGAAGTGAGTCTTGACAAGTGTTTCTCAAAGTATATGCCCATTCTTTCCTGGCAGGATCCCCTCTCCACATGCGCATTAATCTTGGTAGGATTGGGGGAGGCTGGGGGGCGGGGGGGGGGGGCACTGCCCCCTTGCTTGCACCCTCTGCACGCCCCTGTTAAAAAAGTACAGTATTCTGAGCAGATGCTGCCTCTGCAGCAATTATCTGATCCTGTGTCGAGAATCTCTGTCCTTGATAAAGGCAGAAAAATGCTTTGTTTGCTGTTACGGCTCTGGTGCAGCAATTTGTTACATCTCTTTACGAACAAACAAACAGACAAAGATACAAAGATACAACCTCCCCGCTGAAGGTAATTGCAAAGAAAGGATGAAGACTACATTGGCTATACGGACCGGCTCTTTTTTTTTCTTTTTCTTTTTTTTCTTTCAAGTAAGGCTATATCCAAGCAAAATGACTGCATTCTTCACAAGGTCACTCCAATGGTCATACCATTAAAGCAAATTCATCCGCGTCAGCTGCCAAGAAGGAAAAAGGCTTCAAGTTGTACACGTCAAATTCTCTTCATAACTGCGGCGATGCACTGCAACATACACAGGGAGGCTTACAAGCCCTGAAATTCAACTCTTGCTTGTTTGCATCGGGTAACAAAACATTGTTTATTTATTTATTTATTTATTTATTTATTTATTTATTTATTTATCGATCGATCGATCGATCGATCGATCGATCGATCGATCGATCGATTGATTGATTGATTGATTGATTGATTGATTGATTGATTGATGTATTTATTTATTTATTTATTTATTTATTCATTTATTCATTTATTCATTCATTCATTTATGCATGCTAATCTTGTTCATGAACTCGTATTATCTGGAGAAGAAGCACACTGTGCGTCTTTATTCGAGGACACAAAGCCATGATTGAACTTTACGGTCAGGTTCTTAACCTGCATACAACAATGCAAAAAAATAAATAAATCAGGAAGGTAAAGCGCCGATGAAGATGATGACAACCACAAGTAAAATATTGTACCGTATTGGTGTGTTTTATCAGGGTGTACTTTGTAAGCCATCATGTAACAAGATTGTGTGGGTGTCTTACAGGTGCATTTTAACACGCGGTTCGTCATGAAAACGCTCATGACCATCTGCCCCGGGACGGTGCTGCTGGTCTTCAGCATCTCGCTATGGATCATCGCTGCCTGGACTGTACGAGTGTGTGAGAGGTCAGTAGTACAGTGCATGTATGCGTGTGTTTGTTTGTGTGTGTGTGTGTGATGGTCAACCTACTAAATCCCCCAATTGCTTGTCTATCAATGTGACTTCTTTAGATTTAAAAAAAACGTTATTTGCATAACATTTTTTTTTTTTTAAAAGAAAGAAAAAATATTTGAAAAAATATTTTATTGTTCTAAACTGACAACTTCTTTCCTTGAAAAAAATGCTAGTTTATTCCCATAATGCATTGACATTTTATTCCCTCAATTCCCCCCCCCCCCCTGTAATACAAGTTCAGGGTGTCCCCCACCTACTGGCCAAAGACAGTTGGGATAGGCCCCACGACTGTTGTGAGGACAAGCGGGTCAGAAAATGGTTGGATGGATATACTGTATTCGCATGTTTGTGAAAAGCATCACTCGTCCCGCTCTCCACTTTGGCTCTTCTGCATCCTCCTCGGCTGACATTGACAGCAGTGCTACAGCGACTGTCAAAATAGTATCTGGCTCTTGCTGTTGTCACGGATAGTCAGTGCCATCGTAATTGCGGGCAAATAAAACTTCATTCGCCACTCTAAGCCCTTAAAAAGCACTTTTTCCATGATACCGAATGTCCTTGCGAGATTAGAAAACAACAACTCGAGGAAGACTTTTCCCGCAAGGTCAAACACGGAAGAACGAAAGGGATTTCTCGACACTTCTCAAGATCGATGCTCTGATTTGTTGAAGTTTTGCAGCCTTACGAACGCATCATTTTAACTTCTCGCCGGCCAAAAACAAGTCAATATGGAGGAATTATCCGTTGGTTAATAAGCTTATTTAAATGCATCAATGCCCTGCTGCTGGGACTGGGGCTGGGAAGCCCTCGTTTGGGTGGCATCCAAGTTTAATTGGTATTCCCTCTCCTCTGCGAGCCAAACTAATGAAGGGGACAAAAGAGGGCCTCAAATGAGGTGCAAAACTGTGAGCGCGGCAACATTCTCACGACCTGGTAGAGGGAGCGCACTCTTGCAAACATTCAAAGCTATCATCGACAGGATGCCTTTCTGATGAATATTTTTCGACAAGACAGGATTGTATCTGATTTGCACCGGCACGGTTGCTATGGTAACAGTATTTGTGTTCCTGTGTGTGTGTCTGTGTGTGTGTGGCGCGCTCGCACTGGAGCGAAATGAGCTGTGGTTCGGCATCGTTTTCTGTTTCGGGCGAGTGTGCCAAGATTTTTTTGTTGGAGTTCTCAAAAACACATTGAGATTTATTTGCGCTGTTGTTCTGCATTCATTGTGCTATTTGTGAATTCCAATCATGCATTGAAAATGATACAATGCAATACAATCCATCTTGAAATGCAAAATACAACAACGTACTCTCAGCATATGTTTTTTGGGATGCAATTTGAAGTCATTTTTAATTCTAAATGTACTTTTTTGAAATATAATAATAGGATTTTTTGTCCATATATAAGCATCCTAGGGCTCCATTTTATAATTACGCTCTCTCATAACATACATTCTCAACTGTATTATTGTTATTATTATTTTGAGTTGTGTTATTTAATTGCCATTTTTCATGTATTTGTTTTTATTTTATTTTTTTAATGGAACTTTTGTTTCACAAATGTACAAATAATACTTTTTTTTAATTTATAGATTGTTTTGACAATATGTGGAGTTGTTTTCAAAAGATATCGGTCGATTTTCCCCCTTTGAGGACATTTTAGCCGGATGTGCATGTGTCATGCAGGTACCACGATGCACAGGATGTGACCAGCAACTTCCTGGGAGCCATGTGGCTGATCTCCATCACCTTCCTGTCCATTGGCTACGGAGACATGGTCCCTCATACTTACTGTGGCAAAGGGGTGTGTTTGCTGACTGGAATCATGGTGGGTACAATGCCACACTGTTCTTCTCAACTAGCACATAAAAATACTCCGATACAATAACATTGATACCACTTAACCAGCATGCATATATATATATATATTCTCTCATAATGAATCTTATTTGTGTTGTCCAATCTTTCCTTATAACAGAATTTCCTTATGTGGGAAACGACTATGGTACATGTCCAAATATATGGTCTAAAAACAGTTTATAACACAGAAACTGCAGCATACACTACAGGTATATGAACAAAATACATTACAGTATAACTTACGTGTCGCCGTTTTGGATCCAATGAGAGCAAATAGCGGCGCGGACACTGTTTTTCCGGAGTATCGAGCGGGACTTGCTTGTGTTTGCCCCACTGCGGGCTTCCGTATGGCTCCCTGGTTTCAGGTACCGGAACTTCCGTTGTTACGAATTGATCGTTAAAGTAAGTAATATTGTAGTCGAAATTTTTATGCGTAAGCTTTTATTCAGGGTGTGGGAATTTCCGTTTGACAGAAGTCCATAGGTGGGAATAATTACTGTATACTATTCACCGGTTTGGCATAGAGCAAACAGTTCTTCAAGCTGTTGACATTCTCATTTGAAATTTAATACGAGGGTCATTCAATAAATAAGGTGAATTATTCGGTGTAAGTGACAATGAGAAGTCAAAAGTGTTGTAAGCGACTGGCTGAGGCATCAGTCCAAAGGGTGAAAATGACGTTGAAAATTAAAAAAAAAAAAAAAAAAAGGAAAGAGTCTATCTCTATTGGAAGTCCTAATAGCAAATAATCCTTATATATTGAATGACCCTCATATTCACAGGCATGGATTATTTCAGATCAGCAAGAAAAAAAACGGTCTTCGTCGCGTCCTTTCATTAAATCTATGTATTGTCTGCATGCACTGCCCCCTGGAGGGCATGGCACGCATAACAGCAGCCTCTCCCTCAGTCCCCGGCCCCGCCGTTCTCCCTCGTTCTCTCTCTTTGCCATCCTTGGCTCGTTCAAAAGGTCAACAGAGTACAGAGCACTTTCACCCTCGCCTAAGAAATTCAGCTGTTCGTTTAACGTGGACACCCCCCACCCCCGACCTCCCTCCTGAATTAGCCAAATTCGACAGTACTTGCGTGTAGGTGCACAAACAAGAGAGAGCCCATTAATGTTCATGTGTGCGCACATGTCCTCGTCGCATAATGAAGGTCCTACCTTTCAAGGGTGTCACATCCTCCCACTCGCAGTTTCTCTCGCTCATTCTCCAATTCTATCTTTTTCCTATTTATCACATTTCGCTTCCCTGGCTGTCCATCTACTCCTCCTCATCCTGTGCCGGGGCCGTTGTTTATTTCTACCCGCCGTCTGTCTCTCAGTGTCCCTTTCGGCATTCCAATTTACTCATTCGGATTGGCCTCAAAGCGATTTTGGCTATTTGTGCCACTCGTCATCTATTTGATTGACATGATTAATCTGATGTGAGGCAATGATGGACTTTTCACGTTATTGCAAATGGCTCCCCCCAAAATGTCTACTTTGACTAAGTTTGCCCAGTCGGGCAAAGGGAAGAAGATTGAAATGAAGCATGTTACCTATGATTGCCTCCCTCAAAGGACATGTAGCATACGGAGACTAATTGCGAGACAGCGCGCAGTGGGTGCGCGCCTCAATTGGGAGTGATACATTTTTTAATATGTTACCTAATCGTATTAACGTTCCGAATGGCGGAATGATTTAGCTCCCCGAGCGTGTCAGCTGTCGTTCTCAGAAGCGTTTTTTTTTTCTTTCCAAAAAATGCAAATTCATAGTGGGGATGCTTTTAAATCCATTTACTTCCAAGTAATTGAAGCCACTTGGTTATACTTTGCAATTTGAAGAGCGGAATTATTCAGCCGAAGCTCTTATTTATGGGGATGACAATTTGTGCGAAGTACCGTACAAGGCAAGTTGTTTATGAAAATACATCACATTCGTGCGTGCTTCGACAGGGTTCAGACTTCTTCTGTGTACTTTCAAATCTCAAATGATTTCTGTCTAGATCTGTTCGTGAGTACTTCTCCTTTGCCGAGATAATCCATTCACTTCACTCGTGTGCCACATGCTAATTAGACAGGGTAATTATTGCACAGGCATGGCATAGGGTGCCTGTACTTATTTTTTTTAAAGACCGCTCTTCACAAACAAATCTTTAGCTGAAAAATGTCATTTTTCATCCAGAAAAAGTGTAGTGAATAGCAATCGTTTTACATCGCTCTTTTTCTTGCTAGCTTGCGCATGTGAAGATGCCTAAGAATAGAGAATGGTACTTCTACTTACAAATGTCTCTTCATACTTCATTTTGAAGTTGCGAAACGCCTCAACAGTAAAATATTACCTCTTGTTACGAAAGGAATTTCAAGAAAGGTAAAAATACAGTCTCCCCGGCTTCTCGCAGCTCAGAGTTTCCTGAACGCAACATATTTATAGCTGCTCTGGCCATTGGCTATTACCTAGCATCTTCCTCGCATCCCATTGGCTAAGGCGGACCTCTACCAAGTGTGGAGATAGACACAATGTGTCTATGCAGCGGCCTCGTTATTCACCCCTCAGGCCATGAGGCCTTCCAATAGTTTAACGTAAATGTGAATCACCCAGAAAAAATGTTCTGCAGTTGGCCGATCGCTCACTATGCTGATGTTTGCCATGGACATTTTCGAAGGATTGTTAAAAGCCGATAAAAGCGAACGTCCTTGGATCAGTTCTTTACAAAACGCCAGGCAAAAACCACTTCAGAGAGAGAACATGGACTACAGAGGGCAAAAAACGACAAGGGCTGCTGTTCAGAATTCAGCAGCCCGGATCATCACGAGAACCCCCTCCTTCCATCATATCACCCCCATCCTCCGACAGCTCCACTGGCTTCCTGTCAAACTTAGAATCAACTTTAAAATACTTCTCTATACATTCAAAGCCATCCATAACCTTGCGCCCCCCTATCTGTCAGATCTTCTTCAAATCTCCATTCCCTCTCGCTCACTCAGGTCCTCATCCTCCCTCCACCTTTTTCTACCCTCTGCCCGTCTCAGTACAATGGGGTGCAGAGCCTTCAGTCGCTCTGCCCCCAAACTCTGGAACTCACTTCCTCCCAACATTCGTAATATTGACTCTCTTTCCTTATTCAAAACCCAGCTCAAAACCCACCTATTCAGACTTGCCTACCCGCCTTAAATCTTTCTTTCTTTATTTATTATTTTATCTGTGTTTTACTATTGGTCTTGGCTGTACAGTGTCCTTGAGTGTTGTGAAAGGCGCTTACAAATGTGATGTATTATTATTATTATTATTAAGTTACATGAGCATCATTTTTATTCTTTAATCTTTGTTTTTTACATTATGCACCACTCTCATTTGTTGTGCAATAATCTAATTGTAACATGTATTTGTGACATATTTTGATGCATTTTTATGCTTTAGAAAACATTTATGTCTGAATTTTGGGGGGGCTTGGAACGGATTAGGGCATTTACAAGGAAAACGCGTCTCGTATTGCAAAATTTTCTAGTGAAAAAATGTCTCCCAGAACCAATTCATTTCATAAGTAGAGTTACCACTGGACTGTAATTGAATCAGGTTTGGACAAATATAACTGAATCGTCTTTACTTCGGTAAAGGCTAAATGTTTGCTAGCGCTCTTCCGAATGTGGAGAGAACGAACCAGGCAACAGTCGCAAAAACAAAGGGGGTAGAATAGCGAGCGTCCCATGCTCGCCGCCGCGGGCTGCATCCTCCACAGCGTGCTGACACAGTGCTTGACACACACTCTTAAAGAGGACTCCCACTCACACACACACACGCACACACACACACATCAGAGTTTGCGGAGTGGTTTATTTTCACTGCTCATCAGAGGAGGAGTGATGAGTGTTCCAGTGTGTGAGGGAAAAGTGAAGCCCTAGTCACTTTCCCGATGACTTGCTTTTAAAAGTACCGTATTTTCACGACTATAAGGCGCCATTAAAAGTCTTAAATTTTCTCCAAAATGGACAGGACGCCTTATGGTGCGGAGCGTCCTTTATATGCGCTGAGTTCCAAAATCTGACTGACAGCCGACACGCTGTTTATATAGAGAAAAGGCGGAAGTGACTGTGAAAGAAGTCGGCCAATCAGGGAAGGGTGGGCGTGTATATATACATAGAGAGAGAGAGAGAGAGAGAGAGAGAGAGAGAGAGAGAGAGAGAGAGAGAGAGAGAGAGGACAGACAAGCTAGTCCGCCAATGGTGAAGGGTGGGCGTGTAAGTGGACGCCTCAAGCCAGTACCAACACTTGTATAGCGTGTGGCAATGTGCATTGTTGCAAAACAACTCCGGTTTTGGTTTCTAAGAACCCCTGAAAATAAATTCGACAAAGAGACATGCCTACGAAGCTCAGTTAAAACTTAAAGCCACCGGTTATGCCTTTGGCATGCGTGCCCATCTCACAGCAGCGGTGAAAAATCAAGTCAAGCAAATGAACTCTGAGCTTGCCGTTATTCCCGGAGGCTTGACTAAAGAACTCCAACCGCTGGACATTGGCATCAACCGGGCGTTCAAAGTAAAGTTGCGAACAGCATGGGAACAATGATCGATGGCAAACACAACTTTACAAAGAGTGAGAGGCAGCGCTGGGCGAGTTACGCCACAATACGCAACAACGAGAGGGAACGCGGCGTTTTTGATGGATTACGGTACTTGCACAATTGTTCAATTCTTTCTACACACACACGCGCTGCCACCATGTTTCGCACTGTTCTTTACATTCAAATGTGGGAAAGCTTCACACGAGAGAAATGTTGACTTTGCTGTTGCTACTCCTTCTTTCCGCTCGGCAATGCGTAGCAACTCACACTAGCATGTGATGCATTCAATGACAACTGAGATGTGCAGTCCTCTGCTTCTGATACAGAGGATGAGGACTTTGATGGATTTCTGGGTGATGATTGATCGAAAAACGTGAGAACATTGTACGATGGCTAAATAAAATACACCCGAACTCAGTTCTGCTTTCGTTGCCTTTTTAAAAACGTGTTTTTATCTTATCTGTATGTCTTGGCATGCTACCGTATGCTTCAAGCTAACGTGTTAGAGTGTGCGCATGCATGCCGTATGTTTAAGCTGGCGTATGTTTTGCCACTGTAAAACTGCGGCTATTCGTACGATGCGTCCTGTGTATGTGTAAAATACAGAAATGTCACGCATTAATGAGACTGCGGCCATTAGTACGATGCGTCGAATAGTCGTGAAAATACGGTAACCAAGTTCAGATTACACGTGACTTTACTAGTTACATTCAGCAGATACCGACAACTGTGCTTTGCATAAAAATGAACCTCGGTTTTGCCACTTCATTGATCGGGCATTTTTACAAGTGACATTTAAGAATGAAGTTTGTTTTTATCCAAAGTAAAACTAAAGACAACTTTTTTGACTCACTTATAATTAAGTGAGCTACTTAAAAAAAGGGAGAGACAGTCTTTCTAGACTTCACTAAACATAAATAAAGGTTTAAAAAAAACTCAAGGCAATCTTTTTAACTTTACATGACAAAACGCGGCATTTATAATGTACAGTGCAGAGGTTGCGGGTTCAATCCCTGCTCCGGCCTTCCTGTGTGGAGTTTGCATGTTCTCCCTGGGCCTGCGTGGGTTTTCCCCGGGTGCTCCGGTTTCCTCCCACATTCCAAAAACATGCGTGGCAGGCTGATCGAACACACTAAATTGTCCCTAGGTGTGAGTGTGAGTGCGGATGGTTGTTCGTCTCTGTGTGCCCTGCAATTGGCTGCCAACCGGTTCAGGGTGTCCCCCGTCTACTGCCTGAAGACAGCTGGGAGAAGCTCCAGCCACCGGTGAGAATAAAGCAGATCTGAAAATTGATTGATTGATTGAATTGTGACATCTGAAAAGACATAGAAATGTGTCTTTGGGAGTGAATGTAGACAGAACAAGTTGATTGGTCAGTTGGTCGATCGTAAAAGTTTTTTGGTTAGGTAGGTAGGTAGAATAAGTTAGTGAGTTATGATCTGTAGGTTGTGAGGTTGATGGTAATGATGTGTAGAATATGGAATTTTGGTTGTGTTCATTATAGGCAGATGCACGATTACCAGTTTGTATCATTTCTTTGTGTCCTTTTAGCTTTTTCTCAAAGCTAAAATGATCCAAATTGTCTCGCGGTGCGCAATTGTCAGGCGGTGGCCCAGATGGTAATTTGCCGTTTTCTGACAGCGAGGTGGATCGCAGCGGCGTGGCGGAGCAAGCGAGGGGAAACACTTGAGCCAAAGAAACAAATCACAGCGGCTCAGCTCTCGTCAGTCAGTCTGCAGAGATTACGCGGGGAACCCCGCCGGATCCAACATGTGTGGGAGTACACACAAAAACTCCCACATAGCCCTCCCCCCACTCCAACACACACACATGCGTGGGCACACACAATGTCTACATAGAACAATCAGCACCATGCTGATTTGGACCGCAGGGCACAATTGCACACGCAGAGCTTCGGTGTTGTGCTGTACACGTTCTCCTGCAGCGATTCATCAGAGCTTTTTTTTTCCCTCGGCAGCGGTGGTTTTTAAAGTGGAGTATATGAACCATAACACAAATGTAAAGACGAAAACGGGTTTAATGAAGTGGAATTATTGTTTGTTTGGGACAAGTAAAAATTGTGTGCATTTAAGGCCCATATCCACGTGAGCAAGGTCAAGAACGTGGCAGGTTGTTGTGATCAGAGAAGCTAAGCTCTACTAGAAACATTCCATTTTGCCAGTGTAAGGGCCCCCACTACGCAAATGCTTGGTATATTTAAAACAACCATAGCTATGTCTTAGGGAAGTCTATTTAGCTTCTTGCTAAGCAAATACTGCAAAACACCTGAGGCGCGGGCGAATGAATATTATATGTTGCATTTTATAACCCTTTAAGCAAGATATATGAACACAAACATTGGAGCAACACATATCGACAGACAATAGTCACTGGAAAATAATGAATCGGCCGATTAATCCGTTGTTGGAATTTCATCTTGACCCATACTGGGATAAGTATCAGGCTAAAAAAAAAAATGTAATTAAAAAAATTTTTAGAACAGTGGTTCTTCATATTTTTGGAGGTACTGAACCCAACCAGTTAATATGCACATTCACTGGAGCAACACATATGAACAGACAATAGTCACTGGAAAATAATTAATCAGCCGATTAATCAGTTATTGGAATTTCATCTTGACCCATACTGGGATTAGCATCAGGCTAAAAAAAAAATGTTTTAATAAAAAAAAAAAAAATTTAGAACAGTGGTTCTTCATATTTTTGGAGTTACCGAACCCAACCAGTTAATATGCACATTCACCGAACCCTTCATGAGTGAAAAATAGAGATTTTTTTTTACAAATTCAAGATATTTAAAAAACGCATTTATTAAAAACAGAAAAATGTAAATAAAATTTCAAGAGATAAATATACTTTTTTTTCCAATCGTATGACATACTATCACGACAGTCACACGTTGACTACGAGGCGAAATAAATTTCCCACAGCACTGATTGGACAAGCAATGTCATGTGATCATCTGCAGTCAGTGATGGCGAAGCGGGCGTGTCATAACTAATGAACATGTTGAGTTGCGTGTGTCTTACCCTTCACGGCAGAGGCTCCGTCGAACCCCTGAGACCGACTCGCCCAACCCCTGGTTGAGAAACACTGGTTTCGAATTTTTGGAGGAGTATAAAGTTTGAGACACTTTCATATTTGTGAACGCTTTGTGGCTTTCCATTGACTTATATTTTATATTTATTCATAGCTCCGGACGAGTATATCGAGTATATGAGCACTCACGCCCATTTTTGCGTTGCCTTTGACTGACCCCGGGCAGAGTTATTTTGGGGAACAACTTTGGCATTGCGGTGTGCTTCTTTCTTCTCCTCTCGCCACGAGGAAGGAGGAAGCGGCCATAAATTTTCCTTCAACGCTCTGAATCTTAATTCGTTGCTTATCAGGAGATACGCGACCTCATTAACATTCGCCTTCATTCGCCATCGTCGTCCGCTTCCTCCAGCATTCATCCCGTCTCGCCATACGGACGCACTCGCCCTGCGCTCGCTTTCTTTATCTTTCCCTCCCTCCCTCCATCTCCCCCCCCCACCCCCTTCTTCTTCCCAGCACTCAGCATCCCCATTGAAAACAGTATCTAATCTGAAAGTTAACTTCAGTCTGTCATCCTCCCCGCTGTCCCACTTCACCGCACAAGCGTAGCAAACTCGCCGTCGCCGCCGCTCGTTTCCCCGACATCCGTGCCTCCCGTCGGCCCGCCCGAAGACCGACACCACGCAATTAAGATCGCTGTCCTCCCGTGAAATGACATTACGGAGTGTCAATCTCCGATGCTTTTTCCAGCGTGTGTCTCAGTGGCGTATTTGAGAGGTATGGAAGGAGGAGGGATCTTCTACCAGATGGATTGGAAACCAAAATAGATTTGGCTTGCTCGCAGACATGAAGAATTGCGGATCTGAGACGGAAGTCTAACCTAATCCTTTTTTTTCCAGCCCCTCTCTCTTTGCCTCTCTCTCCTATCACTTCTGTTCGGCGCTCGTTTGCGTTCTCTTGTCACTCACTCGGGTTTAATTCTCAAAGTCAAATTAGGCAATTCCGCCTCCTTAGCAATTGACTCGGTGTTCTGCTTCTATTTATACCCCCCCTCATCCCCCCCCCCCCCCCCCCACACACACACAAAATACGACCCCCCCCAACCCCCCCCCCCCTTCACCCGCCCCTGCAGGGTGCCGGTTGCACGGCTTTGGTGGTTGCCGTGGTAGCCAGGAAGCTGGAGCTGACCAAGGCCGAGAAGCACGTCCACAACTTCATGATGGACACGCAGCTCACCAAGAGGGTGAGCGTCATGAACAAAACTTATGTGCAATGTATATTCACGAATCTGTCCGCGAACTCAATGACGTGTCTCTCGAGTGAACGTCCTGAATGGAATCACTTGACGGAGCGTTTCGTTCCTCAACTGATGTCAGCCGCCACCCCGTTTGTCAGACGGGAGCGGAACTGCCGCTTTCTGTCACTTGCTCGTGAATCTTCGGCGAATGACGCAACCAGCGTGCGGGCCAACGGGGGGAGGGACTTTTGACATCTGAGCGAGCGTAACTTTAAGCGTTAATCGCCGACCAACGTGTATTATTCGGTGAACTCTCTGTTCCTGCTCGGAGTGGATTTTTAAGCGTTTCCTCCTCACAAGGATTCATTGGCATGCATTTCTCCAAGTTAACGGCTGATGCTGAGTCAAGCCACATGAGCGCGCGCGCACACACACACACACACACACACACACACAGACATCGCCATTTTCTTAACAGACTACGCACATAAAAGTAATGAGTGGAGGGAAGATGAGGGGGATGGCAAGTAGCGGGTAAATTAGTGTGTGGGGCTTCTTAAAGTCTGTTTGGCTCTGTTTTGCCATTGTTTCGAATGAATATAAAGTGATGGGAATACAAATGTATTATGTATAATAGAAACAGAATGTACACATAAATATCGTATTATTAGTATTATTATTCCTTCTGTGCCTCTACAACAATTATAACCAATTATATTTATGACACGCTTAACAACAAAAATGATTTTATGAGAGAGGCTCCGCTGAGTGACGTCAGTGACGGAAATGCCGAGTCGCCAGTCAGCCATCGTCATGCATTGTTGATTGTCCTGTTCACCGCTCCTTGCCGACGTTGTCGAGTTTTTCGGCAAAATGGCTCGGCGCTGCGTGCCGATGCACCGTTCACGTTCAGGCGAACGGCTGTTTGAGTGGTCCGAAAAGAAAAGACTAGGGCACGTAAATGGACCAGAAAATTGGAACGATACGGTTCGGTTCTCGCAAAGCGAATGAATTCCACGCCGGTGTCGATGAGCATTTTTTTGTTACAAGCACTGAGAAGACCTCCGCTTTCTCAACACGATTTGGAAAAAAATAATAATAATTCATTCACTCACTCATTTTCTGATCCGCTTATCCTCACGAGGGTCGCGGGGGTTGCTTGGTAGCCTATCCCAGCTGTCTTCGGGTAGTAGGCGGGGGACACCCTGAACCGGTTGCCGGCCAATCGCAGGGCACACGCAGATGAACGACCATCCACGCTCACACTCACACATAGGAACAATTTAGAGTGTTCAAACAGCCTGCCATGCATGTTTTCGAAAAGTGGGAGGAAACCGGAGTACCCGAAGAAAAGCCACGCAGGCCCGGAAAGAACATGAAAACTCCATACAGGAAAGCTGGAGCCGGGATCGAACCCACGACCTCTGCACTGTGAGGTTGACGACCTAACCACTGACCCAACGAGTCGCTTATTCATTTAAGCGGACAGCATGCAAACTCCACACAGGGGCCGCTGGACCACCGGGGCCACGTTTCTGAAAATATTGTGTGCCTCTGGATATAGCGTCTTTATTACCGATTTGTTTTATTGTTTATTGTATATGTTAAATTGCTCCATGTACAGCACTTTGTATGCCGCGATGGCTTTTTGAAAGTGCTCCATAAATGCAGCTGAGTTGAGTAATCCTGTACGAAAACATTCAAACTATATGAGTGCATGGTTGGAATCCTGTGTCATGGCTTGCAACTTACAATAACGTGCGGAGTGGCCGACCGCCCAACGTAACTACCTTGGCAATGACGATGTCGGACACCAACTCACTATAACGTGTACGCTCAGTGCTAGCGGGAATGCATGCACCAAGTAGGGAATCCCGTCATGCGCAATATACAGCAACGAATTGCAAACAATAATGCTAAGCTAATAACCGCAGCTTATCGTTCTTCCAATCCCGATGGGTCTCGCCTCCACTCCGACAGGCTTTGTACACATTCCACAGTCAGCCCCGCTATTGTTGTCTTGATGTGATATCACACTAGCAAGTTTGTCGCTCGTCAGAATCTCACTCCGGGAAAATGATTACTTTGTCCAATTTACAAAATAGAATTTTTGATTTTTATGCCCTATTCAGAAACAGAATCAAAATCATATTTATTGGCCAAGTATGAAGAACACACAAGGAATTTGTCTCCGGTATTTTGTTTTAATTACTTGACTTGTGACATAAAAATATTCCATTTGGGATTTTTCTAAAATGGCTTCACTCGTGACCTTTTATCGGATGATTAAATGGTGCACGGCATCTATTAGAGGCCATTACGCTAAGTGGATTTTAAACTTGTGGTATTTAAGTAATGCAAGCAGAGGCCGTGTGGTAAAGGGTGTTGGCATTTTCAAGCTGTAAAATTCCATTGCCAAAACAATCCCCTTTTTTTTGCGAATCGGTTTTCAGTTGAAAGGGGAGAGGACCGCATTTATCCCATTGAGGGATTTTCACGTCAGTCGGGGGTTGACAGCTTGTCCTTTTGCTGCGCCTCCTTTGCCCTCCATAATAACAGCATCCCGCTCGGCGTCGCCGTGACCGTGCCGTGTTATTCTACAGATTGGAAGCCAAAAAAAAAGGTTATCTCCTCTGAATTTGTCTCGCCAAATGTCGTACTGTCTTTCCATCACCGAGCTTTTCCCTCCGCCGTCCTCCAATTCTCCCACCCTGCTTCCACGAGTGCGACATTTGTCACATTTACTGTAAATTCCCGACCCTCTTTTTCAATCCGTCATCTTCTTTTCTTTTGCTTTTCTTTCTCGTGGCTCTTGCCATTTGGCCTCCCTTCCCTCGCTCTTCTGGGCCTTTTCTATTTTTCATACAATTGAAGGACCCACGTTTTAAAAATAGCAGCTAGTATCAAATATGTAGCGTACGTTATGGCAGCAGGGAATGTAGGAGGGAAGATCAATGACTTCATGTTCCTCAAAAGAGGATAAGTCGTTCGCAGGGTAGTCCTCTGGGCGTCCTTATGCCTCACAACGTGTTTGACGATTTGGACAGTGCTCACAAGGGAGTATTTGGTTCATTTCTTATTAACTCATTCAGTACCAGCCAATTCTAGACCAAGTCTGAAAAGACGTTTAAAAACGTCTTTGGGAGTGAATGAGTTAAATGTCAATCTTTTTTTTTTTTTTTAATTTTATTTTTTTTTGGGGGGGGTGAGCCCTTAGGATCATCTGTCATCTGCTGCTGGAGATTAAACAGTGAATAGACAAAAAAAAATCCCCCCCCCCAGAGCCATATTTATTGTACATTATGTGTGGGCTTTTTAGGAACTATTTTAAAAAAATACACACACACCATCACCCTGAGATCTGCTTCTCCGGCCTTTTCCGCATTGACTTCTAAAGTATCTTTGCTTGTATATTGAATGTCCCCCCCCCCCAGGCCCCCAATCCCAACAGAAATGTCATACAATTTGAAAAGTGACGTGATCTCAATTAACACACTCAACGTGCAGCGCGCACAATGACATTTCCTCACAGGGTCTTTGGGTTTACGCGGCGGTAATTGTCTCCTGCCCTCGATTACTGAGCAACTCATGATTGAAGCTGTTGAACGCATATTGATTTACATGCACCCGGGCCTTTCTCCGTCTTATGGGCCAGCAACGCGAGAACACAATCACTCAAGTCCATAATGATGAATAATACAACAATAGACTCCGCCTGACATCCTGTCCATCTTGCCGACGTTGTACATACACTCGGGGAAAACGGAATTACACCGAGACACGTGCCATCCACTTCAGTGGCACGATGTCCCCCCTTTAAATAGGCGAGCAAGAATGGATTGCCAATTAGTGGAGAGCGCGACCGGTGGACCGCGTCGATAGTCGCCGCGGGTTTGTGTGTGTGTCATGAAAAAGTGTTCTTAGTGAGCTTGCTCAGCTTTGTTTTAATTTGTAAAGCCCGGCGAGGACGGGTTTTGGACACAAAAATTTGAATGTGTACTCACAGCGATGGAGTGCAGCAAATTCTGCATAACACTCGTCTAGACGTGCATAAGATTTGAGTAAGATTTCATCGATATAATCACATTGTCGCCACTCCGATCAACTGCGAGCCATCATGACATCACAGTAAGGGCTGATGAACGCCGAGGCTTAATCGGTGATGAGCTAACACCGAGAGCACAGGGTTAATTTCAGTTCAGCTGAGTGTTCCTCTCCCCGTAATAGGATTTAAGATCTTAATTGATAATAGTTAGCGTAACCCCTGAGTCGATGGTGTGTGAGGTTTTAATTGCTCATGTGAGATGTCAGGACTAGCATCAAAGGTTTTATCTAAATTGCTGCAGGCGCTTAACTCGGCGCTCCGCTTTTTGCAGCGAGCTGAACACGTTCGTGGTGGATGATGGAAAAATCGCAGGTGCTAAAATCTCAATTAAAAGCAGAAGCAAGACACAAATGTCTGCATTTTTTTTTTAATGGCAGCACTTTAGTCATAATTTTTTTTTTTTTTTTTAATGATCTCATATCTTGTCGGGCCAAACTTGCACTCGATTTTGGCCCCCATTCTGTAGCACCGGCTAATTCATTGACTCGTGCTGCAGCCAAAGAGAATATGCTGCAAGATCGCTCACTGTTTGCGCCATGAGCCGATTGGGAACAGCCCATTCCCCAGAGATCCCGGGCTCTCTTCCACTCCAAAAGAAAACAAAGAGCCCTCCATTGAGCCAAGCTGTCCGCCAAGGCCGAACACCTTGTGTGCCGGAGGTGGTGATAATTTAAATAGACGTGATGGAAAACTGACTTTTTAATTGCCTGTGCGCACAAATGGTGTCTCTGGAGTACCCCGCCACCAATCAAGTATCAAATGAGGCAACCGAGTATTTTTATGTGCGCCGCCTTACGCCAAATAAACGAAATGACTTTGCAGCAATGTAGGTGAAGATCTGCCTTTTTTGTTTGTGCCACAAGGTAAATGAACTACAGTGGCTCCTCTTCTTTCGAATGTATCTTCATACGAACTTTTCAAGTTACAAAATGCCTAAACAGGAAAATATTGCCTCTTGTTACGAAACAAATTTCAAGATACTGTGGTATATGGTGTTTGCTGCTTCGCTGGTCTTCAGAAAACACTCGGTGATCGGTAGCTGTTTCCCGACGAATGAGCATTTCAGGGACCACGGCTGATTGGGAAAAGATTTTATTCTACCAATGTCAGAGTGGAATCGATTCTGGCTCCTGTGAGTCTCCGATTTTCTCAGGCCGCCCCGAAGAAACACATTCATGAGATTATATAGAGACAATATGATAATGAGAGGCGGGGAGGTACGCCTCCCATGCAAATCCCGAAACAAAGAAAGTAACATGTCATCTGTCCCGGTGTGGCCGGAGGAGACCAAAGGTTATGAGAACCAACTGCAAAAACATGTCCCGTGGAGGGGGCCCCATATGTGGTGGGGGCCGAGGGCACTTGAGAGCCTTCAGGGACTTTTATGAGGAAGTGGAGGCAATAAAAACCCTTGGGGGGCTGTTAATTAACCAAAGGGAAATTAGGGCCCAGACATCACAACACACTCTTTGTTCCAAGTACAAGCAGATGTTCAGGACAGAGACTAGTGTCAATGGTTCTCACAGCAAGATGAAATTCACCAACAATGTTCTACTACTACTTCTAGCGGAATAATTCCTTAACAGTGATGGACGGCAACAGCCACAATACCTTATTATAGGATTGCACACATTGCTGAAACTGAATTCTCCCTGACCCACAAATATAGAATAGAATCGTGTCACTGACGCCAGGTGGACATTCTAAGGCCACCTACAGGAATAGAGAGGGAATTCCAAATTACACTTCATTCCCCCCTTCCGGGACAAAGTAGTAGTCCCGGAAACGGTCTAACAAAAGATACCATCGGTAAAGGTCCAAACATCTTTCCCCAATCAAATTTTATATATGTTCACGTCTACAATTTGGCCTAAAATCTTCAGCCTAAACCACGCTCAAGGCATGCTACTTAAGGTTATTTTAACTAGGAAAGCTCAAACTATTTAGTTAGCCAATTGCTCCCTGACAACAATCTGAGGCCTCTCAGGTACCACAAGCAGAGAAAATTGAAGTCCGCATAATTCAAACGACGATACCACCCCCCTTAGGTAATACCCTTACAACGGTGACAAATTGCAAAGTAATGAATTTGGTGTGGCCCGTTAGAAGCCCCAAAAAGCTGCCGGCCCCTCCTCAAGAAAAAAACCTCGCCAGTCTAATGACAAGGAAAAAGAGGAAGGCCCTTTCTACCATTCCCAGTGGTTCCCTTCACCCGGTGTCAACCAGGTGTAAGGAGCCCTGGCACATTACAATCCACAAAACAGTATGAGCTCACCAAACAGTGAAATTGTACCGTTACATGATCAGCCGGCCAGCAGGTAACAAAATGAGGTAAAAATACTGGAATAAACAATGAGGTATATAGTAATGAGATATCAAAACATGCTATCAAAACAAGCCCCCGAAACGACGCCCCCCTTCTTCATGTGTATGTGCGTGCCGAGGCAGAGTCCATTCCCCGAATCTTCAGCGATGGACCGTGCTGGGTATCACTGCCCAGGGCCTGCTGTCCATACAAAGTCCTTATGTCCAGGTCACTGTCCATAGAGTCCCTTGCACGGCCCCGGTCAGCATCCAGAGGTTCTGGAACGAATAAGAGCTCCTGCCAGTATCGCGTGATGACAATGGCACTCAACGCAAAACACATGCAACTTTTGACACAATAACGATGGTAAACTGGTCGCGGGCCGGACAACGACATATGGTGGATCACATTCCAGTAGGATCATGCAACACATCACACAAACAGGAAAATAAAAACCCGAGGAAGTGGCGCTACGCCGATGTTCCCACCCCTTCATCCCCTAACTTTGGGTTTTCATTTTCGTGTATAGCTCTATTTTTTGTATTTTTCTGATATCAATTCTCCTCTCACATGCACTCCCCTTATCATTTTATTATGTTTAATCCGAGTACCTGTCAGTCACTATCATTTCACCAGAGTAAGTCGACTCAGTCTTACGGTCGATCGGGAGCAGCGGCATCTGGGTCTGGTCCCTTGGCATTACCACGCCTATCCACCGTAATATCATGGCCTTTGCGCCAGTCATTATCACAGTGCAAAAACAAAGCATCACACATAGTGATATTCCGAGCGCCCCCAACACCTGCGCCACTATCGTCCCTATAGGTCCCAGTCTATCCTGTATCCAGCTGGTTGCTGACCAACCAGCTCCCTCAGACGGCCCAAAAGAATCTCGAATGACTTTAAGCGCGTCGATGATACTGGTAATGTTGTCGGTGTTATCAGGGATCAAAGTGTAGCAGGCGTCATCCGTCAAGTTTAGGGCTATGCACAACCCCCCTTGCCTCGCCAAGATATAATCCAAAGCCATGTCATGTTTCCTGCCCATTCATCAACCTCCGGTAGTGCCAAAGCATCGAACCCATAAGCCTTCCAAACAGCTTCCCGTCTTGCCATAGCATGCAAATTGGTTCGCACCTCCGCCGGGGACCAGTCCGAGTCCGCAAACGCTTCGTGGACAGGTCCTGGAACGTCAGGCGTCGGCTTTACCGCCTCCGCCGTTGTCATGCGCGTCCCCGACGCGGCCAGCTGCGTTTCAATGTTGTCGCCACTCGTTGTCATGGATACACTGTCAATTTTGATTGTGTCTGCCTTCTCCGTCTTAACATACTCAGTGGCTGGGCTGTCTGGTTGTTCGTCATCAATTTCATTTTTCTCCGTCAATGTCACGAAAGTAACACTGTCTACTGTAGTTTGGTCGCCCATGCGTTCTGCTTTTCCCACTCCCATTTTGAAACAGGTACACGTATAGTTTCCGAAATCACTCATGCCAATTTTTGTCAGAAATAGAGCGCAATCTCCTAACACCTCAAATCGCCTATATGTATTTAGTAACAGTACATTGTCCCCATATGTACGCTGGGCCAGGGCAAGGGTGTTACCGGTGTTGTCTTCCCATTTGGCTGTGTGTCTGCACAGGGACCTTCCTGCCCTTGCGCAACTACATGGCAGTATGACAGCACTTCCCAACACTCCCTCAACATTGCTCGATGTAACGCTGCGACCGGACTCTGTGGCGGACTGGGCGTCCGTCACTGGGTCCTGTTGGGTGACCGTGTCCCTTGGGGACACCATCTCCGGTGGTAGTTGGCTCGGTGTCGCTGTGTTGGGGAGAGCCACCTGTATCTGGGGAGGGCGCGTTGTCGAGATTGACATTGTCGAACTGTTGGCTTCCTTGATCGTCGGCTGTGCCGCCCCCGATGTCCTCAGGAACAGATACAGCAGACACGTTATCCACCACAGTTCGACCTTGCCCGTCTTCCTCCCGATCTGGGCCCCTGGGCGACTCTTGTTCTGGCAGTTGTTCGGAGTTCTCGCAGCCGCGACTCCCCCTTTGGGGTTCTCCATCTTTGGGCACCTTGACGCAGTGTGTCAGATGGACCCAGGTAGGCGACCCTTTCACTTGCACCGCTGTTCCGGTACAGCGGACAACTTCAAATGGCCCCTGCCGTCTTTCGTTGTACCACTTGCGGCGGAACACTTTCACATACACCTTGTCTCCTGGCTGAACCGTGTCTTTAGTATTTGCTTCGAGTCTCTCTTGTGTTTCTTCTTGTTTCTGCCTGTCAACAACATAGGTGGAGATATTCCTATGTATCTTGGTTAAATGTTTGACATAGGCTTTCATTTCGTCCTCCAAAATTGACAGGCTTGGGCCTTTCCCACTGGTACGCAAACACGGCGAAGGCATGCGTCTACCGGTTACCCATTCATGTGGGGTCAAATGCAAATCGCGCAGTTCACTCGACCGGCAAACCATCAGTGCCAGTGGTAAGGCAGCTATCCAATTCAAGCCTGTATGTTGGCAAATTTTGGAAATTCGATTTTTTTATGACGCCGTTCATTTTTTCACAAATGCCTTGGCTTTGTGGATGATACACTGCTCCGAGTCGCTGTTTAATTCCCAATTTTTGCATTATGATTTTGACCGTTTTATCCACAAACTCTCTCCCGTTATCTGAAGAAATCCTATCCGGCAGACCCCATCTGCTGATAACTTCGCGGCACAGAAACTTGGCCACAGACTGAGCATCTTTCCGTTTAGTTGGCCAGGCCTCCGGCCATCTTGAAAACCGGTCTACGACCACCAACATATATCTTTTCCCTTCGACAGGTTGTATCATGTCGACAAAATCCACCACTAGTTCTCTCATGGGGCCATTAGGAGTCGGGATATAACCCGTGGGGGTGGCTACCCCTCTTCTCACATTGTTTTTCAAACAGATTGCACATTTTCCAATTACCTGGTCGATTTGTTCGAGCAAATATGGCGCCCAAAACCCGTATTCTGCGGTTATTTTTCTCTTTACCTCCCCCCTTGACACATGGGCCAACCCATGTGCCTCTTGGATTAATAGTCCCAGCAAATCCGACGGCGCCACTACCAGACCTTCGTGATTTCTCCACAGTCCAGTAGGGTCTTGACTCGCCCCCCTTTACTCCCAAAGGTGTTTATCCATCGGGTTAACGGCTGCCTGCATTAAGATTACATCTCTGAGTGTGACCCTGTCTTCGAGATCGACCTCATGCGTAACCAACAAAACTTTCCCTTTCTGGCTGCCTTTCGTGACAGCCCTGGCTGCTTCGTCCGCCACTCTATTTCCCTGCGTGACTCTGGATGCATCGGACTTGTGGGCAGCACATTTTGCAATGGCTATTTCTCTAGGTTTCATCATGGCCACCAGCAGCTTCATTATCTGCGCATGATGCTGGATGGGGGAACCGTCAGTCTTCTTGAACCCCCGATTCCTCCACACAGCACCGAACAGGTGGCACACGCTATGCGCATATGCCGAATCTGTGTAGATTGTCACTCTTTTCCCTTCTGCGAGCAGGCATGCTTCTGTTAACCCCACCAGTTCAGCAAGTTGGGCCGAGGCCGGTTGTGGCACCACTTCGGCTTTTGATCGTTACAAACTCAGGCCATCACCATCTGAGTTTTTGATATAAGCCTCTGATACGTTGGTTCGAGCTTACCTTGAATTGCAGATGAAAAAAAACCATGCCTCCCGAATTGGAGTCTTCAATTTAGTTGCTGACAGGACTGGGCGTCCATCAATTTCATGCCGATACAAACCAGTCTCATCCCTGGCCACCCGGTTAGTTCTTCTCCTCCGGGATACCCTCTCTTGGTCTGAAATAAGGTTGTTAGTTTGGAAAACATACAACTTCCCATTTTTGATTCCACTTCCATCACTAAAGATCAAGTCGTCTTCTGCAGTCTCTTTAGTCATCTAGTCTGCTTTGTCATTTTTTTCATTTTGTCTTTTACGTGGGAAAGTCCTTCTAATATGTGCCCTGCATTTAATAACTACTTCTTTTGGTTTTAGCAGAGCCTCTCTAAGTTTTTTGTTTCTTTGTTTTTTCTTCACTATGTTGAATCGATGTTCCTGTGGCAGTTTTTGAAATTTTTTATTGTAAACATTTGCGTCATGCTGCCGCATATCTGATGCATGCTGAATATTTTTGTTCAATTGGGTCCAATTGCCTGCTGACGTATGTCAAAATTCATCAAAATTAGTCTTTTACTTCCCTGTTGTTCACGTTCCCCTCTCTTTTCTGAAAAAGAACTACAGAAACAGAACCTTCTTTTTCAGAAACATCTAAGTAAATCAGCTAGACCAGGCTGCACAAAAGAAACCGGCATCGCTGTACCTTCTGATGTGTTCAGTCTCCCCAAAAATATAAAGGCAGTGCGCATTGCAATTTTTCCGTGCGATAGTTTGAAACCGCAAAAAGCCAAACGTCAAAGGAGCCACCTTGCGGCTTCCAAACAGCAAATCTTAGATGATGCATCGATAAGAACATTACCATGCCGAATATGTACAACGCCATCCATGGGTCGGAAAGAGTAGAGTAGCTGTTTAAGCACTTGGATAAAAATTCCAGAAGACAAAATCGAATACGTGGGGCAACCGAGTGTGGTAAAATTTAACTCCAAGGTGAGAGAATGAGAAAATTCCCTATACGATTCTGAAAGTGGTATATGGAAAAAACTTGGCTAAATTGACTACAAAAAAGGTGTACGAATGAGAATTTTTGGATATTTGAGTAGACGGCAAAAAGTATGAGCAGCGCGGCCATGTCAGGCCTAGATACCAGTCAATGAGATGAGATCCTCTGACAGGTCCACTCTGGCTGCCACACCCTTCAGGACCTACAATAATTGAGGAGGAGGGAACATTAAACAAATTGCCTTGTGTTTCACCCAACCAGGCCATGCGATAAATTTCAATCTCTAGTTTGTCAAAAGCATTGTGCAGTGGGAAGGACCGATCAGCGGATGGTAAGGTCATATGGAGGAAGTCTAAGGAGACCAAAGCCGATACTGTTGGAAGACAGAGTTCTGTGGTGGGTCATCGGCTGACTTTAGCAACAGTCAGCCTTGCATCAGCAGGCATTGGGAGCAAGTGTGGTCCAGCATGTCCAAGTTCATGACAGTCTTTCAGTGAGGCCAGCAGTGATCCCTATTGTTGGGGAGTCAGGTACCCATGGAGCAGATGGGTATTGTCCATGTGGGGGTGCCGTATCCTGTCATTGTTGTTGGTTTTGCGGAGGAGGAGTCAGAGCTTGTTGATCATAGCCTGATTGATGAACAGGTGGGTGCCGGCGGCGCGGGCATTTCCTTGTCCAATGATTCACATCACCACAAATGAAACAGCCAGCTTGGCTCCCGTGACTTCCTCGTCCACGCCCACCTTCCCGTCTCAGACCTCCCCCCAGCCATGCGTCTCGGCCCTGCCTTGTCGGCAGGCCGTAATGTTGAGGTGTGGCTTGGAGCTGCGGTGTGGGTGTGATCAGCCGTGGTGGAGCCTGTTGAGAGACACTGATTGACATTTGATTAGATCTCCCAAGTTTCTCTTTTTTGCATGCATTACTGGAGGCTCTCTTAGCCTCTTGTACTTGTGAATTCAAAAAGTCGTTTTGTAGCTTGGATGTTTTCTCAGTCTCTTCCTCGGCTCTCATTCGAGATTGTTGCACATAATACAGGAAATGAGTTCGCCAATTCACGTCATCTGAAGTGGGGAGAGTGGGAGAGTTAGTCATCATTTTCTGCACATCAGACGGACAACCCCCCAGCACTGCTTGCCTGTCACCCAAGCATCCATACAATTAACCAAATACGTCATTGGGTGAACCTCAGATAGCTATTCAAACGCCAATTGTTGTGAAGGACCCAATGTTGTTGGATAAATGGAACTCAGCGCGTCTGATTGTCTATCATTCAACCTAGTCAATTTGCAAGAGGCTATTCCTTCTAATAGGTCCATAATCTCTTTGGGTAAATACTTACTCTTAAGCCAGTCTATTGCTCCCAACTGTATGTCCTAGTCAATTTTGGGCAAATCCAGCAATATTTGCCTCGTCAATTCAGTCTCCTTAGTTACAAAAGTGGTCGCATCCCAAACACTCATGCTTTCATTATCCTGTTTAATTTGCATACATTTTTCTACTTTTACCAATTGTTTATGAACCACCCTGGGCAGATCAGGGGGAAGCTTGGCACCCAAGGGATTCGGGTGGGGGCCAGTAAAACGGCTAGTATGTGTTATCCCCCTTCCTGTAGGTTTGTGCTTACAGACTTGCCTGTGGAGCCTACACAATGATTAAAGTGCCCCTCTGTTAAGACGTTTATATATATATTTTTTTAATTCACTCAATATCTTTAACCCTCACAACAGTGTCTGCGATTGTCATGAATATAGACACATTTTCGTGTGTGTGGTGAGCTCAGGTCTCTCTGCCTGCAGATTGACCATCCGCTCCAATTTCTTCTGCCTTGTCTATGTACAAGTGACCACTCGGCGCTTGTAGTGAGGTCATAATTTTAGCGCTCGTCACCTCATGCGGTGAAGGAGGCATCCTCGCTGCCTTGTTTATCATAACTTTGTCGAGTTACTTTGGTTATATATTTTTTCTTTTTCCAATGTCGAAGGCAGTGTTCAAACTACCCATGAAATGCAATATGTAGAAGAACCTCTACTTGTCAACTTGACCCTCTCTTTTCCCCTCGCATATCAACCACATCATATTATCATCTTAGAAACACCCACCGGCTCCGCTCTTTTCTCACTCCTCACATTCAAAGCCATCCATAACCTAGCCCCTCCATACCTACCTGACCTCATCCACATTCCTACACTTGTCCGCTCTTTTCGTTCCTACTCCTCTCTCCTTCTCTCTGCCTCCCCTGCTCGTCTCGTCACCATGGGAAACAGAGCCTTCAGTCGATCTGCTCCCCGCTGACCTTCGTAATACAGACTCATTAACACATTTTAAATTCCGCCTCAAAACACATCTGTTTGGACAAGCCTATTCACTCGTACCATAAAGCCATTATTCTTTCTGTTGTTGTATTTTTTCTTATTTTATTTGATGTTGATCTTAACATTGTATTCGTGATTTTGACTGCTTGTTGTAAGGTGTCCTTCAGTTCATAGAAAGACCCCCACAAATAAAATGTATTATTATTATTATTATATTATTATAGCTCAAATTGAATACACTTAGTTTTTTCTTTTTATATTTCAAACTATTGTCTTTAATTTAAATTAACAAGTCGGGCTTTTCTGCAACTCCAATTTCTCATTGCTCCCAGAGGGTCTAGGGGGCGCCAGCTGACCCTCGTATTATTTATGAGGGGCCACACTCTTTCTTGAGATGCATACATGCACATCTATATTAGTGTCGTTAGGTAGCATTCCCGTGCTTCTTGTTTCTTGTTAGACAGCTGTGGCACATTCATTCTCCTGGGTTTCAGTTACCTCAGGACCTCCACAGTTGATCATGCATTCTTTTGCTCCTTCAGCATGCCGTCCCCCATCATCCAGTCACATTTTCTCGCTACCAGCAAGGTCGGCCCCAAAATGGGCCCAACTCTGGTCCCACGCCCCGCCCCCACGTCACCCACACGGGGAGTGCCTAGCCTTGAAACACGGTGGGCAGGTACAGGTTGGCCAGTCCCTGTCCCGCCCCCGAAGCCAGATTCCCCTCCCCGAGCGGGCACCGCAGGCGGGCATGCGCCCCAGAGCACCGAGAAGCACAATATCCTATCCATTCCATTCGTTTCTTCTACAAGCACGCTCACTCACTCGCACTCAAGAGCACACACACACTTACTCACGATCGCGCACACGCGCACACACGCACGCTCACCTACACACACCCATGGGTACACTCACACACACACATACACAGGGATCCCACACGTCTCTGCACGCACAGACACTCACAAACAAAGAAGACAGACACTCACAAACAAAGAAGACAGACACTCACAAACAAAGAAGACAGAGCAGGATTCGAATCCATTCCACGTTTTGCTGTTTGCCAACTGCGGCTATGCAGTTTGTTGTTTAACAGTGCAGATATGCACTGACAAATACGCACGTCTTACTTAACTTTCGTTTCGTTTCGTTTCTAATAGCGCTTTATATTTTCCCCTTTATTTTCTGCAGAATTTAACTTAAGTGTGTACACAAAATACTTTTTTCCCCAGGTATACCACTCCTTGCATTCCAGAGGCCTCATTGCCACGTTTTCCCTTTTTCACACAGAGGGATTTTCTCTACACACACAAGCCGTCCAGCACCTATTTCCCAAACGCGGTCTGTACAGGCTCAAATTTATCAAACTTTGACAGATGTGTATGCTGTTATGACACGTCCCCATAGAGGAATCGAACCGCAAGCAGATCGTATCAGCTCAATCAATATTCAAAAACCGCCAGTCCTTCGTTTTACCTGGGGGCCTCTTACACCAGCATTTAAATTGACAAGCCTTATAACTCACATACACCTCTAATTCGATCAGTGCCCAAACGACGTGGCTTCGCGCGCATCATTCTCTTCGGCCCACATGTCTGTGGCTGGCCGTATATTTCCTCGGCCCACATTCCGTGGCTGGCCGTCTATTTCTTCGGCCCACATTCCGTGGCTGGCCGTCTATTTCTTCGGCCCACATTCCGTGGCTGGCCGTCTATTTCTTCGGCCCACATTCCGTGGCTGGCCGTCTCTCACACTTCACGGTACGGATGCCAAGGTTGCGCTCGTTCCTATTAGCCAAACGCGGTCGACGCAACCTCCCTTTTGCGCTGGACTTTGGCAGGGACTAGGCTCCCACCGGACATCTCCGTTTGGGTTCACCCATCTCTTGTCGCAGCATAGTTCAATCGTACCCGTGTTTCCGCCACAATCACACAGCTAAAATTTCGATCCTCTGCGGGACCACTGAAACGACTAATTTCCACGTCCACGTTTTATGGGACTTCCTACTATTTTCTTCTCGTTTATCATTCACACCAGACATGTCACGCATACAATTCCCAAAACGTTTTGTTACTGTTCCCTTTTTATTTATTGTTTTTTATTTATTTTCCTGTTTTTATTTATTGTTTTTTATTTATTTTTCCTGTTTTTATTTTTACTTTTCTTTCGCTGTCTCTATTTGGGGCCACTCCCCCTTCAATAGTCGCATTATGACGGCTTTTGACTAGGAGAGACAACTTTCCCTGGAGCCCGCCGTGGCCCCATCAGATCCGCTTAACTGTCCTCCGTGCGGGGGACAACGTTCCCTCCCCCCCTTTCCAAGAGCGAGCATGCTGCGGCGACTTTGAGTGCAAGCAACTCACCTCACAACAGGTCGTCGGCTGGCCGCTGGATGCTCGCGGAGAGAGCGGACGGGACGGTCCCCTGGAGAACACGAATCCTGTTCGTGACGCCAAAAATGTGGTATATGGTGTTTGCTGCTTCGCTGGTCTTCAGAAAACACTCGGTGATCGGTAGCTGTTTCCCGACGAATGAGCATTTCAGGGACCACGGCTGATTGGGAAAAGATTTTATTCTACCGATGTCAGAGTGGAATCGATTCTGGCTCCTGTGAGTCTCCGATTTTCTCAGGCCGCCCCGAAGAAACACATTCATGAGATTATATAGAGACAATATGATAATGAGAGGCGGGGAGGTACGCCTCCCATGCAAATCCCGAAACAAAGAAAGTAACATGTCATCTGTCCCGGTGTGGCCGGAGGAGACCAAAGGTTATGAGAACCAACTGCAAAAACATGTCCCGTGGAGGGGGCCCCATATGTGGTGGGGGCCGAGGGCACTTGAGAGCCTTCAGGGACTTTTATGAGGAAGTGGAGGCAATAAAAACCCTTGGGGGGCTGTTAATTAACCAAAGGGAAATTAGGGCCCAGACATCACAACACACTCTTTGTTCCAAGTACAAGCAGATGTTCAGGACAGAGACTAGTGTCAATGGTTCTCACAGCAAGATGAAATTCACCAACAATGTTCTACTACTACTTCTAGCGGAATAATTCCTTAACAGTGATGGACGGCAACAGCCACAATACCTTATTATAGGATTGCACACATTGCTGAAACTGAATTCTCCCTGACCCACAAATATAGAATAGAATCGTGTCACTGACGCCAGGTGGACATTCTAAGGCCACCTACAGGAATAGAGAGGGAATTCCAAATTACACTTCAATACAAAAGGTAAAAATAGTCTGGCCCGCTACTCGCATAGTTTCCTGAACGCAACATACTCATAGCTGCTCTGCCAAGCATCATCCTGGCACCCCATTGCTTAAGAGGGACTTCTACCGTACGTGTCTGTGTATGTAGAAGGTGTTCCAATAGTTTTACGTAAAAGTGTTGACCAGTCGGGCGATCGCTCACTAAGCTGAGGTTTGCCATGGACATTTTCGAAGGATTGTTAAGTCGACAAAAGCAAACATCCTTGGATCACTTATTTACCAAACGCCAGGCAAAAACAACTTCTGAGAGAGAACATGAACTAAAGAGGGCAAAAAACAACAAGGACGCAGTTAAAAGTTTAATGACCAGCATTTTTATTCTTCGTTTTTGTTTTTACATTATGCACAATTGTCATTTATTGTGCAATGATCTAAGTGTAACGTGTATTTGTTACATATTTTGTTGCATTTTTATGCTTTAGAAAACATTTATGTCTGAATTTTGGGGGAGGCTTGGAACGGATTAGGGCATTAACATGGAAAACGCGTCTCGTATTGCAAACTTTTCTAGTTCAGAAATTTCTTCCAGAACCAATTAATTTCGTAAGTAGAGGTACCACTGTAAATGTAATCACTGTCATGTCAGTGGCAAAAGACACGCAGGGCTGCGATGTTGTTGCATGCGCAGAATGGGGAACAGCGTTATCAGCGTTGGCAGCCAGGAACATTGCCACAAGAGCAAACACATATGAACTTTACCAACCAGCTAACGTACAAAAAGGTGACACATTTCTCGGCTCAGGCCCTTCTGTGCAGGATTTGCATGTTCTCCATTTGTTGTTCTTGTTGTCGTTGTTGACTTATCGAGGGTTTTTTTTTTTTGGTTTTGTTTTTTTTCTAATGGGATTTAATGCTAAATGTAAATGTACATAAATTCAACATGACATAACATACAGTGTTAACCATTCATTCATTCTTCCGAGCCACTTGATCCTCTCGAGGGTTGCGGGGGTGCTGGAGCCTATCCCAGCTGTCTTCGGGCAGTAGGCGGGGGACACCCTGAATCGGTTGCCAGCCAATCGCAGGGCACACAGAAACGAACAACCATTCGCACACACACTCACACGTAGGGACAATTTAGAGTGTTCAATCAGCCTGCCATGCATGTTTTTGGAATGTGGGAGGAAACCGGAGCACCCGGAGAAAACCCACGCAGGCCCGGGGAGAACATGCAAACTCCACACAGGGAAGCCGGAGCTGGAATGTGTTAACCATAAAAGAAAAAAAAAATCGAAAAAATTAAATAAGGACTACACCATCCCCACTCCTGATCATTCTTTCAGAAAATCGATGCTCTCTGAGATGGGGGGGGGGGTTTTCAATTTACTGAAATAATTTGTTGAAGGCCAGGTTAATACGCAGTCCCAGTTTGTTCAAGCAATCTCCTTTTCACAATGCTTGTCATTATGTTTCTTGTCGCACATAATGTACCTGTTGACAAAGCCAAGTCAGGCAAAACCAGCAGCGCTGTCGCCAAGGCAACGTCAAGGTTTCATTTGTTTTCTTTATAACGTCATGAGCAATCCAATTCTTTAATTTCCTTAAACGGGTTCGGAGCAATTATTTTTACAGTCTATTCGATTTTTAGAATGAAAAGATTCTAAGCCCATGACAAAATTCCAACTTGCCTCGTCTTTTTTTATTCCGACGTGCTGCTGGATACAAAAACTCGTTTTAGCAGCAGCGTGAGCTTCAACGAGCCTCCTGATTGGCTATCGTTCCGTTTCACGTCGCTATCGCGGGTCCATGGCGCGACCACACAACCATTTGCACTCATAATAAACGGGCTTAAAATTTCCGATTATTGACCCAAAACAGACTCAGGGGTATGAGGAAATCACTTTCAACACATCCCACACCACCGGATAATCACTCAGTATTTTGTTTTTGACACATCCGACGATCACACCAATGATGACTTGTAATCCTAAGAGTGGAAAACTTCTCAAAACTGGACCGATAGTCATTAAGCTCACTTTTTCCCTGTTTGCATCATTGATTGTGGCGGCGTCATGAAAAATCTAAAGAAAAAGCTAGACACACAGACGATATGTTCCCCAATAGCATACGGCGTTATCCGAGCACAAATTTTACGTTTTTCATTGAAATCATCGCAAGTTAGCTTTCGAGGTCCTTTATTGGCAAATGTAGTCACTCAATTCGTAAGTCAACGTACCACTGTAGTTTCCGGAAACATTTTGGCAAAGGAGCTCTGACTACTTCAATCCAGCTCCGAGCATGCGGATACCACGAAAACACACCGCGCTGCCTTTTTGTTGTTTTGGGGGAGTGGACATCAAAATCTTCCGTGTCATTGTTTGCTGGGAAAGTCAAACCCGAGAGTCGACACGTGTCCAGTCGGCACATGGAGGAACAGGGTGGGCACTTGTCGCCAAGGTGACCGCTCTCTTTGTTTATATTTTTGTCCCCTCCACCTAATCACCTATTTTACACACACACACACACACACACACACACACACACACACACACACACACACACACACAGACACACGCAGGTCATTAAGGCAGTAAGGGGCAGGCAGCCACCGTCGCGGTGATGAGTGATTGATTAATCCTTCACAATATGGCAACCTCTCAACGCCGCTTGTTGTAACATATTTCCCGTGTGCCTGACATAAGGTGCACCATTCGCGGGATGCAACGGAACACCTTTGGCCCAGATGGCAGCAACACAGCTCCCCATGAACAAAACATATGCCGCCACTACTGCTGACATAAAAAGCCCGCATTCCATTTTTTCAAATGCCACTTATTTGTGATATAAAAAAAATTGGACTCCGATTTTCTTTTTTACGTATTTCTACTATTAATGTGATGAAATTCTGGCCCCCCCAAAAAAATTCTACCTTGGTTTCATCAGAGCCATACACACATTTTCCCCACATTTCAAGTGTGACATCATAAAATGTAGTTGGGCTTGGATTTTCACAAAATGTAGTTGGCAAAATACTACACCATGGAAATTCAGGTCATTATCAAACTGTCTCGAGATTAACCGCCCACGAACGTCTGCTGGGTCCTTGACGTACAGTAGGTAGGCAAAATGCGACAAGGATGCGGTTGCCCATGACAACGTGGTATGGCTTTTGTGCCTTTCAACAGCCCATTTTTTACACTATCTGTAAAAGTCAGCATTTTCCCAGGGTCTCTGTTCTGTATCCCGACACAAAAGTGTCAACCCAGCAAAGTTCTACCTTTGAAGGTAAAATGTGAGGCGGGATGCCATCTTTATATCATGGAATGGGGGCTGTTCATTTTGTTCCTGGGCCTAGAGTGAAGATTTACTTGACCTTATCCGTCTCAAAATGATCATGACATCATTTGAGAAATTCTGTCTGCATTGCATCTCTTGGATATTCTTGTTCTGATTCTGAAGGTCCTATGCAGATTACAATGAGATGGCATTGCAGAGAAAAAATCTAAATTAATGCCCAATGTGCGCTTGGTTCTGTGTCAAATCCTGCAGAATGATACAGTTAAGTAAAATAGAGCTTGGGTGTTCTGTTACAGCTCAAATTTGCCAATTTTGCACGGGGTGGGGGTGGCGGGTTAAAACATGAACTCTTGATTTGGCCTCCCGTATCCTTTGTGATTTGCCAGGTTGACTTCGTGCGTGTCATTGAAAAGTACATGCAGGAGGCTAGTGTCGTGTACTACTAAGTCAATGTGTGTGGTGTGTGTGTGTGTGTGTGTGTTGAGCTCGATTGCAGTGGATGGGTGCTGATTAGCCGGCCTGATGGGGTCTTTTGTGCTCCCCAAACAAGGGGTGGGGGGGTGATTGGGGTGGCGGTATAATTGTTCTTTGTTCAGCGCTCAGCTTGGCTTTGAAGTCTCTCATTCAATTTATGTCCTTAATACATTCCAGGCTTCCCTTTACTTGCCCACTGCCACACCGCCGCGCTGTTGGCCACTTGGCTTTTCTTCGAACTACGCGGCAACCTTTTATTACAATCCGTCACACTTACTCACGTGTGAGACATACTGTACATTCGCCGATGGTTAATTTGTGTCACGAAACGTAAAAATCAGTCGAATGTGCTCTTGTTTAAATTCTGGGGAAATCGTCATCTGATGTTCGCAACTCTGCCGAAAAATAACCCGCAAGCGGTAAACCCTTGCCACAAACCATTCCGCAACTATGGCCGGCCTGATGAATTAGATTGTACGACTGAAATGTGAAAGGTGTCGGCCATATTTGTGGAATGATTTAATGGTGTCGCGATGGAAGGTGGACCCCAAAAAGCAGGCAAAAGGGAGAAGCAGGGTGTACTTGACGAACTGGATTTAAAACAGAGAAAACAAAGTCCAAAGTAACAAACAAAAACCATGACTGAAACAAAAACTATCAATAACCAAAACATGACCAGAACAAACATGACAGCAACAAACGAACATGACAGTAGCAAAGCGCACCAACAATGACCCGACAATGAGTGTTCGGGCGGGAGTCCTTTTATAGAACTGATTACCTAACGACCAACAGGTGTGCAGCTGCAGGGGACGCCCTACAGTGCCACCTATTGGTCGCAAGCCGAATCATGACAAATGGCCGCATTTTTGCCATATTGTTGAGTTCTACGATCTCGCTTCGGAAATATTTTGAAAGTATGGCAATGTTCAACATTTATTTGGTCAAATTTAACATTACGCACCAGTCATGATAACCCGTAAGCTAATAAGCTGTTCACTGTCATAAGCGCTGTCCCCCAAAGGGTTAAGACCACAAAAATGCATGATTTCTATTCCTCCAATTACATTCTTCGTTTTGTACTTAAACATTGCCAAGTTCTCGTAGCAGCTTTGTTTGTTTTTATATATTTAGCAATCTCCTGCCCTGACTGTCAAAATAATTGCTTTTCCCCGGCCACTAAATGGGGAGAAACGACCATCACTGAACATCCGCACTGGCTGCTCTGTGGAATTATTCCGCACTGCTTCTGTATCAGCTTCGACTAATTTTCTCTTAGTTGTTGTTTTAATAAACCACCGTACTGGATCACACGCAGCTAGCCATCGTGATGCAGCTCATTTTTGAGCTGCTCTAAGATATATTGTGGCACAGCGTGTGGGGGAGAGACTCCGCTTGGTTCTCATTGCCAAAAGTCCCCGAGGAACGAGCTGTTTATGTGCGCTTGAAAAGAAAGCTTTGGCAGGCAAAGTGTGTGTGTGTGTGTGTGTGTTTTATACTGAGAATGAGGGAATCCTTTAAGAAAAAGGAGCATGCTTAAGGGTTTTTTTAAGATAACAGAGCGAAGGACAAACAAATCTGTTGCAAAAGGGTGACCTGTTGCTCATGATTATGCGTTTGCTTATGTGTTTGCGTGTGTCGTCTGGGAGCAGATAAAAAACGCGGCGGCCAACGTGCTGAGGGAGACCTGGCTCATCTACAAGCACACCAAGCTGATGAAGAAAATCGACCACTCCAGAGTCCGCAAACACCAGCGGAAGTTCCTGCAGGCAATTCACCAGTGAGAGCACTCACAACTAACACACACCCACTCTCTCTCTCTCTCACACACACACATGCGCACGATAACGCTACCTTTGAAATCAGTTGCTTCCACCCACGACTTCAATGAATCATCACCAACTGAAGGTTCATCCAGTCAAATACAGTTGTGGGTAACCGACAGGCATCATTCCGTGACAAAGACTTTGATCATCATACCTAACGCACTGATTGTAATACGAGTGCGTCGTTCATTCTGGCAGGTGGAGGGATTCCCCCGTTCCGGGATGACCAGGCTGCAATGGGCAATCACATGCCATGATGCCAGATTGTACAATGTTCGTTTCAATAGAATAAAGGTCCATTTAATGAACGAAGCGCCGCAGGTAGACTCCTCCCAGGCAAGTGGTTCTTCTCAGGACCTGTCGGTGGATGCAGAATCTGCCACAACAACAACCTTAACTTTCCTTTGCCGCCATTTAGCCTACTCTCTGACCAGCAGAGGAGGGGCAAGGGGAGAGGAGAATGGGCATTAAAACAGGCCAAAATGCACACGGCAGAGGGCGATCGTATGATGGTGTGCAATTGATTGTTGCTTAACCCGCAATAAATAAATAATTTTCACATGAGTCTTACAGGTTATATGTCCATTAATCATGTAAAAAGTTAAGAAATTATTTTAATTTAATTAATTATTTATCTTCCTCTAAATCTTCACGAAAATGCTGGTGGTTGACGGTTTAGCACGTCCACCTCAGGGTGCAAACGCCTTCCTGTGTGGCGTTTGCATGTTCTCCCCATGCCGATGTGGGTTTTCTCTGGGTATTCCGCTTTCCTACCACCTCCCAAAAACATGCATGGTAGGTTAATTGATCACTCTAAATTTTTCCTAGGTGTGCTTATGACCGTCTATGTGTGCCCTGCCCACTGCCCAAAGTCAGCTGGGATAGGCTCCGGCACCCGAGCCTCGCGTGGGTAAAGCCGATCAGATAACGGATGGGTGGATGAATGGATCGCAAAAATGTTGCACATGAACAAGGGGTGTGGAGACTTTTTGTATCCGTTCCAGCATTGCTAGAACAAGATTTCTAATGGCGGCCTTCTTACCAACGGTGAGCATTTCGAGACGCACGGTCATATGATCCCGTCGGCACTTGATCATAACGGGCGATCACAACTCAGTCATTGCTCCATGTTCCGAGAACTTAACGGCTCCTCCTTATAATTGCCTGGCAAGATAATTTATAAAAAAAACTAATTGTATTCCCCTTCATTTATTTCCCCAAAGGACTCATTATTCCCAAGGTCTCGTCATATTAAAGGCCACACTTATTTATTCCTGCCGAGCTCTCGGTTCCGACGGAGCTGAAATATTTTGTCCGGTGATTTACGAAGCCGTCAGAGAGGGAGAGCACACGGTGTGCCTGAATGTTTTGCACACTCACGCATCCGGACACACGGCGCAGGGAGCAGCAAAAGGTGAAACGGGGGCAAGGTGACCGTGCCGCAGTTTTGTTGTCACATAGTTCGTCGGGGTTTAACTCACCGCGCTGACCACTGTGTACTCACTGAGCTGCAGCTTTGGATGGCTGTCCCTGCATCTAATTGTGTGCGTGCATGTGTGTGTGTGTGTGTGTGGGTAGATTACGCAGCGTGAAAATGGAACAGAGGAAGCTCAGCGATCAGGCCAACACGCTGGTGGACCTGTCAAAGGTGAGTCACGTACAGCAGAGCCTCGGTTAATGAACTTGTTTTTTTGTTTTTTTTAATTGAGCCGTTCCCATGACGACCTGCCTGTTTGTCTCTCCCTAGCAACCGGAATTGGTGTTATGAAGCAGGGGATGACTGAGTGGGAATGTGAGGTGAAAAGAGAGGAGTGTTTTTCTCTTTTTTTTGTGTGTGTGGTGCGACCGTGTGGGTGTCTGAGTGAGCATGTGAGCTGACATAAGTGTGTGTGTGCGGGTGTGTAGTCCTTCCTTTCATTCTCTGGTCTCTCACGATGTTCCAGCGACTTCCCTCCAGCCTCCTCTTTATTCCTGCATCCGCTCCATCTCTGACATCCATGCCCCCCCCCCTTACCCCCCTCCGACTTACTCACTCCTCTCAGGCGGCCTATTTCCACTTCTGCTCCTTCGAAACCCCTTCCAGAGTCTCTGCGTGACGTTCAAACTCAACACGATATTGTCCTTTTGGTAACAAGATTACACCGGCCAACAATAGCAGAGAGTGGTAGGGTGAGCTTTACGACCTTTGCTACTAGTGAAATCATCTGGATGGCCGCAGTGGTGTCTGAGGCAGTGCCTCAACGCTCCATTTCAATTGGTGTCATATCGAGAACAAGCAAGACACACAATTTTTAACTCCATGTTGGGTTACTTTTAATGCTGCAGTTTTTAAGAGTCTACAAAATGAAGGAAACGTGTCGTCTAATCATTGTACTAGTGCAGGGGTGGCCAACCAGTCAGAGATTAGGAGCCAATTTTTTTGACTGTGTTACTGCTAAGAGCCGCACACACACTTTTTTGACCAAAGATCAACTTTTGGAGCGACCAACCTCCCATGATCGACCCGATCGTGCAAGCATATGAACACACACACACACACACACACACACACACACACACACACATATGACCATGCACTCGCGCACATATGCATGCACGCCACGACGAGCAACAGCCGGAGCGCCCGAACATAAATGAAACCTAAAGACACCAACACACAAATCTCTCCCCCCCTCACCCACCCATTTCCTCCTCCCACCCCTCGTGGTCGACTTGGGACCAGTTTGCTGGCTCTTGGTCGATTGCGATCGACGTATTCGGTACCCCTGCCTTATAAACAGAGGTAATTCACTGACTAGCTTAGCACTTAGCGCTGTTGTCTGAGCA